>NC_089649.1:237500-537500 GCF_037042795.1 Molothrus aeneus | reverse complement strand
CCATTTTAATTGCATTAATTGCATTTTTAAGGAAAAAACTAATTGCAGTAGGATTACTCAGGGACTTTCCAGTATTGCAGTATTGCAATACATGGTATTACCATGTATTGTCTTTCCTATTAGATAGATACCTTTTTTCATTAATCATCATATGTAACTGAAAACCTATTACAATGCATGAACAAAAGAGTTACTCAGAAAAATATTTTATTTAGTGTGACAAAGCCAAGACTTCCAGGACTGAGCAGGAAGAGTAGTTGAGAATAGGGAAAGGACTGGAGAAGATCTTTGGGAGTAGCACTTGCTTATGCTCCCTTCCTTACCCCCCAGCCTCCTCTTTGGCAGCCTCTATCCCCTCAGCTGTCCCAAATCTAGAAGCCTGTGTTCTAGGGTTTACCTGCTTGGGAGAGAAGGATAAAATAATGACAGCTTTTCCAAAGATATCATCTTTTCAAGAATTTAAGCGAAGAAGAATTAGCAACCCTATGGCACATTCCATGGGCATTGCAGTTCTAATCACCCCCCTACTGGTGTAAATCAGGAATAAATTAAAATCAATGGAGTCACACCTCAGCACTGAATGTAGATCCAAAGAGAACAAGGTCCTGAACTCAGAGGCACTGAGATGATGCAATGCACAACAGCTATGAGGAGACAAAGAGGGTGCATTGGCCTCAAATTCCAGCATGTACTTTCCCTGCTTGGGAACACTGTGCTGGAAGCTAACGATTTATAGGGAAATCAAACTGATTTTTCTTGTCACTGGATTTTCCTCTTCTTTCCTTCATTTCATGTTGTTTCATTCCCATGTGAAATGGAAAGGGAATAATTTACATTACGTTGATTTGTTGGGAATTCCTGCCATAGAGAACTTCCTTTAACTCCAGTGAATTTTGTAACACTGATCATGAGTTAGCAGCTGGTCAAACAAATGCTTCAGGTATGACCTGTTTGCCCTCTCCCATTCCTCAGAGATATGTAACAGCAAACCAGAATACTTGTGTGACAGGGAGAGTTTGGGAACTTGCACCTTGGATTTTTCCAAGCACTCTAAATTTTTAGCTCTCTAAATTTTTAAAGGCCCAGTGGTACAAAGACAGAATTCATATTGTTTTAAGCCTCTGTAGCTTGCCTAAAGAATTACAGCACTTTTGGAAAGCAACACTATACGGGTATAAAGCATCTTGGATTTTGTGAACTTAACATTTAAAATACCATTGTTCAGGAGTGTAAATCTCTGCCTAACTCTCTTGGTATTTATACACTGAATCATATCTCCTCTGCACACTAACTTCCTAGTGCACTTGCAATTCACCCTGGTGCTTTGGGAGAAAAGGATGAAGCTAATCTTTAACTCTTCAGATGAAAGTGACTGGACATTTTGAAGTAGTGATTTGTAATCACTTCCCACCCAGATCAATCTTCTTCCTCAGAGGAAGATCCTTTCTCTGTATGTCTGACTCATGTCCCTGGACCTGATGTTTACCAGACCACCATCAGCCAAGATCTCAGCTGGCTTGGACAGTCACTGTTAGAACTCTAAGTGTGTTTATACCTTTAGCAATTCCTAAGGTGTGTTCTGAACTTGGAAAAGTTCTACTCTCCTTCTCCTATTCCCACCCTACCCTCTCTTCAGTATTGGGGCTCAGTGTTTGTTATTTCTGGGCTTGGATTATCTTTGCACTAAAGGCATATCCTCCTCTTCATTTGAGGAAAAGTATTTGTCATTTGGATTCAATGAAATGTGGAAATTACTCTTGTATGCCACTGTTTCCCCTACTTTCAGCACAGAGTTAATTTCCTTAGATGAAGGAATGTGATTAGAAGTCAGGAATTGACCCACTTTTATTTAGCATGAAGACCTGCATTGCTGTATGACACAGAACATCAGTGGTTGATACCAAACTCAGACAAATGAATATCTAATGTAGATCACGGATATACACCCGCAGCAGGCAGTTTGATTTTCCCCAGCACCTTTTTCCCAGAGGTCTGACAATACCTGTTTGTTAGGTCCAACCAGCTGAGGTATCCAATCCCAGCACAATTAATCAGGAAACTATCCACTATGAGCACAGGGCACGAAGCCGAATGTTTAATCACCCACAGAAAACCATATCCCTTCCCCATTCCTCTGAAGTGCAATAACCACCAGAGAGCTTGGAAACTGCTAGGAGTCATTATGGGCTTTGATGCCAGCCACTGTTTTATCATTTTCATTTCTGAAGTGGCATGTGTGACTGCATGCCAGCTGGCAGCCTTTCATAAGGTTCGTGCCACCAATCACACATATTCTTCAGAGGATGTTTTCGTATCTGCTGAAAAACCCCATTATTTCAGCAGCTTTAGAGGACAGAAACTCCTTGGCTGGTAAGATGTCCTCCAGAAGAGTTTCTCACAGACTGTCAGAGAGTAAATATGAAATTCATAACACCTAGGAGCAGTTCTTCTTGGTTAGACTTCATGCTTCATCTACTTTTTGGCTTATGTAAGGTTTTAAAGATTCTCTCCTGAGAAGGTTATCCCCATGTATTCTAGTTTTACTGTTCTACTTGAGCCGTTTGGCCAAGTTCTGTCCCACCAAATCCACTAAGACTCTCACAGCACATTGACACAGTGGCTCCAACTCTTCTCCTGCTGCACAGGAGCTTTATTGTTACTCTTGTAAAAATAGGTGGGTGCACCTTGGTTGCTGATTGCATGTGGAGTATGACAAGTGACAAAAGCCTGCATGAGCACAGCAGGCCTAGGAAGCTCCTACAGCTGGGACACAAAGAGTTTTCAGGCAATAGTGTCATAAACAGCAATTACCAGGCCTGTAGCAATGGTGGTGCATAATTATTGGTACATCAGGATTTGGTTTGCACTTTAGTGAGAGCTATGTGACAGTGGTTTTGATCAAAGAACAGTTACTTAACTAAAGTTTGAAAACAATTTCCTTCCAGCTTATGTTGCAAGATGAGCAGGATGTTCACTTGTTGGCTTGAACGTCACTGTTCACCTTTCGCACAAGTTCCTGAAGTACATTATAGAGGTATGGGAAATAGCTACAGATCACACTTCAGCTTGCAGTCCTCCTTATTATAAACTTCAAGTAATAAAGCTTCAGCTTCAAGGTACAGAATTGGACAGGAAGCAGAAAATTAGTTCTGGAGTATTTGTGCAGCCTCATTAATGTTTATGTTGTCCGCTTTCAAGATAGGCTCCATTTATTGACCTTCAAAACCCTGAAATGCACACTCAGAATGAAAAAGTTGCTGTATTCTTTGTTGCTCTGGTGTAAACAATCTTGCCATGATGGACAGTCAGATCCTATCAAATGCTCTCTGTCACAGTAAAATTTTTTATCATGCACTTTCTGGATTGGGTGTTTTGTGATCCCTGTTTACAAAGTTGTGTGTCATGGTCTGAACTCATCCCAGAGCACTCTGAAGGTAATCCTTGCAATCCTTTATAAGCCACTGCATGTCCTATCCTTTTCACAGCCTATTCCAAAAGGAAATGCCAAACATAATGGTAATCATTTACCAAAAGAAATTGCAGATGAAAAGCATGTGTTTGGGGCAGAAGGCATAAGAGCAAAGCAATTTGATTTTTAAACACATTTTTTGAGTACTTATGTGATTTTTTTGACAGTAGGAAACATAAGCCAAGTGGCAGAAGTTCAGACAATTGCCTCCCTTCTGAAGATACCAAAAATCACATTTTATTCTTTAAGCAGAGCATTAAGGGAAATTATGTTACACATTGAGAGCTCCTTGGAGTCCTCCTTTATTTGCTTGTCTCTATTTCTTCTCTGAATCAAAGATAGTTCCCAATCTACATCTATTGTGCTGTTTTACTATGTTTTCAACAGATTAATCCAGAAAGGAATAGTGGTTCTCCTTAATATGCAGTCACAGTGGATTTTCAGTGGAGGACTTTTGGAACTGACTTTGAGACCTGGGAATAGGATGTGCTGAGATTTCTGGGGTGCTTGTCATTGTAGACAGATTTCCTTCATTTCAGGGCTGGTCATTTTTCTTTTAGTGTGATTCTTCTTCTTTTGAGGGGGTCCATTTTATAATCTGACTCTAGGACACCGGTGGTGAAATAACTGAGGAGGTGGTGCAAAAGCTGCACTGCAAAGGTGGAAAGAAGAGGCCAGGACTGAAAAAGAAATAAAAACGTCTGAGTGGCTTCCTCAAAACTGTGTGTCTCAGTGTAACAGCACAGCCTGGAAAATTATTTACTGTGATCCATTGTATGAAGCGCCAGAGACACTAGACACTGCATTAGCTGGGAGAAAATACCTGAAGGATTAGTGGCAATGGCTCTACAGCCCTTATGAACCAAGGCACCATGAATTTAAATTATACACCAAAATGGAACTTCAAGGCATAGTGCCATTTTTATCACAGAACTAGCCTTACTAACATATAGGTCACTTCATTTCATGACAAGTTGAGTCACGTTTGCTCTTCCTGCTTGGAGCAGTGGGTGTAAATTAAAGAAGTGCTGGATATCTCTGACAGCATGCTGGATCCCTGAGCCTTAGCAGCAGCCAGTGAGGGTATGGAGCACTCAGTGCTGCTCAGGAAGCAGTCAGACCATACTGGGATGACTTGCAGTGCACATCTTCTATACCAGCTGGAGCACTGCAGCTGGAACATGGTGCTGCATGTGACTGTGATGGGACAGAGGGAGAACAAGCAGGCTGGAGGCACAGGAGCAGTTGTTGCCCAGGGGAATTGCAAAAGGCCACTACATTGCACCTTTGCTGCTTTTCAGGGCCTCATCCTCAAACCTCTGAGACAGGCATCACCCATTTCAAAGTGATTCATTGCTGGGACATCCAAAGGCCATTTTCATGTCATTCCTGTTCTTGGAGGCAGGAACTTGGTAATGAGTTCCAGCAAGACAATCAAATCCTCCCCACATCATGTTGCAATGTCCTGGTACTGCAGTGTCATCCTGGGAGCCCTGTGTGCGGCGTCACCTCTGCCCTGGTGGCACGCACACGAGGACAGTGCCATTTTGGAAGAGGTGTGGTGGTCCCGCTCTCAGGAGAGCAGGGCACTATCCTGCCGGGAGCAGGAATTTTCCCTAAGGCTCAAGCCAAGGATATGAAATCACTTTGTGATGTGTCTGTTTTCTGGATGTGTGGAATGGGAGGCTAACTTAGCTCAGGCAAGTTAACAGGCGCTGGCCTTTCACGTTTAAAGCTGTACCATTGAATAAAAGGCCTGGTTTTCACATTTTTAATTACAGTTGAAGTCTTTGGGTATCTGGGAAAGCAATAATCAAGAGAACTTCAGTATTTTGCTTTCCAAGTGCACCTGTGAAAGGACACTGCAGTGGATGCAGTCCTTGCAATGTAATGTACTCCATGGACCCATTAGGAATTTTCAGCTTTAGGCAACTCTGTTGTGAAAGAAAATTATAAGGACTATCCAAGACAAATTCAGCAAGTAAATTATATTTATTGCATGCACATGATTTGGAAGATGGATAGATTCAGAGAAAAGACAACCACGTTCCAAAAGTGTTAACCTGGAACTGCAGAGATTTCAGTGCAGCTCTTGGCTTTGGAGCAGAGGTTTGTGACTCTGGGATAGTTGATTAAGCCAGGATTTGCCAAGTCCTCATCAAAGATGAGACTGTCATCCTCAAAGGTACTGCCAGAGCAAATTAATTACGGCTGAAGATCAAAGTTTTATTTCTTTGTGCCTGACTTCTCCTCAACACAATTACATGGCTGCACAGATTGAAGGTGCTTGTCTACCAGGAGATGAATTTGAGTTGCTGAGGCTTTCAGAATAATTTCTAGAGGTTCAGAAAAAGAAACACTAAAATATACAGTATGGAGAAAAGTTAGTGGCCTTGAGAATTTCATGATTAGTATTTTAATATTTATATACATATATATGCATCTTAAAAAACAGGTGTAGAGGATTGCCATGGATAAGGAATTGGCACAATTCTCAAACACAAGTAGTACAGACCTCGGACAATGTAAGTGATACTGGGCTTTCTTTCTTTCAAAAGTAGGGATGGGAGTTACCAAGCATACTTGGAAGTATGGACTTAGAACACCTCTGAAAGAAACATCAACTTTATTCTGTATGTTTTGTGTGAAACAATACAAATCATGGGTACATAATCTTATCTTTAATGTTTCAGGCACTTTAACCCTTTGAAAAGAAATCATGTAAATCTGTGACTCAGAAATATAGTGTCTTGCTTTCTTTGTTTCTGCCTTATAATCTGCCTTATAATCCTTTGGGAAGGACTCAAGCAATATATTTCACCCTCAACACGTTTCATAAACAAATAAACTATCACAGGATAAAGGATTTAAGGTGGATTATCATTTCGTTCCACACCTCAGAGCCAGGAAATTCAGCCACCAGTGACACACTGGTTTCAACGCAGCCCATTTTGTTTTCCTGTAGTGCCTGTTACAGATACCACCTGAAAGCTGAACTTCCTGCTTGTAGCTGACACAGGTATCAATCCTTTAATGAAGGATTTGCATGATTTATTTCTCTTCTCTTCTGCATTATTTGTCCTAACACATTGTTGGGGATTGCAAGGGTCTTATTCACCCCACTGAAGTCACTGAGGTGATTTCCCTGTCCCACTTTCCTCTTCTGTAATCTGATAATTTTCCTCCCATCTCACATGCATTAACAAGATCCCTGAAATAAAAAACAATGCCAAGACTTCCTGTTGGCATGTGAGGCATTCCTTTCTTGTGGGCATCCTTCACCACTCTTTGGCTTCAAAGGTTTAATGGCTCTGTTTCAGAATGTTTGAAAGAGGTGAATATAATAAGCATCTGATCATTTAATATTTCACTTCAAAAGGTCCAGGATGAAGCGTTAGATGGCCAGACACCAGTACAAAGGGGATGCTATTGCAGGGTACCAACTGAGAATGTTGCTACTTGCAGCAGAACTGAACTCAGAGCATCCACTTGAAAGCATCTTTATGTGTTGTCTCCCCTGCTCTTACATGAATCACAATACTTAAATTTTTCCACATTTATTTTCAATTGATTTTACACCTTCAGTGAGAGAGCACCCAGAAAATACTACCAGCAGTCAGTGCTGAGGTTTGCAGCAAGTGAGCAAGTTCTGGCAGGTGGATATTGGGGCCCAGGAGGGACCAGCAGCTCCCTAAGGCACCAGGGGCCAAGCACCCAAACCCAGCAGGCTGGGCAGGCACCTCACTGGCCCTGCTCCTTCCCACAGAGCCTGAGCAAGATCTCAGCAGTTCTGGGTCCAACCAAGAGCCCACAGCAGCAGCAAAGTTCAGGGCAATGAGGCCAGTCCCAGGTGAAGCCAGAAACCCAAGTGACAGGGCAGGCACCCGGATCAGTGCCATCCACGGCCAGGAAAACTCGAAGCTGAGGCTGAGCCCAGCACAAGCACTCCTCCAACAAAGTTCAAACGCAGGAAAATTGCCAAAGCCCAAGCTTAAATGAGCCTCTGGGCCTGTGGGCAAAAGAGGATGCATGGAGAGGTCCCAGGACTTTGAAGGTAAATTGCTAGAGGAGTTTGACGGGTCATGAAAGGATTTAGCTGGAAATACTGAAGGAAGAAAAGACTCAATGGACTTTTGTCCTTCAACTTCCTTCAGCTACAGACTGCAAACAAGCTTCAGCTTGTGATACCTTCTGTGACCTTTCTGCATGCCTGATTTTTTCCTAAGTCCTCTGACCATAAATAAAACTCAAATCTTAATCATTTCTGAAACAGCAAAGGTAAAATACAGAAGCTTTCCTTCAAGTTACAGCACACCAGAAACTCCTTTTCTGGATCTCCTGGCCTTCTGTCTTTAAATGACAGCTGACTTTCAGACACATATCTCTGATTTTTATTTTTTTAAAATTGTCTTGAATACATGCCTCAATGGAAACCGGCCTCTACTACTTTCCTATGTGAGGTTCCTTGCTCAGTGAGAAACTGAACAACTTTAAATCACATGTGCTTGCTCTAGGCTGGATCTTCTGTTCCTTGGCAGTGGTGGCAGAAATTACCTAGTGTGCTTCCTGGTCCAGTTGTTGACTGCAAATGCTTTTGGTTTTTCTGAAAGCCTGGATGTGGGGTGATTTTCAGAGTGAGCCTTCTCTTCTTTTTGTAAACCAGGTATATTTGAATCTGGGTTACTCAAAGTCGTGTCAGCATTTGGAAAAATCCTTGTCCATGGATTTCACTATTTTTTAGGTTTTTAATAATAATACTTCAGTCACTAATTGGGAAGTTTTAGACTAAATTTCTTCATGTTCCCAGGTGAGAGGTGTTACGTAACTGCAGCTCTTTACTATTAATAGCTACTGCACATTCTTACCCTGGGAAATTGCTTTTTCTACTCTAGCAAAAAAAGAATGAAGAAGTAGTTCCTCCTGACATCACACACAATGAGATTAAATGTTTTCCCATACATTTTGGTCTGGCTTTTATTTTGAACAAAGTACAGCACAATAGCAGGGCACATTGATAACCACCAGAAGGGTTGTCAGTGAAATGCATGAGACATGTATAAAACCACCCAAAATGAAATGGTTGCATCTTGTAAAGGCTTTGAACTGCATATTTAAAAGCTTTCTTATATATTTTGGGGTTCTGCTCCAACAGTGTCCAAACATGGACTTGAATTGTGTTCTTGAGGATTGCGTTTTCCAGAAATAGAACAAACTGATGCCCACATGACTTTCAGAAATGATGACAAAGAGATACTCATGTTTTATTTTATGAGAAGCAGATTAATTTCTGAAGCTACCCTGGAAGTAACCTGCAGCAGCAAGTCCCTGCGTGCACACACAAACCACCCAGGAAATAGCAAGCTGCTGACTGCCCAAGTGGGCCTTTTCTCTTGAAGACAAGTGCTGCATTGTGTTGTTAGTCTGTTTTGAGTTTTGTGGTCGTAACATTTTACTGTGTCAGTTTCAGACACATCAGCCTGAACCCAGAAATTGTCAGGTTATCCCGATGGGTCATAACTAGTCAGAAGCTTACAATATTTAACGAGGTGCCATTCAGCAGCCAATACAAACAGTGTCCAACAGACAGGCAGAGCAGCAGCTGGGATAAAAAGCAGTTCCCACACTTCCTGCAGGTGACCCAATGCTGGTACACCTCCCAATACCAGTATCTCAAACATTTTAGATCCAGTTGACAGGATCCCTATTTATGTGATTGCAGTGTTTGATGGGAGGAGACACTGTTTCCTGTCTAGGAACTCACAAATCTGCAAGCTAAAAGAAAGAATATTTTCCAGTTCACAAGGGCAGAAGCAGCATCTTACCCTTAGGACAGAACAGGCTACACTGGCCATGTCCATTTCTTGTTTTGTCCAGGACTCAGCACTTTTGGTGCAGATTTTTTCCTTTAATAGTATTTGGCTTTTCTAGGAATATTGGGATTTCTCTTTCAAGTGCTTCTTTAACACCTTGATCCAAGCAGGAGCCTGTAGTACTGTGTTGTCCAGGACCAGATTATCTTTCCTGTCATTGGCACACTGTCAAGTTTGTAACCAAAACTGAATCTTTCATGTCCCAGTATCATTGAGGATGGATTCCTTTTTTAAGTTCCACATCCACTCCTGCAGCCCCAGAGCCTATAGGGGCAGCCCTTGGCAGGGAAACCCTGGTGTGGGTGTTCAGCATGTGCCACGCAGCGTGCGGAGGGCAGCTGCACCTCCGTCCTTCTTTCTCTCTTCTGCCGCGGGTCACTGCATAAAGCGCAGCACAATAAAATGTAACAGCAGCGCTTCTTAGGGCGGGCTAGTTGGGAAGGCAAGTTGTCCCCGTGCGTGTTTGAGCGAGGAGGTGTACGACAGAGCTGAGAGGCAGTGGTATCCATCCTCGGAACACGCTGCTCCCGGGAGCACCGAGGTTCATCCCGCGGGCACAGCGGGAACGGTCCAGAGCCCCGGAGAGTTAGGCGGGTGAGCAGCACCCCCTCGTACCAGAGCTATCCACGCTCGGAGCACGCTGCTCCCAGAAGCACCAAGGCACATCCAGCGGGCGCAGGGGGACCGCTCCGCAGCGCGATCCGCGGGCGAGCAGCACCCCCTCGCGGCCGCGGCCGGGCACGGCACCGCGCCCCGCCGTGGTACAGGCAGTCCAATAGCAGAGCCAAAATCTGCCTGTCTGGCTGGACCCGGTCACGCACACCGAGTTCACGCCACCCGAGCTGTGTACGTACGAGAAGGTTTTGCCCTCACCTGGGAGCTACCACTGACATTTACTGCTCAATGCAGTTCGTGTTTCTGCAACAACTTAGGCATAACATTTCATGCCTGAAACTGTGTCCGTTCCTGCACTGGTTAGAACCTGTGCACTGTGCACAGACCTGGGCGAGTACAGCTTCCAGGTAACAGTCCTACAGACACTCTGCAGCTTTTTAGCTGACTGACCATCCTCTTGTTGGACATGGGCTCTGTCAGCCAGCATCCTGTGGTTTCCTGCGCACTTCTTAAAAGCTAGGGCAGCATCAACTCAGAGGCTGACTGCATTCCCAGTGCGTTCAGATTCTTCACTTGTAAGGACATGTGTACTGGCTAGGATCAAGGTTTTGCCCATGGGGCTGAGAATGACAGTTTCAGAGGGATCAAATTCCAAATTAGAAGACACACCCTCCAAAAACCTGCACAGGGAAGAATCTTTCCAGAATTTCAGCATCTCCCAAACAGCTATTGACATGTTTATATTGCCTTACACAGGCACAGGCAGAGCTCGTACTCCAAATCAGATAGTGGTTTGATACTCCACCACGTTCCATGGCCTTCTCATCTGGATTTGTTTTTCCAAAGCCCCTCTATGCCAGAAGGACATTCAGATGTCCTCGACAATCAAATGAAAGTTTAGCCTCCTTAATTCCCATAAAGCCTAGCATAGTTTGGTAAATGTGTGACCCAAGAATGAAAAAGGGTTTGGCCCTTCAAATTAGAGACTCTATTGTTTCCTCCAATGCTGCTGAAATGCCACCGCCTCTGCCCTGGAGGGGACATATAAATGCCACCATAAGCTCCAGGAGCCTAAGAATTTGGGCCTTGAATATCTGAATGAGAAGAAAAATGTGATCCATACAATCAGACACTTAGGAGAAGGATATCAATTTGATGCAGTAAGTATATAAATGAATTTATTCTTGGTGAAATGTGCTCAACAGCACAATGCTTCAAGGGGTTATTTGATACTGTAAGGGAAAAGCAGCATTATGGAAGGCCAGGAGTGACACAGAGCAGGCAACTGCAGTGTCTGCGGGGTGATTTCCAGTGAGAAGACTGAGCTGAGTCAAGGAGTGTCTGTGTCAGAGCATGAACTTGCTCAGAGAGGAGTCACAGTGGTCCCCTCAACACACCCAGCTCAGGGCAGGACCTCAGTGAGTCAGCCTGATCTGTTCTGCTTTGCACTTTCTCTTCCCCAGTGCCCTCTGGGCTCATGTTTTCAAGACCAAATTAATAAATAAGTGCCATGGATGCTTCTGAGTCATCTGCTCTACTGTCTGTATAGATCTCTAATGCACACATATTACATAGTTGTCTCCATGAACAATTTTTCTAATGCTTCAGAGCTGTTGCTTGCCAATATTCACCGCAGGGACATTTTCAGGTGTCAGATGTGGCTGGTTTCACAGCTTCCCAGCAGTCTGAGGTGTCAGTGGGAGGATTTGTGCTCAGCAGCACTCAGAGCTGTGTGCTCTGCAGAGATGTGAAGAATGCCCACAGAGCACAGGGGCTGCGAGGGCAGGAGCGTGGGCTGCTCAGGCACACTGCCACTGCTGCCATTGCCCAGTGGCACCAGCCTCTGATCCCCTGCTGCTCAGGCAGAGCTACAACAAGAGACAGCTGTTTCTCACCCTTTTATTGCACTAATTGGTACAAATTTAAGGATTACTGATGCTTATTTCAGCGTGTTTTGCTGCAGGGACAAACTGTCCTCTTGTCTGTACAGGAGAAGCTTTGATGTGTAACACCTTTCACATTGAAAATGCATATTTATACCTCATCTGAATGGAAGTATCAGGAAAAATGACAGGCTGTTTTGGAAGGATGTCCCAGCTGTAGCAGGTGAGTCTGCCCTTCCAGGAATGATGGTAACAATTTCAGTTCAGGATTAAGATCTGAATTCCCCAGAAGTCTAGGAAGTGACTGCTCAATTGAGGGGAGCTCTGGACAGACATTTTTAAAAGAAATAAAAAATAGGAGACAGTCCATATCATGACTCACCTGCCTTAAGGAAAAATTGAAGAAAAGTCATTGTAAATGGGAAAAGGGAGCCAGGGGATACAGTCATATGGCCTCAACTGGTCAGAGGAGTCACTGAGCATAAAAGGATCCAGTAATGCATTGGTGGGTGGTTGTTTTGTGGGGATTGGGAGGGTGTTGATAGCAGTCGTCAAAATAAGGGAGACCAAGGGTTTTGTATTTTGAAGACAGAAAAATCCATATATATAGCATGACCTACAGAAAAAGAAAATGGACAAATTATGTTTTATGGACTTAAGAAAAATGCACATCTGAAAACCTTGATTGTGGCCAAGTCACAGTTTTTAAGGGCTGTGCAAGGTGGCTGGGTGTGATATGGTGATTTTACTCCTGCCTGAGCTCTAGTGGGAGTGACAAGCTGTATTACTGTAGCTCTTTGGGACAGGACAGTCCCCTCTGGGTCTGCCCTCTAGGATATTTTGTAGCTCCAGGCAGTAAAAATCTGGGTGTACCTCTATGAAGTCCTGTACTATTAAATGGGTGACTTCATGGGTGTGGGTAGGCAGTGACAGCCACGAGGCATGACTAAAGGTGCTGCAGGTGCTTAGGTCAGACCTGCCCATCCAGCAGTGCCTCATGAGGATAATAACAGTGACACCTGCAAGCTGCTCTCCATGCAGGCAAAGGTCAGTGTTTGGTAAGCTTCAGCTCTTGATGTGATATTTAAAAACATAGACTTTAGTAGGTGTGCTGCTGCCAATTTCAGCTCTGCTTCTTTTCTGTTCGTTAAAAGCTCATGGCCCTCAAATCCACCAAATGGTGTGTGTGAGGAATTATGGCCTATGGCAGAGCACAAGCCTTTGTGTGATTTTAATTTCTGTGATATATTTCAGTATCTGAGCTAGTATCTGTTACCTACTTTCTGCTTTCTGTGCTTATCAATTGTGGCTCCAGAACATGTCCTGGCACACAAGTACTGCTGTTGGCACTTGGTTCTGATGACAGAAAATAATCTTGCTAAGGAGTGGGAGGCCCTCTGTAGCCTAAATTCAGGTTTTAATTCCTTGATTTGTTCCTATGATCATGCCACCCCTCTGGTAGCATTTGTAATGAGAATGAAAGGATTGATCACTTGTTTTTTGAGTTAAATTCATGTCTTTTCAGATGAGGCTCTCCTTTTGCATTAGAGTAGGTAGCTCAGAAAATCCTGGAAGAATTTTCTGTGCTTGAAGCTAATGAATTGTGTAGAAAGAGGTGTTTGCAAACAGGATTAGGGATTTTCCTTCTCACTGTGAAACAAAGGAATACTTTGTGTTTATCAAAGTCCTTCCACTGAAGTGCAGCACGTGTGTGTGATGCTGCCATGGCAGCCTGCTTATTGTGATTTGCTACTACAAAAATAGAACAGAAATCTCTGTTTTTCCTGTTAGAGGTTCTCTTCTATCTTCAGCAGTGTGTTGATGGTTGGAGGCCAAGTCATGAAGTAGCTCAACTCCAACTTCCAATTACTTATTAACCTAAAATAACTTAGTTATTAATCATGCAAGGAGCAGAAGTTTAACAAAGTCTGTAAAGACTCCAGGATTATCACATTCCCTGCCTGCTCTAAAGAAATTATTGTTACCCTTTCACTCAAGAGGTGAAACAGTATTACCAAGCTGTGACTTGTTCATAGATTTTCAGGGAATGCAAACCATGCTGATTATGAAAGACGAAAAAATAATTGTCTCTGTGCATTGATGATTGAATTTCTATGAAAGGGACCAAAGCCTTCTGTTTCTTGGAGGTGACAGTAAAGTAGTTCCTGCTCTGTGGCCCTGAGGACTTGTTTCCCCTCCCCATACCTGCTCCCAGCCTGCACTGACCAGTCCTTCCCAAGTATTCACCAGGTAATTTTGTGTGACTCAGATGAGGTCAGAACTTGCCCAGTGGTAGGAAGAGTTCAAGGGTGAGAGAGAGCTAGAAACAAGGCAGAGCCACGTTGCCCAGGCCAAGGTAAGGACCAACACACCTGGTGTTACTGGAAATGGGAACCGCAGTTTTTTATTACAATTAGAGGTTTCTTTGCTTTATAGTATTAGTTTCTTACTGAGACATCTTTGCATGAATCTAAGTACTTTAAGCATTGGGTTTTCAAAACTTGGCTATAAACTTACAAAAAAAAAAGGAAAAAGAAAAAAGCTATCCCTAGAAACCTGAGGTTTTGTTTGCTTTTTAAGTTGAAAAGTTTGGGGTCAGGATGAAGCCTGATTTATCCTTGGGGGAAGGGGAGGGTTAACATCACATTTTGCTGTTGTAAGCCAATTGTCTGGTCTTCCATCATAAAAATACCCAGGTACCTCCTGGTGCCCAACAGCTTCACAGTGTGAGTGTCCAGCAGGGTGTCAGACTTGTCAAAAACAGGTATTTGACATTATCTTGGGTTAGAGACTTGAAGGAGTTAGGCTGCTATTGCTCTCTGCTCCAGCTCTCTGATCCCAGAGCATCAGGCAGCACACTCAAGTACCTGAAGCTGGGAAAGGAAAAACCAAACCTTTGGTTTTACAGCAGTTGGGAAACTGTGTGTGTTTGTGCTAAACTGTCCCATTTGAGATGGAGCAGCTCCAGAGACTGAGCTTGGCACAAAGCTGCAAGCCCCAGCACAGAGCTTCTATGCTCTTGTGAACTGAGTTAAAAAACCTTGTGTGCTGCCTCCCTCCTGTTTTCAGTGATTCTCAATGTTGTAAATAGCAATTAAATCCTTGTGTCAATATTTTCAAGGTGCAAAGCCAGA
Organism: Molothrus aeneus; assembly: GCF_037042795.1. Classification (NCBI taxonomy): domain Eukaryota; kingdom Metazoa; phylum Chordata; class Aves; order Passeriformes; family Icteridae; genus Molothrus; species Molothrus aeneus. The sequence continues at coordinate 522,529 of NC_089649.1, read as the reverse complement.
AACTGCAGCACAAACTTTAATCCCAAACACCAGGATTGCTGTGGTGTGTGTTTGGCAGTGTGTCCGTCTCTGGACAGAAGTATGCCACAGGACAGGATGCGATCAGGAATCAAACATTTCAGTATTTGAGTCTGGTCTGCCTCTCCCTAACATCAAATTATATAAAGCAAAAGGAACTTGGTATGAATCAGTGCAATAAGATGGGTGTGAAGACAAAGTCAGGTCTGGCGGTTTTCATGCTCCTCTCTGTGGCCCAGTAACTTCTGCTTTTGGGGTTGATCTGGTGAGTGAATTATTTGCTAGAAACAGATGGGCAAACAGTAGGAATGGTGAAGGTGTGTCTTGGTTCAATACTTTTTTCTAGCTTAAGCATCTGCTTATGCAATTTACTGCTGAGCAATTAAAGTAAGAGGCCATGCCTTCCTTCTTACAGATGCAGCTCTTCCCCAGTAATGTTCATAAAGGTATTACACAGTTCAGCAAAAAGAACTGTGTGGGGTTAAGGGATCAAGCTGTGCTGTCACAATTTGTCATAACGTTCTAAATCTGTGTATCTACACTGGGGCATGATCTGATGGGTTGTACCAGTTATTCCCCCAAACACTGAGGATGGGCATGTATGTACCTGAGGGAAAGCCTGCTTTATCCGATGGATTAGGAAACAGAAGAAGCCTAACAAGTGCTTTGGGCACAGGATGTTTCACGGCGTGTCACCAGACGATTCCAAGGAGCCGGCAGGTTGCCTCCCTTGGTCAAGTTAGTGATTAAAGCGTTAACCGGAGCCTCCTGGAGGTGGAACCGTGACTAAGGGCGGGCTCCTGTCAGCGCTTGGAGAAAGGAAAGTGGTAGGTAAATATTCCCGACGTGCACCGAGGTGCGGGGAGTGTCCTGGACTTCCAGCATTCCCAGTTTGTTAAGCAAAACAATAATTACCAGCCCGGTGGGTCCCGAGCAGCAGCAGCGGAGGCGGCTGTCCGCGCTGGCCATGCTGCCATGCCCCTTTCGCGGCTCAGGGAAAGGCGTGTGAGACTCCTGCTGCGCTTCTCCTGCTCGGATCGCCCGGCCAGGTGAGTGCCAAGGGCGGCTAGGGCAGTTCTGCTGCGCTCTCGGGGGAAGCGAGGTGTGCTTGCAGCCACCCGAACTCTGGGCACACTCCTCTGGGGCATGGGGGTGCCGGGGGAAGGAGAAATGCCCGACAGGAGTTCCCAAAGGCTGTGTGAGAGCCAGCTGAGGCTGGGCGGGCGGTCACAGGTAGTGCCGCTCCTCCTGTGCCCGCGGCCAGGAGCCCGCCGTGCCCTTCATTCGCTCCGGGAGTGACCGGGGAGCGACGCCGGTGACCTTGTGCGCTCTTTTCGGCGGCTGGAAACGGCCCGTGCCGCTCGGGTGCGGGCACAAAATAGCTTCTCCTAAAATGGGGGAACACAGTGTTTGAAGGGGATGTGTGCGAGCCCCGCTCTGGCAATGCCCGAGGGGAGGGAGCGTGTGCGCGTCCTGCGGTGTGCCTGGGAAAGTTATGGGGCCATATTCACATAATCCAATTTACTGCTGGTTTTGTCAAATCCCATTCCGAGCCTGCCTGAGCAGAGGGCTTATGCTGTGATTTGTACTCAAGGAGTGCCCTTAATGCTCTGTACTGAACAGCTAATTATTAAAATAAGGTGTGAAGAAATCTGAAAGCCCGAGAAAAAAAACAAAGCCCCCTTTTTTTAGTGGGGAAAACATTGTTGCTCAGAATAAGTACTTTTTTTAAATTACCACCTTTTTCTTTGGTGGTAGGGACATCTAACGTAAACAAAAAGAACAAAAAAGGGGAACGTGAAGTCCCACAACTAGTGTATGTGACTGGTAAAATTATTCTGCTGATACTGAGTTTATCTATTGGAACAAATCTTAAATTCATCTTTATAGAAACCAATCAGGATCGAAAAATTTGCTAAATACCAGCCACTTGTGAGTTTAGAAGATGACTCAGCTGGACATGGTGTTCTGCCTATGTACAAAATATTCTATGTGCGTGTAGTGGATAGCTGAGTTAACAGGCAGCTGAGCCTCGTGGTTTCTGTCAAAGAAATGGAAGAGGTTCGCCCTATCCTGACTTCCTGTGGGTTTGGAAGAGCTTTGGGGAGCGCTGGGTTAAAATACCTAGGGATCTTTGCTGAGCTTTGGGGTTTCAGTTTCTCTAGCAGGGGCAGAGGCTCTGCACAGTGCAATGCACTCTGCGGGCCCTGTCTTCAGATATGGATGCACCAGAAAGCACATCCAGGCTCTTCCACAAACTGAGCTGCTGCCTTGCTGTCCTGCTTGGCTCAGTTCTGGATCCTGGGTGTCCCTCTCCTTCCTGTCCTCCTCTGCTGCTGCCTTTTTTTATCCTTGTCTAAAAATCTGTGAAGCCATTTGCTCTTAACTTCTGCTTTGTCATTCCTGCACTCTACTGTCCCTGGTCTGTCCCCTTAAGTAAATGACTTAAATATCACTGTATTGAATAAAAGGGAGTAAGTCCTCTTATCTGCCTCTGCACGGACACCTGGACTTTTTCTTTGGGGGGGAAAAAACCCATTTCAGGTAAGATATGAAACTTACAGGCAAGTACAGCTCATTACCTTTGTGAGATTTGTCTTGTGCCCTGATGTGCTGATGCTCTTGCAGCTTTGAAATGTGCACTGGTCTGTTTTCCCTTTGCTTTTCCTAGACTCCTCCAATAGTTGCAGTCCTCTTCAAGAGATGCTCAGTTTGCAGCTCCCCCAGTTTTCATGTCCTCCTGACTTTCCCTTTGCTTTCCTTTCTTTCCTTCACTACATATTTCAGGCTTCAGTCAGTCTTCCTTCAAGCATTAGGTTTCTACTTGGCTAAGTCTCAGGCCAGCAGTTTAGTCCAGCCAAGATCCCACTTTCCTAACCTACCTGAGGAAATTCTACCCTTCTAATCCAGTTTAACATAATGGTAAAGACACCTGTGTGATACCAAGTAAGTCAAGTGATGGCTTTGGATAAATGGCACAGGCAGATATGGCTGGAGTGGCTGGAAAATCAGCATGGTTTGGTTAGTTCAAATCAAAGGGAGCAGTGGAAAAGGCATTTCACTTCTGTTTGCTTCCTCAAAAGGACTGCAGGGAAGTGGCATGGAAAGCAGCAGGATAGCAGGAGGTGATGGGAAATGTCCCAGCTTTGTGGGTTTAGGGAGTGCCAGTGCAAACATCCTGGCATCTGTCGTGTCAGGTACTGATGCTGGGGAAGGCACTGCGCCATGGCAGCCCACAGGTTTGGGTCTTGGCTAAAAATAAGCCAGAATGTGCCCATGGGAAGGGTCCAGGGAGAGGAGGTTCACCTCTGCAGTGAGCTGGTGCTGTGGAAGTGTTTGGTGCAAGGCTGATAAGCACAGCAAGTCACATAACTGAGGAGAACAGTGAGAGTTGTGCTTCTCCCCCAGCAACAGCAGAGAAGGCTCTGTCCTGGATATTGCAGCTGTGAGGGAGAGAAAGGCTTTGGTGAAGAATTGTCCCCATCACTACCCACTCTTCCAGTTAGCTTTATTTTCAGCATTTTAATGGCACCTGGCTGATTTAAAATCTGTTTGGGGTGCTTAAGGCAAATAATTTAATAGGCAAATAATTTACTAGCCATCCAGTGCGTAGCAAAACACAGTGTTCATCTCTCTTGTGTATGTGTGTAAAGGTCACTTCTCTCTATGTGCAGAGATCAGCTTTTTCCTTCAGATGAATCATTTTAAGGCCAAACAGTGTAGAAAAGAGTGCAGCTACAAGCAGTGAAGCAATGCTGGAGCTCTCCAGTGTCACTGCTCTACAGTTAATAGAGGTGACTTGGCCATCCACTACTCTTAACATGTTGTTTCCTGACGAGTGCCAGGAAGCTGAGGTGTACATTCAGTTATTCAGGTGCCAAAGTACATAAACTCCTCTGCATCCTGTAAAAAGGTCTTGAAATTACACTGACACAGGCAGCTGCTTCACTTAGAGGTCTTAGGTAAATCCCATAAAATCAGATTTCAAGGTGTGGCCAGTGGTTACTGAAGTCATTTCGGAGGAAAAACCCAAGCAGTGGTATACAGCAGTGTATTCCTCACACACAAACTCATGTCTGTACAGAAGTTCCTGGGCTTGTTTGGCTTGCAGGTATGTTTTTGTCTTGATGGATGTCACCCAAAGGACAAAGGGACTGCTCCTCTTTTCAGTGAGCTCCTGACAAAGCACTGCTATAAACACCAGCTGCTCAGGTAAAGCTCATTTTGGTAGTGCACCCTGGTTTTAGGGGTTATGAAATTACTTCCTATATATTTTGTAGGGTGAAGGTCATGTGTTTTATATGCAAAACTTCTCACTTGTCCACATATGTTGTTTTTTAGAAACTATTTATCTATGATTTTGGAAAATAGGTGGCATCTAAAAAAGCAGCTCAGTAGTGCAGTACACAGAGGTGAGGTGTTTACTCTTCACCCAGTCATGATCTGTTCAAGGTTGAATGTTCCCTAAATCAGTTTTTGGAAGGCTGCTTGTCATGGGGACTATAGACAATCTACCACTTTTCAGACATCTTTGACCAGGCCCTATCCATTGCAGTCTGAAATCAGATTCAAGTCAATCCCCTGGCATAAGGGACAATGGACATCGAGTGCTGTGAGTCAAATTCCTTTGTCATCATACCCAAATGAGAGAAATGGAAGTGGAATGATGAATTTCCAGTGCAGTCTTTGGAGGTGTTACTGCTTTTCATGGGATTCTCTGATTTTTTTTTCCCCAGACATGTGTGATGCCACTTGTTCAGTTAACTCCTCAGTCTTCCTTTTATCCTAGTACCTGAGGGTGAAGGAAAGAGCCTAGACTCCATAATTAAGTTTATTGAAGAATGCATTGTTGAAGTCTCATGGCTCTGGCTCGTTGCCTGCATAACAGGCTTGAATCCCAGTGTGGAAACCTGTAAATTGTACTGCTACCTCCCTGAAATGACTGTCTTGTTCTCTCTTTGCTTTCTTTGTGTGCTGCAGGACACTGCTAACCATCACCACTCCTTCCCTTGCCTAGTTTTAGGAATCTGGATGGGGTGGTTGTCAGAGTCACAGTGTGTTTTGCTGTCCCTGGGTCATGCTCTGTCCATAGTAGACACATGGATCCTGGCCAGTATCTCAGACTGCTAACAACTCAAGCATAATCCTGGAGTTGAACAAATCCTAAAACTGCTTGAGAAAGTCCTGGTAGATGTAGTGCTTGGGATTTAAGGTGCTGTTATAAACTTGATGGGAATGGCTTATGGCTTTTTTTACTAGGAGTGGGAAATACTTGGGTATTAAGGCTAAGTATGAAGTAGTCAAAATATGATGTAGTGAGCCCTCAGCTTGATTGTCCCAGCCTGTGTCACTTAGCCAAGTAAAGCTTTGTGCTTGATTACTATTCCATCTTTTGTAGTAGCAGTAGTGGATGTATTTACTTTTTTTTCCCCTTTTGCTTAGATTCATCTCTTCTGAGTAAATGAAGAAAGTGACTATGAAGGCACAGCATCTGCCTTCTGTTTTCATCAATGAAGAGAAGTTCATAACCAGGTAAATTATTAAAGCCCTGAATATTTAATGAGTTTGCTGCTTTCTTTCAAGTGATTCCACATGTATTCCTTGACAGGGGATCCTGTAGACAGCTGAGTCTGTAGCCACAGCAATCCCTACCACTTAGCTTAAGCTGTCTACAGAGCAGAGCTGGCCTTCACATGGAATCAAAAGAACAGAGCATTAAGCCTTAGAGTCTGTGGGATTTGTTCCTTAAGGAGAGCAGCCCTTCTAGAGGATTCTGAAATAAAATTACGAGTTAGGGAAGAAGGCCTTCTTGTCCTGGAGATCTGTTGGAATTGACCCTAAGTTCCAGAGTTGAGCTCAGCTTGTCTGCAGCCTGGGGTTTGGCAGCCCTGGATGGCAGGGTGTCTGTGCAGAAAGACTTTTAGGCTGCTAGCTCTCTGCTGTGGTCAGAGGAAGTGTCTCTTTCACCTACTTGTAGAAAAAGCTCAGAATTGCAGCCTAACTGTCATTTGTGGGATGCTTTTCCACAGTTCAGTCTCCCTGGGAGGAATTTTTCCTACTGCTGCCCCAAACTCTGAGCCACCTGGCCTTTAGCTCCATCCCCTTTCTTAGGGAATTGTTTTTGTCTGGTGACAAGAGTGCAGGAGCTGGAAGGAGCCTCTCTTCTCTCTTCTCTCTTCATTTCCATGGCTCTTAGTCCTCCCATGGGAAAGAAACTGCCTGTGGACTCAGCCAGGGATGGGTCTGCAATGGAATTTATTGTGCTGCAGGAGAGATTTGTTCTGACTCCTGATGCTTTCCTGTGTGGCCTGGGCAATGCTGGTTTCTCCCTTTCCAAGGAAGGCTGTCAGGGCTTTGCCCAGGGCACACAGGCAGCAGATGCATCATTCCCTTTCTCTTCAAGAGTTGTTCCCTTTATGCTGCTGTTAATTTGGGATGCAGTGCTTTTGTGTCAGAGGTAATTCATGTGTGTGAACTTGGCATGCAGAAGCCTTTGGAAATGTACCAGGTGAACCAGAGTCTCTGGGGCTTTATTCCTCTATGTACTTGCCTGTTCATGTGGTGAAATGTGCATCCCAGTTGAGACCTTTCTGCATGACAGCCATGGTTTAAATTTTCTTCACCTTGCATCAAGGGAAATAAGTGTTTCAAGAACAACTGACATTCCATATGCACTCAGGCTTGCTTCCAATGCAATTTCCAGACTGTCATCCCTCATCTCTACCTTGAATCTGCTGTTACACTGCTTCTCTTCCAGTTCTATCCTGCAATCTTGCTGATGGGGCAAGCTTGCTGTTTGAGAATTGCACAATGGCTGGATCAAAAGGCTGACCAAAGGTTGTGGGATGATTTGGCTGGCTGAACTGCTGCCTCTCCAGCAAAACTGCCATAAATATTCAGGGATTGTGTGTAGGGCTTGGGCAGGAGAGAGCACAGGTGAGCTGTCCTGGGTTGGTGTTTCCAGAGAGCAGCCTGGGCTCTGTTGTGGTTCACCACTGGGGCACCTGACCTTGCAGCTCCTTTGTATCCTGCTTTTGCTACTGGATAAAGTGGTGAATCTGCAGAGCATGTTATGTTTTTGGGCTGAGTTGTTCTGCCAGTTACTTGGCTTTGGTTTCTGTTAATGGCTGTGTTTTGCTGTTGTCACAACAGCTGCTGATTTTCCAGACACCAAACTCAGCAGAGATGGCATCTGTCTCTAGTTTAGAGCAGGAGGAAGATGTGTTACAGTAAGGCCACTCCTGGAACTAGGCTGGTGCACGTATTCCCTTCTGGGGCAAAAAGAAGGAAAATGGTTTTTTTTCTCTTATGTTTCTACTACACAAGGACAAACAAGTCAGAGTGAGCTGCTGGTAATCTCTCCCTCAGGGCTTTTCTAATTGCTTGTGTGGTTTGTCACTGTTGGTTGCACTAATGCAAGGCTGAAACCTGAAAGATCTACTTATGCAAACTTCTGAGGAAGGTAATGGCAAGTTTTTTTAGACAAGGCAAGAAACTCTGTGGAAATCTTGAGGGCTTGCTCTGAGAAACAGAACCTGTTTCAGAGATGACCCTTACCAGACCACTAACTGCTGTTAGTCTATGATTTTATTTGCCTTTGCAGTCAACATAGACTAAGAGTAATAGGTGAGTCTCAGAGTGTGCCCCAAGTCCTTAAGTATTTCTAATCCATCTTCAGGAAGCTCACCTTCCCAACTTCCTACTTGGAAAAAACCTGTGAGATAACAGCTGTCAATAAAGTGATTGCCAAATGCTGTGAAGTGCAGAGACTTGAGTTTGAAGCACCTCTGGAGCAGGATCAGCAGGTCTGTCACAACATCTGTCAGACAGAACTGCAGATCTATCTCCTACTTGCCTGGTAATCCTGAGCTGCATCTGGAGCTTGCCTGTGTACGAGGCCAAGGCATGCTTCATCTTGCTTGTCTGTAGCCAGTTCTGTGATCAGAGCTGGGCTTGCTTCTGATTCACATCCAAACCTCCTTGCATTCCCTTTTGGTGGGATGGCCTGAATGTGGTCCCTCACAGAGACACAAAGAACCTGGAATGAGCTGTCTCAACCCAGTGCAAGGAAGGGCTTTTGCCACCTCAGTATTCTGAGGATTAAAGAACAAAGTAAGTTAATGTTGAGAATCCTTGTTTAGAATCCAGTTGATAAAGCTAGTTAAAAATATTTTTTGTGTGTGGGATTGCAATAATGTAAAATAAATAATTTACATCCACAGAATTAGCAGGGAATGCAATGAACCCTGAGTTTAGTGCTGCAGCCACTGTCCTCATGTTACCTGCTAGGTAAAAGCCCAGTTGATCTTTTCCCTTCTCACCATGGGAAAAGGCTCTCTCAAGCAACAGGACACTGTCCTGTTTATTAAGTGGAGAGAGAGGGATAGGTGTGCCAGGGAAAGCTCTCCATGTTCATCTCTGCACGGCCCTCTCCGCCAGGCACAGCCTGGATGTGTACCTGCCCCCCTGGCTGTCCCTGGTTCCTCTCTGGTGTGTGCACACCTGGGCCCAGGGGAAAGCAACATTCCTGGGGCCTGTCCCCATGCTGGGCTGCCAGTTCTCTGAGGCACTTCTTCATTTTAAACTGGTGGAGGAGTTGTAATAGTATTTCTGAAGGTACATGAGTTGTGAACAGCTCCAGCAGCTCTCTGAGGAACGTGTGCTGCAGAGTTTGCAGGTGCTGTGTGTTCCACCTGTGGGCCTGCTGTTCCAACAGCTCCCACAACATGGAAATAACAGGCAGTATTTGGAAACAAACTCAGTGTCCTCACACCTCACTGCGAGGCAGGACATGAAACCATTGTAGTCCTTAGTCCACAAGGAAGGATTTGTACACTTCCATGCAGTTGTTCCCCATGGTTAACCACCTCTGCTGCTCGGAATTGCTTGCTTGAATTACAGTCTGAGCCATCTTTAAATGGTGTGGGGAACAGTGTTTCATTCTCATGGCCTCTAAATGCATTTCAATAATTCTGTCATTGCTCAGCCCTCCATAGCCTGAGCTGCAGCTGGCTTTGTCTCCGTGGCTCCTCGTTCTTGGCAGAGGTTCTCCTCATCTCCTTCCTTTCTCCTCTCAGCAAAGACATGGTGCAAAGCTGTTTTGTTTCAGGCAGAGGGAAATAGAAATGTTAGACATCCTGCAGATGTTTGGAGACAGGAAAAGTATCTGCAGCAATATGAGGACTAAATGGAAGCCAGCATGCAGGGAAAACCAAGTGCAGCCTAGTTAAAGCAACCTGCAGCACTGGTGCATGTGGATGTTGTTCTGTTTGCTTCCCCCTCATGACTGCTACAGAGGTGCAAAGTACGAGCTATGCTGGGGCAGTGTTATTAACATCATGTGAGGCTGACTAATTAATTTCCTCTGGGTCTTTAAAGGAGCAACTTATGAGCAACCCAGTAGCCTGGCAAAACTTTTCTCTCAGAAAATGATGTATGGATCATTAATAAACCTATACAAGGGTGCAGTGGGTAGCACAGTTACAGGGTGTTACCCTGCCACATACCACCTGCATTTTACAGAGATGTTAAAAACATTTCTTTTTCATTGTGATCTTCATTCTAGAGAGCAGCTCAATTCTCTTCTGAAGAATTATAACTCTTACTATTCAGATCAAGAGAATCTGCAACTGACATGTAATCAGGTAAGGATTTAGGGGTGAGAAACTCCACTAATCTGGACATCACAAATTAGTGCTCTCTTCTCCTCACAGCACTGGACTCCAGCTCCACTCGCTGTGGTGTTGTTATTGCACGACAGGTTCCATCTAATGTAATAAACCAGAACTGGTTTCCTGAACTGATCAGGTCAGCCTGCAGCTTTGGCTGTTTTGGAAATTGCTCAAAACTGAGGTTACACATTCTCCAGGTAATCTGTTCCAGGGCTGTGTCAGCCTCAGTAATTTCATTGTAGTCCTGTTACTTTGAGGGGAGACAGATTATTATTAGTTGATTATTTTTACTCCATTATTATGCAGCACTGACTATTTCCCTGTTTTTCTCCAGCAAGAAGGAAGCACCCCCTTCATTGAAGGAATCCTGTCGATATTCTGGGGCGTGCGGCATCCTATCAGATTAAAGATTCAGGATGAGAAGCAGATACTCTCTTTTGTAACCCTGAAGTCAACAGAGAATGTGGGCTTTTTCCCCAGTAAAAGGTAATGGATGGACTTCCCTAGGGAGGCTAGCATTGCAAGATGGCTCGTGTTGTGCCTTCAGTGAGTGGCTGTGGCTGGCTGCCCTGGATATCCCAGATTCCCCAAAGGCTGTGGTGGTTGCTGGACAGCAGAGCCTTTGAACAGTCTCTGCTGGGCAGGAAGGTGTGTGTTTGTAGCACCTTTGTTTGGCCCTCAGGCTGAGGAGCTGGAAGGAGGCTGCTCTTTTCATGGGAGCTGACAATTCCTATACAAGGACTGGGAAATTGATGTATATAAATGTATAGGAAAAGAGCCAAACAATCCCCCTGTGTTTCCATGTGCACCTGATACTGGTAGCCCCTGAGAGGTCTCGTGTTGGTGCACACACTGGAGCATGAAGCCAGAATCTGGTGGGTAAGTGCTGAGGGATTGTCTGTCCCAGCTTACAGGTATGTGAGGTCTGCAACCATTGCTGCTCAGGTGAAGTTCAAGTCAGGCAATAGATACTGGCTTTGTCTGTGCAAAATTTGGTCTAAAAACCCCTTAAAATACTTACAGACCAGCTGTTCCATAAAATGACATTTTATACCCCAGTGTGTTGTGCTCAGCTGATACAGGTACTCAGTGTACTTTTCCTTTGTTTTGAACACTGTTTCCCCAGCCTTGGTGAATTTGATGAGCTGATTCTGAATCTTGTAATACAGAGGCAGAGCCCATGTTCACCCTGAATGACTCCCTGATAAATTGAGTATTGCAGAGTTTATTTTTCTAATGACTTAATGTCCTAGCTTGCATGTGAGGCATGTTGGAACTGAACTGGGGATTTAATTCTGCCACCTTTGCAGCTGTGGAGTTCCAGTAAAGTCTTCTTCCCCATCTCTGGCTGCTGAAATTCAGGGATGAATTTTGACAGGAGTAACTAGGAAAGAACCTGAGTTTTAGGCAAATCTGGCTCTCAGTTTACCTTGACCAGGTCTGCTGGTGTGGGGTGCACGTGGCCTGTAGGGCACTTCTTAAAAAACTTCTGGCTGGTGGAAATCTGTATGCTAAAGTAAACATTCACTCATGATCCCAGAAACGTGGGGCTGCCCTGACATGCTTTAAGGTATGCAGGGCAGCTTGGCTGTCTGATCTTAAAGGAACTTGGTAAATGTGTACAATACAACCAAGATCTTGTTTGGCATGTAAATTGAGGGTAGCTGAATATTGTTGGGAATACATATATATATATATATATATATATATATATATATATATACATATACATATGAAATTCATTTTTAATATTGCACTACAAATTGGTTTATTCACAGTCAGAGCAGTAACTGGAAGACCTTATGCTGAAGAGTTTGGGCATAAGTTTGAGTTAATATGATTTATGGAAATATTGACATCTGAAAGGCTGGATGGAACTTCCTGCTCTCATACACAGCTGGTTTGGACAGCACAAGTGTAACCTGTGTAACTCTGTTCTGTAACTATTAAAAAACAATATGTGTGTTTTGTGTGCCTGCCTGGTAGTCTGAGTGTGATTAATCTAGGATGTTGCTGTAAAACAGATCAGGAATTACTGCAAGTTGTTTAGGTTGTGTCCTCGTTGATGTTCAACAGGTTTTACATTGGATGTGTTACATTTAGGATCCCTGGTCATACTGTATTTTAATATGAAGTTGTTATGACTTAAACTAAAATGACCATGCTGAAGTCTGTATGTTGAGCAGGGATAGGAATGTATGACATAACCCCTGGCCACAGGATAAACTGCAGTCACTGAGGAGTTACTGAGGAGCAGTCAATGGTAACTCCGTGTTTGTCTTTCAGGGGAATGACTCGCTGGGGAGAGTTTGATGACCTCCATCACATCAGCGGGGATGCACTGAAATCTGCTGAGGAGCAGCCAGACCTCGAGCAAAGTTAGTGTTGGTGCTCTCAGGTTAACCAAAAATTCTGTGTTCTGTGACAGTGCAAGAGGCCTCTCACACATCAGCCCTTCCCTGCCAGCCAAGGGAAATCTCTTTGCTGTGTGTCACATGCCCTGCAAGCTGGGGAAACACCCACCTAGGGCTGCTTAGGGCTGTGCAGGTGACTTGGTGAACAGCCAGTGGCAATGAGCTGTGCTTTCATCCAAGAAATCATCCCCAAGGGAGCAAATCAGCAAACTGCAAGCCCTGCAAGCAGCCTATTCCTCATCGTATGCCTCTGCCTTGTTCCTTTCCTGCTCCACCGCCCCAAAAATAATAAATAGTAAACAGTAAATGAAGCCCTTCACTGAGAGCCTCCCTCCTCTGGGGGTGCTGGCAGCTGCACAGGACGTGTGGTTCTCTTCTGTCCAGGTTATCCATGCTATGAAAGTCACACTCTCAGGTCCAGGAGGGAGCAGGAGCTCGACTGTGCCACCCTGCCCCGCAGCAGCAGCGATGCCACGGCCGTGCGCAGGAGGACCAAGCTCCCCACCATCACCAGGACAGAAGTAGAAACTCACAGGTTCTCCATCAATGGCCACTTCTACAACCACGAGGTAGGAAATTTTAGGCTTGGCTTTGTCACCTGAGGGGCAGGGAGCCCTGCCCAGTGAGGTGTGCCTCAGGCTCAGGCCGTGGTGTGGCTGTTCTTGTTCCCAGACATCAGTTTTCACTCCGGCTTTTGGGTCAGAAACCAAAATAAGAATCAACAGCCAGATGAGGACCAGACAAGTGATAGAGCAGTTGCTTTGGAAGTTTAAGGTAAGTCTGCTGGCAGGAGGAAGCGTGGCCGTGTTCTGGAAGCGTTCATTCCCATGTGCACTCCCTCCAGCACTGTGGGAAAGATGTGGAATAGCTGGGTGAGGACAGTGCGTGGAGCGGAGTGTAAAAAAACCCAGATGGACAATTTTAATCCTGGCGGTGCTGCCCTCCCACAGACAGCCCCGGGAACTGCAGCTGGCCTAAAACAGCAGCAATTATCCCAGCGCCTGTCTGGGACGGGCTTTCTCTGAGAGCCAGGCGTGTGGAAAGATGGGAAGGTTACAGCTACAAGTACTGCTCAAGGCCAGTGCCATGCTGTCTGAAACTACTTTTTTTTTTTTTAATTTCCTTGGAACCATCTCCCCCAACAATGTCGTACATAGTCAGAAGTAGCTTTGCCCTTACTGCTGCATATTTCTCAAATATCTTGATTTTCCATGGCTGCTTAGTGTTTAATTTATACTTTAATGGTCTTAAACTTCCCATTTAACTTGTCTGGAGACTTCACTACTGCAGAATTACTTTGTGTGGTTAGTAAGGCTTGTGAGTGTCTTGAAAGGAAAACAACTTCTAGGAGTAACAAGGAAGGGAATTACAGAGCAGGGAGTAGAGTTGTAGGGAATACATTGCAAAGTAAGTGTTCAAAAGCTGTGCTGTTTTCACTGTCCCTGGCACAGGGACAGTGAACATGGTACCACAGCTTTCTGTCTTGTCCAGAGCCACTATCTTTAACTCTTTTACAGAGAGGATCCCTGTCTCAGGCTTTGATCCAAATCTCTGAACTGAGACACACAGGGAAAATGTGCTGAGAGGGAAGTTCTGGGAATATCTGTGAGTCTGAATGGAATTTCTTTTTTTTTCACAGATAGAAAACAGCCCCCATGAATTTGCACTTTACGTTATCCATGCGTCTGGAGGTAAGCCAGCCACTGCTGCCTGAGCACTTCAGCTCTGATCATTCTGTGTGTGTGTGGAATGTGTCCCTTGGAGTAACAGGACTTGTGCCAGGCCTCTGTCCTTGTTTGTGCACTGTGTGTGTGCTGTGGCATTTTGCCTTCTCAGGCACCCTTCAGAGATGTCTCCTCTGGAGAGGAAAAGCTGAATAATTGTGTGTATTTCAGCTGACAGCTTTGCATTGCATATGCTGAGTTCAAAGTACTCACTGGTCAGTGGAAACAGGTTACTTCCATAGCAGTTTACTTTCCAGTTACTTCCATAGCAGTTTACTTTTCCAGGAAAAGGGAGATTTGATCTTTATTAAAGGGAACACCTGAGAGAATAGGAGGGAACTGGGGGAGAAGGTATTTCAAATGGCACAACGTTAGGGACCTGTTAGGTATCTGGTCATTGCACTCGAGTCAGTATGGGATCCTTGTCAGGGAAAAAGGCTCATGACTGCAGGTGGTAGATGGAGCCCCTGTGGGATGTTCTGTGTTTTGTGACACTGCTTATACATTCCAGAAAAGAAGCAGCTGAGGAGTAGGGATGTTCCCTTATTGCACAGGCTGCTGCAGGGGCCCTCTGAGAAGGTTGCCAAGTTCTTTCTCATGGATGGGGACATGGAAGAGATCAGCAGTGATGTATGTATATCCTCACTTCTCATAGCTCGTGGGGTTTTCCTCAGTGACCACAGTCAGTAGTGCCTTTCTTGTCTTCTCCTTGGTAGGTGGCTCAGTACATTTCATTCCATCTTCCCTTCTTGGAATCCATTCTGCACAGAATAAATGAAGAGGAGGAGCGGGAGATTCGACAGACAACTGCAAGGTAAACAGACACAAAATGAGGTGTCACAGAGTCCAGGGCAATCTGTACAATTGGCTCATGAGGAGAACATATGGATGTAGCAGAGTGCAGGTGACTACACACAGAGTGGGGTCTTCAGAAAATTTGGACCCTCAGGGTAACTTCTCTTTATTTTGTTTGCTGTCTGCTTTCTGGGCCTTTGACTGGCTCGGTTGGTACTTGCTGCTGTTCCCTTGGAAAGGGTAAATGCAGTACCACACGTGATACCATTTTGGTTCTGTAGCATTTCAGCCACATCAGTGCCTGATGTTCCCTTAAAACTTGAGGTGAGTGATGGAAATCCCCCCAGCAAAAAGGGGGATTGTCCCACAGGTACAAGCCAGAGGAGCTGCCATATTTGTGAGCCTCTCCTGAGTCCAGGAGCACTGAGAGGCTGCAGCAGCCACAGATCTGTTACTGCATGATGGGCTGATAACCACGTTGAATCCAAGTGTCAGGAAACATTTAGAAAATACTAGACTTGCCTGCATTGGGAAAGTGGGACATGGCCACAAAGGTTGGGAATGCACCCATATGTGAGCAGCTGGTTGGAATTTGGGCTGAAGGTTTGCAGAGGTTATTTCAATGCCTTCTCCCTCTCAGGTACACACGAGAGAAGAGGCTGATCCTGCAGCACCTGCGCAGTCGAAGCGTTCAGAAAACAGAGACCACGGTGTGATGGGGCGGCCCTGGAGAGCACTGGGAATGCCCCTGGGAATGCCTGGGCTGCTGAAGGACAGTCCTGCTGCCTTCTGGGGTGGAGCTGAGCAGTGAGAGTGCCCCGTGGGAGAAGTCTCCCCTCACCATTAACCCCTGCAGCGCTGGGGTGTGGGCTGCAAGCACCCACGGAGATGCACGTTGCCCAAACTGCAGATGCTGGATCTGACTTGGAACTTGGGCAAAAACTCCCCTGAAAAGCCCAAGGCTTTAAATCCTGCTGATGTGTCACCTGGCACCAAGAGGCTGGCGTAGAAAAATGCTGCAATAACCAATGTGCTGATAGAAAATGTGCAAACTAGGAATATGGTTATCCTTCTGTTAAAGAAATGTTGTGTTATATTAGCAGAAAGCTTTTCAGTAGAGCCAAGTGGCAGAAGATATTTATGTATTTAAGACTGCAGGTAGGATTTCCATTTAAGTTATAAAACATCCATGCAAGATGCCTGAAATCCACGGGCTTCAGGCTGGTGGATGTCGAAACTGCTTAAGCTTTGAGCTGCTGTTAGAAAAACATAACTGGAAACCCTCCCACTTAGGAGCTGCTCAGCTCTTAGCAATGACAGGGAATTTATTGCTGAAATACCTCGTGCACTGCAAAGTAAGAACTGACTGAACACTGTGGGGTCCTGAAAGGCACCTCAGTGGTTTCTGTAGTTGGAATTGTTGATTGCGTTCCTTCCTGAGTGTTCTGTTTGACGAGGAATGGAGGTGCTCAGTGAGAGGCTGCGTGTCACAGCCAGGGAGGGCTGGGCCCACGGCCTCCCCAGGGATGCAGTTTGGCTCCAGCCCAGCCCCACGCAGGGCACTGCAGCCCCTGTCAGGTCCTTCCTGGATGAGCTGTGTTCCATCTTAGAGCTCCAGTTACAGAGATGTAAATAAAATAGATCTGTGCACAGCTCCTTGTCCTCCTGCACTAGCTGGTTGTTTCTACCTGGTGTCTGTGCCTTACCTCAGCTGCTTTGTCTCATGCAGGTAACAAATGCTTGTGAGGGAGGAAAGGGATGTGCAGAACATGTGGCCTAGAAATTGTATGGAGTAAATCAAATTGTAAAACTTTACACTGCCCGAAATCCTGTTACTGGGATGGGAATTCAGAAAGTAAAGGTCAAGGTGCTGATATTGAAGCTCCTCAGGCTGCAGCAAGTGTATTATTTCAAAGTATAGTTTATAATCCTGCCCAGGAGAATGGGTAGGGACAAGGGAGCACAGAGGGCAGAAATAACAATAATTCATGGTTAAGAGGTAGGAATTAAATAGGCCATTTTTGTCACCATCTGATGTTCAAGACTTGAATCCTTTTCAATTCTCTTGTCTTGCTGAATTGGGACTGAAAACTTTGGGCAGACAGAAGTTTGGAGATAGGGCACAGAGCTGGTGCTGTTGGCCAGGATTTCAGGGTGAGTGCAATGGTGCCGTGACTCCTGTGGGGCTGGTTCTTTGTGAGTGCTGTGCTGTCTAAATGAACCATTTCTGACAAATACAGACAGGAGCAGGGGAAGAATCTCTTCCAAGGTATTCTGGGACACTCAGGGAAACACAGCAAGGACACACAGGTGACAGAGGAGAGGGGGGTCACTCAGGTTCGAACATGAAGCCATTAATCACAGAAACAGTGATTACAGTCCATATCTTACCTGAATTTGTGCATTTGATCTCATTTGCACTTACACTTCATAAGCTTAGTATTTAAAATGCCTTTATTTGTTTTGTTCTGTGTCTATTTGGGATAATATGATAACATTTCACACTGGAAGGTGGTGGCCACAACCAAACTCTGAATTTCCATCACTTAACTTATTGTTTCAGTGGATTTCCTTATGGGGATTCAGCCTCTCTCTGACCTAAAGGTGGCTTTTTGTCACTTGGTTTGCTTTAAATGCTCCCTGTGCCCTTTGGGTCATTTGTCCAGCGAGGACCTTCCCATGAACTGTGCAGCTCCTTACGCCGACAGCATTTTCTCACTCCTTCGGATGAGTTCTGGACCCTGGCAAAAGGAAAATCCCTGGGAGCGTCAGTGTCAGGAGGGTGGCTGATGTGTCTGTGACACGTTCAGTGCTCATTAGGCTGTGACTGCGCTAATTAATGGGCAAGAGAGCAGCAGGCCGGGTTCGGCCGATCTCGGCTCGGTTGGGCTGAGCTCGGAGCCGCTCGCTGCATTCGGAGCTCAGCTCGGTTCGGTTCGACCGACCCCGTAATGTTCAGGTTGGTTCGGCTGATCTCGCGTTGGTTCGGCTTATCCAGTTCGGTTGGGCTTATCTAGTTCGGTTCGGCTGAACGCGGTTCCGTCCCGTTCCGTTCAGTTCACCTGAGCTAAACTCGGATCGATTCGGCAAATCGCGGCCAGAGTCGGCCCTTCGGGTACGCTCGGCTGTTATCGGCCACACTCGGCTGTCGGCGGCTCCACTCGGCCACACTCGGCTCTTCGGCCCTACCTGACTCTGCTCCGCGGTGCAATGGCGGCCGCTGGCAGGGCCCCGCTCCCCGGCCTGAGCCCCGTGAGGGGACAGAGCGCTGGGACAGCCGCCTCAGCCCGGGTCACCCTGTCCCTGCCCGGCCCCGCGTCCCCCGGAGCGCGCCCTGCGGCGCAGAACGCGGCCTTGGAGCCAGGAGCGGGGACAATGCCCTTGGCTCGGCAGCAGCGCCGGGAGGCAGCGGGCGGTGCCCTCAGGTGAGCGGCCGGAGGGGAGGGAGCTGGGCCGGGGGCACCGGGGCCGGGGCACCCACAGGGGGCCGGGGCTGCTTCGGGCGCTGCTGCGTGGGACCCGCTGTGGGTGGGACGGGTCTGTCCCGGGCCTTGCGGCTCTCTGGGATCGTGTTCCGTGGAATAAAGCTGGGGCTCGTCCCAGCTGCGGGGGCAGCGCTTTATTGTGTGAGAAACAAAGTTCACTCTTTAGAATTTTTACACGTTTGTTAAGGGATAAAAGGCAGCGCTGGGGTGCTTGGCTGTTTGCCAGGAGCATCCGGTTACCTTAAACCGTGTTCTCTATATTGTGTTACATTGCAGTGGTGTGAGCATATTCATTACAGTTTATACATATTCAAACAGTCCTTTGAGTTTAGATGTTCTTTTGCTTGGTTTTAACCTTCATGCCATCTTGTGGATTAAACCAATATATTTTATTTCTTCCTGTGGTGCCATCCTGTTTTATTTTCACTCCCTCGTTATTTGATAACGAGGGTCAATAAATTTTTCCTTTTTTTTCGGTGCTCTGGTTTCTGTTTCTGTTATCTTGTGTTTCAGATAAGATTGTCCCCAAATGTGGGAAATCACCTAATTATCTGACACCATTTTCTGAGTTCCTTACATGTAAAAGCATTTTAACATTTCACACTCTCTATTATGCTACAGTCTAAAATAGTATCTATTACACTGCTATTTATAAAAGCTATGCAGGGCATACATGAACTGACAGATTATACTTTATCAAGAGCAGTAGTTACAGTTACTCTCTCAGGATTTTTGTGGTCAATAATACCGTGCCAGAGCTAATAGATAAATGGCAAAGGCAATAACTGCATTTGTTATTTATATTTCTGGGGTGGGCTGAGCTCTGTTTTCCGGGAAGCAGCGGGATGGGTGTCCCTGTGCCCACCCCCCTGGGTCCCAGAGAGAAGCTGCTCCTGTGGCTGCAGCTGAGGGGCAGTGGGAAACCTGAACAGTCCTGATGGAAACCGATGCAAAACCAGGTTTTGTTGGGTTTTGGACTTGCCATTTTCCCCTGATCCGTGTGTTTTGCCTTAGGAAACAGGAACTGGGCACCAAGACATTTTGTTAGCCTAGAAGGGATGAGTTTGTTTGTGTTTATTTCCTGAGCCACCTGGGACGATTTGGGTCTCAGTTGGCACCTGAGAGCCTCCTTCTGTGTCCTGGGTGGGGTGGTGGCTATCAAAGGGGTAAAAGTTGGAGCAGAAGGGTGGGTGGAGAGGAGAGCAGTGGCTCTTTGGGGATTTGCATCTGGAAAGGGCCCTCAGTTTCCTGATGGGAGTTCTGGAAACAGAGCTGAGAGTCCCTGAGCAATGAGGATGGTGCAGCTGGAGTGCTGAGAGTGCAGAGGCTGCAGTGGGTGTTGTCTGCTCGGTCTCCCGATGTCCCATCTCTGATGCTGGGCTGGCACCCAGGCACCTCCCAGGTCTGGACACCCTCAGGGCAGGGGTGGTTTTGAAATGTTTTAAATGCTGCAGCAGCTCCCTCAGCTTGGATGAGTGTGAGGATATCCAGCGCTTCCTTAGGGCTTGGAGCATGGCAAGGGTGCAGGGCTCATGGTCAGTCTTGTTTAAACCCTTGCAATAGCAAAATATTTTAAAACAGAGACTTTGAGGAAATAACATCGGTGAGTCTGTTGCAAGGATAGGTACAAGCTGTCTTTATTAAAGATCCACACTGCTGGATGTTGTGTCAGAGCACTCTGGGGACAGAAGGTGTCCCCAAAGCTTCATTAACCCCTTGTTTTCTGCTGGTAGGGCAGGGTGTGAGCCCAGCCTCGGGGGCTGTGTGGCTCATCCTGCCTGGAGCAGGGACACCCCGTGAGGCTGAGCCACAGAGGTTCAGTTGTTGGAGCAGCTGGGGATCTCTTTGTGCCTGGGAATTGTTGTTGCTGCGTTCCTGTCCCAGCTGCAGGGTTCCCTCAGAGCCTGTGCCCTGCAGCAGCACTGGGAGCTCCTGTGCTGGGCAGGGAGCAGCTCTGGCCTGGGGCTTTCAGTCCCATCAGCGTCCATTGAAATCCAGCGTTTGTTTTACTTCATCAGCCTCTGTGCTGTGCCACCCTCGGTGCCAGGGGACAGAGCTGTGGGGAGGCTCCATCCCATCTGTACCAAGTGCTGCCAGCGCTTCCAGCAGCACTGCTGGGGCATCAAGGGCTGCCTTTGGAGCCTGGCTTTCACAGAGGGTTACACACTCTGCCCTTCAGCATCCAGCTGCATCCTACAGCTGCATAGTTCAGCTCGCAGGGAGCAGAGTCAGCTCTTGGGCCCAAACCAGGTTTTGTCCCACAGAGAGCGACTGAGCTTCCTGAGGTAGCACACAGATGTGCACTGGCCTTTGGGGCTAATAGTGAGTGCTGCCAGGTGATTGTGATAAGGTTGAACTGAAGCTTTCTTAGAAAAGCCATCAGCTGTAAGGAGAATCTATGGAAAACAGGTGGTTGGTGCACTAGCTGGTAGTAGGTCCTGGGCTTTTCTTCTTCTTTTCTTTAACCTGTTCTTAAGAGGATCCCAAAACTGCAAAATTGAAAGGAAGGGGGATGTGGGGGTGAAAGTTGCTTTTCATTTTTTGAGGTGTTGCTGTGGATTTTGGTGTGTCAAGTGGCACTACCAAAACAGCATTGGAATAACCAAACTTCAGGACTCTGCACTTAATTCCTTGAATGTGTTTGTGTGGGTGCAGGAAATGCCAAATCCCAAGGCAATTCCATGTCTGTAACTTCAAGTGCAACATCTTTAAAACCAAGTGCTCAGTGTGGGCTTTCCATGTGGATGCAAATGGTCAAAGGCCTTTCTTGTGTCCCAAAAGCAAAAACCCTTTCTCTGTGAGGTTTTGGAGGGGATTCTCTTTGGGATTTCTTGTAATGCAGCATCCTGGGTGTCCCTTCCTTTGTGCAAAGTCCAATGGTAAAGGATGGAATGGCTGACACGTGGGGTCTGGGATAAAAATGGTTCTGTTAAAATTGGGCAAAGAATGCAATAAGAAAAATGAGCATCGTTTCAATGTCTGAAATAGTCAGGAATAAAAGTGCTGGAAAAGGACACGTTTATGTTTGAATTGGTGTCACCTCTCATGGATAAAACCCCATAGTGAGCAATCAGAGCACAAGTATGAGAGCTGGGATCCTTTGACTTCCACAGTGGACTTAATTTTCTTTTTCTCCTCTCTTTCAGGGCAGGAAAAATCATCGAACTCCTCCCATCTTTGCCAAAAGCTTTGGTGTTTAAGCAGCCAAGGCAAGAGGCCTCAGCACCAGGGGTCTGCACTGGAGGGCTCTGGTCCTGCCCATGCTGTGGGGTGAGTCAGAGGGACACAGGGCTCCTCTTTTCCTCTCTGCTGGGATTAACTGCCATGGGAATGCCATTGCTGACAGCCCAGCCCCAGCTGTGTCTGCTGGAGAAGGGCAGAGGTGAAGAGACAAATGCCAGAGTTCCCTGGGGATGCTGGAGCTGTGGTGTTGGCTGTGCCCTGAGGGGCAGGTTGGGCATTATCTGTGCACCCAAGGACTGCTCTGGGAGCTCTCAGTGCATTCCCAGCTCTGCCAGGGCTGGCAGCCGGTGCAGGGCTGGGTGACAGCCTCTGCTCGGGCTG
This sequence comes from Molothrus aeneus, assembly GCF_037042795.1. Taxonomy (NCBI): domain Eukaryota; kingdom Metazoa; phylum Chordata; class Aves; order Passeriformes; family Icteridae; genus Molothrus; species Molothrus aeneus. The sequence goes on along the minus strand of NC_089649.1, from coordinate 500,858 downwards.
GGGGCAGGCACTGGCCCTGGCACAGATGCAGGGGCAGGGCTGGGAGGATTTGGGAGCAATGGGAGGAGAATGAGGGATGTGCTGGGCACAGTGGTCAGCCTGTGCTCGTGTCAGCACAGCCCTGCAGGGCCCTGGCATCTGGGAACAGCTCCAGCTCTCCTGGTGCCCAGGGAAGGGCTCTGAGGGACTGGGTTTACCTGTGGCTTTCCAGGTCAGCAGGAACAAGGGCAATGTGGTGCCAGAGCTGTGGCCCATCCCATCAGGCTGTATTTCCCTCTGGGAAAGCAGAACAGTCTCTGGGCTGAGGTGAGTTTCCTGCAAGTGCTTAGAATCCAGGGAAAAGGGAGTTCAGGAATTGCATCTGCTGCTGGGAACAATGCCTTAGGCTTGCTTAGTTTGTGTCTGTGAGAAGTGGGCTTTGGGCTGGAGAGGTGCTGTTGGCAACAAAAGATGGAATCAATCCTCTCCAGGGATGTGCAGTGAAGGACTGAGTGGGAGGGAAGGGGAGTATTTAGAAATGATATCAGCATTTCTCCCAACATTGGGGTGCAGCAGTGATGGGGGTGGTTGGGTTTGCTCTGGGCCTTGTTATTCCTTGTGCCATTTTTCAATTCTGTTGCATGATTTACTGTCCAGTATCTTTCTAACAAAAACTGACAGAAATTTAGGTTTAGGATTAGAACTTAGGTCCATTCACTGCAAAATCTTGCCAAGGCTGGAGGACTGTGATGATGGCTGCTCTCAGCAAAGGTCACTTATTAATGCTGTGTCAGATTTCCCTCAGTGCTGGGCAGGAAAGGTGAGGGTTTGGATCAGGAATTCTGCAAACAAGGCCTGGGTGATTGCTGATTTGTTTTGTTTTTCAGTGAGCCAGGGCTGGCACAGGGAATCGTGCAGGTACTGGTCTGGCACCAGAGCTGCTGCCCTTTGGAGCCATTTTAAAGGTATGATCATAGAACATTTTGGGGGCTGTTTTCAGAACTCTGGGTTTCAGAACTCCTGTCCCCAGCCTGTTGCTAACCCTGGGACATCTGCTCTGGTTTCAGGCTGTCCTTGCTGGAGCAGCCTGGTCCCTGCCATCCCCAAGCCCTGAGACACAGAGGGAGCCCTGTCCCAAGTGGCCTTTGGCACCTTGTCAGGAATGTGGCAGCAGCCCCGGGAGCAGGCTGGAGGTGAGAACTGGGTGCTTGAAACTGAGGAGTGCTTATCTGGGGCTGGGGGGAAGGGGGAGGAGTTTCCATCCCCCCTGGAGCTTTCCTGCTGGGATGGGGCAGCACAGGGAGCAGAATTAATTGTGCACCTCCCATGGGCATTGCTGGCCTTGGTGTCTGTGTTGTGCCATCAGACCCTGGCACTTTGCTGCTGTCACTGCCACTGCCACCCCAGCTGGGGGCTGTGTCCTCCTGCCAGCCCCACACAGGAGCTCCAGGGGTGCCTCTGTGCTCTGTTGGGAGCGTTTGCTGGGAATGTGCCTCATCCCTGGGAGTGTCCCTTTGTCCCTGGGCTGCCAGACAGAGCTTTGGGCTGCTCAGGCTCAGGGTTGGATTGCCAAAGGCCCTGAGAGGGAGCAGCACAGGGAGGGTGCTCAGAGAGGGGCTGGCAGAGCCCAGCTGGCAGGCTGGGCTGGGTGCTGCAGGTGGGTGTGTGTGCACTGCAGGGAGCGAATGTCCCCTTCCCTAACCAGCCCTGCAGATCCCAAGGGCTCCTAGAGCAGGATTTTATTCCTTACTTCCCTTTGTGGAAATTTCTTCTCTAAATTGCCACGAGCAATTCTTGGATTTCTCTAGGAGAAAACCTCCCAGCAGAGACAGATTGCAATGGAGGCCAGAGTTGTGTTTGGAGCAGGGAGTGCTGAGAGCTGCGTCTGCCTGTGCTGCCACAGCCTGACCACAGCCACATGGAACAGCCTGGAAAAGGGACTGGGGGAATTGCTGATGCCCCAGTGAGAAGAACACAAACTCACAGCCATTCAGCCTGACAGTCCCCTCCACCCAGAGCTCAGCACACATCCTCAGAGGTAAGTCCAGCAACTGAAGGAGCAAAAAACCTTAAGAAAACAGAAGAAAAAGGTGTTTTATTTTGCTCTAAAGTTATTTCGAGTTGTTATTAAAGCCTAACCAACATTTGCTCTTGATTTTGGTTGTGTGAATAACGAGCAGTGGGCATAGATGATGCCATTCATGTAGCTGAAAACCTGGTGTAATCTAGAGGGGATACAAGAACTGTTTGTGTGGGAAAATGTGAGGGGATGTCAGGGGGAGTGAGGTGGCATTTTGGAGGGAATTGCTGAGGTAATTGAAGGGAGACCAGCAGACAATTTCCCTGGGAAATCTGAGGCCCCTGGGGCCCACAGCCAGGACTCTCCAGGGCTAAGGGGTCAGCACTGGAGACTCACTGTGTCCTCCTTCCTTGGCAGCAGCCAGCAGGGAAGGGAGAAGAGGATCCCTGTGGGATAAGACTGGAGAGAGCGAGCAGAGGAGCACCCTCGGGCTGGAGAAAGGCAAAGGGACCAACATGGTGTCACCAGGGCACCTGTGAGGAACAGAATGGACACTTGGAGGTCACATGGAGGTGAGGAGTGGATGGTTTGGGGCAAAATGTGAGTTAATCTATAGGGAAATAAGTATGGGATATTTAGGAGGGAAAAGCTGAGGTGATGAGTTCACCCAGCCTGGCACAAGGTGTGTTTGCACAGGCTGGGGCCAGAGGTGAAGGTCAATCCAAAGCCAGCCCTGCTCAGCCTCTAAATCCCAGGATAAGTTGTACAGGCTGCCCACTGAGGGATTAAAAATACATAAAAATGAAACCAAGAGCATTAATGAGAATCCTGGGAATCCCATTAACTTGTTGTCAGAACTCCTAACACAGTTTTGAGCTTTGATGACAAGAATGTATTTCTTTATTTGAATTATTCACTGTGTGGGATATGGAGTTTATTTGGATTTTAAAGCTCTCATGGTGGCCCTGACACTGCTCAGGAGCTGGTAGGAAAAGCAGAGTCAGAGCTCCTGGCAGGCACAGGGATGTTTTCCCCCATAGTGGATTGTGGAGGAATTGTCTGGGATCTGGATTGTCCCTCTGGGTGATGCCACTTGCTGTGGTTTGTATAATTCCATACATTTAATTCCCAAAACATCCCAGCCCAGGGGTTTGAGCTGACAGGGCAGGACAAAGATTGTTCTCTGTGTGGTGCCCAGATTTGGGGTTCCCTGTCAGCTGTGCTAGAACTGATGAATTATACCCATAGCCCCAACTTCCCTGCTCCATTGCCACTGCAGTAACCTCACAGTGCCCCATGGAGTGTGGGTATTCCCATGCAGAGCTGCTGCCTTGGACAGCAGCTGTGTCAGGAGCCAGCAGAGCTTCCAAGGAGGCTCAGCAGCACAGGGACAAGGACAGGGTTATCTTCCATAGAACTGGCTATTTAGAACCCTCACCCCAATGGTGTCCCTGGGCTCACTGGACGGAGCTGCCTGGAATGGAGCTGATTTCACCCCCCTGAGCTCCAGGATGGAGAAGATGCAGTTGGTGTTTTAAAGCAGGAGAAGGCAGTGGCCAGATGTGCTCCCAGCCTGTGCTGAGGCAGCCCCTGTGCCCAGGTGGGGACATCTCTCCCTGCAGAAGCTCAGCTCCTTTCAGAGCCTCAGCAGTGGCCTCTACAAATTCTTTTCTCTCAGGAAAGGGATGTGCATCTCTGTCTTCAGCACACCTCCAGTGGGACCTACCTGGGAAAGCTTTCCATGACATCTGCACTTCCAGCTGGATCCCTGGAAAACTCCAAACTCCATCCCACTGATTTTCAGGTATCTCTGAGGGCTACTGCCTGGGATTTAATATCTGTGGGGGAAGATTGCCTTGGCTTTAATGCTGCTGATGGATGATGGCCTCAGGCTGGGGAGGAGGGAAGGGATTTGGGGTGGCTGGGACATAGCTGGCAGCTGTGTGGGAGCTCTGAACCAGGAATTGCTGTGTGAGCCCCTCTGCAAAGGGCCCTTGCCTGCATTCCCAGTAATGCCAGCTGCTCCTTGGGGTCCTTCTGGGCTGTTGGTGGTCTCTGTCCAGGCTGAAGCATTTCCATGTGCCTGGTCAGAGCAGCCCCTGGCTGAGGAGCCACGGTGCAGGCACAGCTCCTCCCCTGCAGATCCCAAAGACACGAGGTGCTGCTTGCCTTTCAGGAGCTTCTGGCCTCCTCCTGCCCTGCGCTCCCAGCCAGCTGGGACACACTGAGGGAACACCAAGGAGCATTGCTGGCAGCAAGCAGGAGAGACACCAAGGTCTCTGGGCTAGAAAAAGAGCCCTGGACTCAGCAGCCAGCATCGTTTTGACCTAGCAACACTCACCTGCAGGAAACACCCCCTGCTACAGAGCAAGGTAACCCTCAGGACTTGTCTTGTTCCTGGGGAAACAAAGGGACATTGTGGGAGCACATTTACAGCTGCTGGGTAAACCCTGGAAAGGGTAGAAAAACCAGGGTTATGGGGAAGAGTTTGGTGCTGACATGTTGAGTGCCAGCCAGTTCTGCCCTACAGCCATTGCAGGGGCTGGTGTGTAAAGCAGCATTAGCAGGAGGGAAGGAGCTGCATTTGTAGAGGAGTTCTCTTACTGGCAGCAGTCATTCCCATCCCTCACAGGACCTTTAGAACAACCCTGGGATTGGCTCAGGTGTTTGGAGCAGGGTACTGAGAAGACCAAAATTCTGTATTCCATGTGCAGCTGGGCTAGTCACTTCTCAGCATTTGACTCGATGATCTTCATGGCTCTGGAAATAAAGAACAAATAATTTTCACTGTTTTTTTAATATGTGGGGGTTTTTCCCTTGTGTTTCCCTGGGGCTCCAGTCCCACACCAGGCACAATCAGAGCAGGAGCAGCAACACCTCGGCCCCAGCGGCCGTCCCAGAGCGGCTGCTCCCGGTCGGGGCGCTGCAGCCCCCGGGGGTGCGGACACAGAGCAGGGGCTGCGGGCGCTGTGGCTCGTAGGGGAGCGCGGTGCTCGTGGGGTTACCGGACCGGGGGGGCTGCGGGGCGGCGCCGTGTCCGCCAGGGGGCGCCCCGCGGGGCGGGCAGTGGCGCTGAGCGAGCGGCGATGCCGATGGGGTCCTGGGGCCGGTACGGGCGGTCTCCGTGTCCTTCCTGCTTCCTGCCACGATCCAGAGGTTACTCCCGGGAAGCGTCATCCACCTGGCGGGCATGGCAGTGGCACAGCAGCGGCTCTCTGCCGCCGCAGCCGAAGTGGCAGCACCTGTCCCGGCACGGCTCTTCCCGACCGCAGTGATGCCGGTCCTGATCCCAGCCTCAATCCCCCCTCGATCCTCTGGGCCCAGCACCCACATCCTACCTGCCGAGAAAGAAGCGGCTTAGCCCAACTCCTACAGGAAATACCGGCAGGACCAGGACCAGAATCCCTGGACCCAGATCCCGGTCCCACCTGAGCGCCTTGGACCCTGCGCAGCACCAGTAGTAGCCCCCAATCAGGATCCCCGCACAGCACTCAGACCAACGCTCCCGCCGCATCCCGAGATAAGCATCCCCAGCAGAAAGCGGGACAGGTACGGATCCGCCGGGATTTATCGGCGGGCGGGGGGGAGGCGGGGCCCCGGGGGCGGGGCCGGCACAGGTGTGAGGGGCGGGGCGTGCACAGGTGCGAGGGACCCCAGTGCGGCTGCGCGGGGCGGGGCCTTGGGGGATTTAAGGCGCGGGGAGGAGCGGTAGGAGTTGTTCGCTCTCTGGCGTTCGGTGAGGGAGGTTGCTGCCGGCCGGGGCCTTATATCTCATTTCCTGTATAATTTTCTTCTGCGTTTGTTTTCTTTTGTATTTATTTTTCTCTATTCCTCTCCTTTCAACCCTCCCTTCCACCCCTCCCTCTCCCCCCTAGCCCTCTCCTTCCCCCCCCCCCCCACCCCCTACGGCCGCCCTCCCTCTCTATTCCCCTATCTTACTCCTCAGTCCTCTCCTTCCTTCCCTCCCCAACCGGGCTCCCCCCTGCTCCGCTTCCGGCCCCCCGCCCAGTCGCTCCCCACCCGTCCTCAATCCTGCTCCTTCCACCACCCTGCCTTCCCCCCAGCCCTATCCCCCTGCTGCTCTGCACACCCCAACCTCTCTCCACCTGCCCTCACCTACCCCTCCCCTCCCCTATTCTCGTTCTCTATTCCCCGCTCTCCTCCTTTCCTTGCAGCCGCGGGGCTCGGGGTGCCGAGCAATAATAAAGCCTTGAGGGCCGGAGCCCGGCGCCCCCGCCCTGGCTGGGGTCCCCACACGGGGCCGGATCCGCTCTGCGGGTGCCCCCATTGCAGTCCAACACACCGCCCCACACCGCCGGGGCTCCGGCTTTCCCAACATCACACTGGGGGGGTCCTGGGGAGGGGGGTCCGAGTTCCAGGGGCCCCCTTATTAGGAGGTGGTCCCGGGGGGTGGGGTTCGGGGAGGGCCCCCTCCTCCGGAGGGGGTCCGGGGAGGGGTGGGGGCTTGGGGGCTAATTCTCCTTCCAGGCCTCGCCCCCTTCCCCGTCCCCCTCCTACGGCCGGGGTCCCGCCCCGTCCCCCTCGCGGGGACCCCATCCTCCGAACCGGGGCCCGGGGGGAGGGAGGGGGGGGGGCTGGGGTTGGGGTTCTGGTTCAGCTCCTGTTGGTATCGGCCGGGGGTCCCGACTAACAGCCGGGGCCGGGGCTGAGACACTCCACGGCCCGAGCCTCCCCGGGCCGGTGGGGACAGAAGCTGCCACAGGTCGGGCAGGGAGTTCCGGGGCCGAGGGGCAGCGGGGACAGTCCCATCCCGGTGTTCGAGCCCCGGCGCTCCCGGCAGTTTTCTCTGGCGGAGGGTGGGGGACAGGCGGGAGGCTCCTCGTGGGGGAGTTTTTGGGGCGTCGGGGCCATGGTAGGCCTGGAGGAGTGCGGGCTGTGAGGGAGGGATGCTCCCCTGGAAGCGGGTGTACCCGGCCGGGCTGTGTTCCCGGGCGGGGTGGGAGGTGCTGCAGCTGAAATAAACCTGAATACAGCGATTCCCCACATCTGCCAGTACTGCCCCACAGACACACAGGACCGGGCACGAAGGGTGCCTCCATCCCAGGTCCCAAGCACTTCCCATAAACTGGATATGGGGTAGGGGTGGGCAATACCCTTCCAGCTGCCCACTGCTACATCACACACGGGGTCACAATCAGAGCTGCAGTGCTGGCTCTTAACTGCCACGTGCTGTGTTTTGGGGGCTTGGAACATCCTGAGGGGATCAGGTTTGGAGCTCAGAAAGGGACAAAGTCCTGCATTTTTCACAGTGGGAAACAGAGACTAAATCCAGTGGGTTTGGGTCTAAAGGCAAAAATTTAGTCTTGTTTTCACCTTTTGAGAACAGAGACTAAATAGAGCATTTTTGGGGCCTTGAAACCAAGCTCTGGGGGATGATTTTGGGTCCAGAAGCACAGCCCGATGTTTGTGAAGCTCAGAAAAAGTAAAGTCCTGCATTTTCTTTTCTTGAAAATGCAGGTCTAGTCCAGTGTTTCTGGAACTCAGAAAAATGACCAAGTGGCACTTCCCAGAGACCTGGAAACAGCAGCTCAGGTGCCTGCTTTCAGCCCCCAAAGCAGAGGCTGGGGGAGAGCCTTTGGGTGGGAGGGCTGGGGATGAGGACCCTCTCTGGAGGAGGGGGTCCGGTCACCTTGGTCCCCAAAGGCAGGGACACCAGCACGCCCCAGGCTCTTTCAAGGGTCTGAGATAGTCTCAGGAAAGAAAAGCACTTTTCAGCCCCTTTTCCACATCCAACTGTTTATTGTGCACAACCACTACAACAGTTATGACTTCTATTTAAACAATAACTATGACAATAAATAGTTAATAGTTATAACCAAGTTAATAGTTATATGTAATTGATGACAGTGAGTCATGTACAACTTGGCCAAAAGCCCAGATAACTGAAATTAGCTGGAGCTTTAAAGTGGCTTGTAACAAAAAGCCGCAGTTGCTAAGCCAGAGCTGGAAGGAACTGGAGCAGCCATCAACTGGAGCATCTCAGTTCCAGAGCTGGAATGAAGAACACGCCACAGCCAGAGCTGGAGGTTCAGCAAGCTGGACTGGGTAACACCTGCAAGTGAAACAAGCAGAAGGAACAGACATCACCTGGGCCCTCAGATGTCCTGAGCAATAAGTCAGCAGGGGTCCATCAGCAGGAGCTGTGAGCACCAGGAACAGCTCTTGTCCAGTGTCCATCAGCTGGAGCTGTAACAGGCACAGGCATCCCTGAGGGAGAGCTGAGCTCACCTGCAGCTGCAGCAGGAACGTCTCCTGGCTGGATCTGGAACTGGTGCACCCTGGATTCCCAGCCAGGCCCAGGCGTGGATGTCCCTAATCAGGAGCTCTGAGCAGCCTCTTCCCTCGGGAAATGAAGCCAGGCCAGGTGCCCCTCTCTGTCTGCATGGAGGTGGCTCCCAGTCCCACCCCTGAGAGCAGAATGGAAGCAGGGGCTCTCCTGGGGATGTGGTGCAGCAGCGTCTCCTCTGTCTCTGCAGAAAGGGGGTCAGTCAGCATCCCCAGGGTGCACAGCACAGCCCCACAGGAGATGCCTGTCCCCCCTCCCTGCTGCCCCTGCTTTGGGCACAGACTGTGCACCGAGGACAGGGAGGCAGAAATCTCAATGGGAGAGCTCAGGGCTCAGCCCAGAAAACGCACGTTTCTGCCCAGAAGAGCAGAGGAGGAGGCACAGATTGTGGCAAGCCCTCTGCTCGGTGAGGGGCACTGTGGGAACCAGCCACCAAACAACACTGGGGCTGAGCTTGGCCTGGCCCAGCACCTTCCCCCAGCCACCCTCACCCTGCTCCAGAGCAGGACTGGGGAGCCACAGAGTGTGCTGCTCATCCTGATAAACATCACTGAGCCAGGCACAGCACAACCCTGATCCCAGCCTGAACACGCCACAGGGCACATCCCTCAAACAACACTGAGCCAAGCCCAACACTAAGGAGCAAATGACACCGGCCACGAAGGGCCCAGAATGTCCAGAAGCCCCCCGGGAGGGGGAGCAGGGCAGGATTGTCCCCAGCCCGTCTGTGACCAGAAGCCAAAGCAGCAGCAGCCCTGGATGGTTGCTGATGGTGTGGGGAGAAGCCACCCCCGGGCAGCTCTGGTGCAGCCCCTTCTCCCAGCTCCCTTCACAGTGACAGCTCCCACAACTGTCAGGCACAGCTGAATCCCAGCCCCAGTTCCTGTCCTAACCCCCCTGTCCAGGAGCATGGCCACTGCAGCCCCAAACCACGCCAGGACAGGACAGGCCACACAACCAGAAACCACAAGCACAACCACGTTCTTCCCAAGGAACAGCCAAGGACAATGCAGAGGCACAGCCATGACCCTGGCCCTGCTGCAGCCTGCTGCTAGCCCCAAAGTGGCCCACAGCAGGGCCAGCACCAGAACCAGCACAGTGTGTTCCCCTCAGCCATAGCCTGGCACGACTTCCTCAGGTCATGTGCATCGGGGCATTCCTTCCTTTCTGCCTGATCCCGCAACCTTCCTCAAAGCTGCCCAAGTCAGAACACTCACCTGGGCTCATCCTCCTGTGCCAGCCTCTCTTGGTGCCACGCTGGGGCCATGCTCCTCACCTGGGTTCATCCTCCCGTGCCAGTGTGCCCAGGGCTGCTCCTGCTGGGGCCGTGTCCCAGGCTGAGCCCCTCGGCCAGTCCCCTGTGCTGTTTCCTGCATGGAGGCAGTCCCTGGTGAGGAAGAGGCTGCAGCTTTGCTTCTTGGAAGACAAAGCTTTTGCCCCAGCAGGAGCTCCCAATGCACACCACAGGTCTCTGCAGGCAGCAAAATGCAGTGGTGAAAGCAGACCCTGCTTCTAAGGACTGCAGCTGACCCTCACCTGCTCCTTTTGTCACAGGGCTGCAGAGGCCGGGGCACCCCCCTGAGCCTCCCTGGAGCTCCTGAGCTTTCTGGACAAACACGAGCCCCCCGGTGCCTCTCAGAGCCCAGGGGGCCCAGGGCTGGTGTAGAGGCTTTGCCTCCTCTCCCTCCCCCTGCCGTGGCTGCAGGCCCCACCTGCCCCTTTCTTTGGTGGCTCTGCCTCCCTCCGGTGAGCCTGGGAGCAGGGACCCAGCTGTGCCGAGCCGGGCTGCCCAGGCAGGGCCGCTGGACAAGACACAGCTGGCTCGGAGACAGGGACAGTGAGGAAAGCCTTCCCCAGACTTACCGAATTTCACAGGAATGACGCGGTGGCTGCAATTGCTCCATCCTCTGCGAGACCCCATTCGGGGAGGGTCCATTTTGGGGAGCAGTGCCGGGCAGCCTTCTCTGCAGCTTCCCCGCGGCTGAATCCCTGCGAATATGTTTGGAAAACACTTGTGTAGGTTCCAAGTTCCAGAGCACCCTTGACTCCCTTCTCTGCCATGCCACACTTTCCCGCGGGATAGGCCCCAGGCCGGGGCAGCCCCTGAGCTCCCGGCACGGCTGCTCCTGCCCCCGGCTGGGAACCGCAGTTCGGGATAGCCCCGAGGTGGGAGAGCACGTACTCACCCTGAGCCCGAGCTCCGAAACGCCTTGTCCATGCCCGCAGACACCCAAAGGTCTCCCCAAGCGCACAGTGCAGCCTGGAAAGGGCGGGGGCCCCGGCCCCTTTGCCAGCAGCCAGCCCCGACCACACGGCCGGGCAGCGTCCGGCTCCCCGTTACAGCCCAGTCACCGCCGCGGGGACCGTGCCCTTCGCCCCGAGGCGCGGGCCTCGCCGCCCACCCAGAAAAGGCCGCGGGGCGCGCACGGCTCCAGCCCCGGGCGGGGCTCGCCCCCGGCGCTCCGCCCCCGGCGCTCCGCCCCCGGCGCTCCGCCCCCGGCGCTCCGCCCCCGGCGCTCCGCCCCCGGCGGTCCGCCCCCGGCGCTCCGCCCCCGGCGCTCCGCCCCCGGCGCTCCGCCCCCGGCGCTCCGCCCCCGGCGCTCCGCCCCCGGCGCTCCGCCCCCGGCGCTCCGCCCCCGGCGCTCCGTCCCCGGCGCTCGGCGCAGCCCCCGCCGAGGCGTCCCCTGCAGGACGCGCACCGGTACTGCAGGCAGCGCTCCCCGAGCGCATCCCGCCGCAGCCGAGCCGGTGCTGCGGCCTCACGGCGGCACTTCCCGAGCGCCGGCTTCCTGTGTCCCTGTAGGGCCCTGCCCGCTCCCGGAACGGGACCCGTGTCACCCACAGTGGCAGCCAGGCTTGGTCCCTGATCATTCCCGGTGAGAAGCGATCCCAGCTCTTCCCCGTTCCCGAACGGCCGCTGCTGTCAGAGGCAGCCGGGTCGCATTTCACACGAACTGGGACCGAACCGAATCGAGCCGAATCGAGCCCTGCTCAGCCGAACTGTGCCGAACCGAATCGAGCTGGGCCGAACCCAGCCTCCTGCTCTCGTGTCCTTTAATGAGCGCCTGTGATGGACTTTTGGATCAAAGCATTTTCCCTGTTGATTTCCCTGCCTCTGTTTCCCTCTTGCCTTCCCTATGCTGTCTCAGCCCGCTGAACTTCTTACCCCAAAACTGCATTAGCTCCCCTTTACCCTCCAGTAAATCCCATCTTCCCTACTTCTCTCACGTCCCTCTCTTTACTGCATTCCTTAACAAACCATCCCTCACCCGTAAGCTTTGGTTTCGGTTAGATTCGGCTCGGTTCGGCTGAAGTCGGAGCCGCTCGCTGCCTTCGGAGCGGCTCGTTTTGGTTCGGCCCAACTCGGCTCGGTTCGGCCCAATTCGGAGCTGCTCGTGCCTTCGGCAGAACTCGGCTCGGCTGAACTCGGAGCCGCTCCGTGTGTTCGGCGCAGCTCGGTTCGGCTCGGCTCCCTGAGGGCGGGAAAGCGGCGCCGCCTCACGTTAAACTCGCCCGGCTCGGGGCTCTCCTGCTGCCGCCTCCTGCGGGCGGCCCGGCCATCGCACGGACACGACCGGGAGCGCGGGGTCGGGCAGGAGCTCATTAGGCTGTGACCGCACTCGCGCTAATTAATGGGCACGAGAGCAGCAGGCCGGGTTCGGCCGAACTCGGTGCCACTTACCGGGTTCGGCCAAGCTTGGTTCGGCTGAATTTGGTTCGGTTCTGCCGTTCTTGGTTCACTCACCATTCCATATGAGAGGCATCACTGCTCTTCCCTGCTGCTCTGGGAATGCCGGGCACAAGCCTTGGAAAAAGCCTCAGGAACAAGTGTCCCCCTGAGACGGTCATCGGGTGCTGGGAGCAAGAACCACCACAGCAGGGTGGTTACATCTTGTGGGGACAAGAGTTACCCCAGGCAAAGCTTCACCGTCATGCCCCGGGGGTGAAGGAGCTTGACCACAGCACGTCTGGGGACACATGGATGGACCTCCCCCCTAAACTCCCAGAATGGGGACCCCCTAGGGACCTGCACTGCAGAAAATGCAACAGGAACTAAAGCAATCACCAAGCTAACACTAACAAACCTAGAAATAGAAGCAAACAGACAAACCCAAACCAAAATTAAAAAAGGCTGGAGGAAAACGCAAATGTTCCGGCAAGCACAGACCAAACTGACAGGTCAGAGTTTCCCTCATCACAGTGCCCCGGGCTGTGCCAGCTTCCCCAGCTTCACAGGGAGGGCAGCATGCCAGGGCTGCCTGCAAGGAGCCTTCTGCAGCAGGCACCAGGACAGAGGGCCAGGCAGGGCACCTGGCATCGTGGAGATATGGGAAGCCAGGCCCCACCAGGCAATAGTTATGAGCTGGGCAAAATCTTTCTCCTGGAGGATCAAAGGTTCTCTGGAAAAAATGGAGGTAATCCAGAGAAATCCATTCCTCCAGGAGATAAGGAGGAGTGGGCACCCACCAGGAGATGGGGAACAAGTGGGAAGTGTGTGTGTGTGTCAGCTCCTGCCTCGGTCACGGGTTTGTCCTGGCAGTGGCAGTGTCACAGACAGAGGTACAAATGTGGCTGACAAAGCCCTGCTGTCCACAGCAGCTGCCCACGGCACACTGCAACAACTGAGAGTGGAAGCTCAGAGCCCAAGGGAAAAAGTCCTGTGGGAAGGACTGTGTGCCCTGCACATCTCCAAGAAGCCACTCGCCAGCTGCTGGAGCACCCGTGACTCTGTGGGACAGCTTCCCAGCCAGCGCAGCAGAAAGGAACTCAGCGTGGCTGTGCCAGGGTTGTATGTGCATCTCCACAGCCTGCAAAGAAATCAGAAACAAAAAAGAACATATCACAATTCCAGCCCTTCCAAAAGAAAGGAAATTCAGTCACGTGACTGAGGAACAGCCACTTAGTCCTGGAGGGTGCAAGTGCTTTAATTCCAGCTGTGCACATTTAGTATTCGGTGTAGCTTAGACCTGGGTGTTTCTCTCTGGCTCAGCCCCAAAGTCCAGCTGGTAGCGGGGCCACATCCCTGCCACGGGTAAGGAGGCCTATGCCTGAGCATCAGCTGGAGCATCAGCCTCCTCACTGCTCACTGCAGCGCACTACAAAGCAGAAATTCACCCCTCTAATGTAGCTGTGGACCAGTTTGGGCTGATGGATATGGTGCTGGGGGATATAAAGAACTTGTTGGCAAGAAGCTGCCATTGACGTTAAAAAAACCTCAATATGAAATTGGGCACGGTTACCTGAAACCAGGGCGATTTTACCATCTTGCCGAGGTGGTGCGTTGCAACCAGTCACAGGAAACCTCTGTTTCTCTGACCATTCTCTGAGACAGGCAGTCCCTAAAATCTCTGGCAGTCAGAAAGCGCAGGCTGTAAAGGAGCTGCCAGGGCCCAGTGGCCGTGTGCGGTGTCTGTTTCCCCCTCTCCCAGCCTGGCGGAGAGCTGAGAAGCATCTTCTGGCCGGGCGTGCTGTAAGCTGTCAGCCAGGTCTGCATCAGCTCCCCCAAGCTCTGCAAACACAAAGGTGCCTGTGACCGAGGGCTCCCTGACTGACACGAGCCTGAGCTTTATTTCAGTCCCCGGAGCGCAGCAGGACCGTCCCGCTGGCCACGCCGCACGCCGCGCCCGGGGAGCCGCTGTCTGACCCGAGCGGTCCCTGTCCCGTGCAGCCCCGCTTCGCCGCCCAAGGACACGTGTCCGCTGCCGGCTCACTCCCTTCCTTCGCTGCCGGCTCCTTTCCTTCGCCGCCGGCTCCCTTCCTTCTCTCCTAGCTCCCGTTCTTCGCTCCCGGCTCCCGTCCATCCCGGCCGGCTCGCTGCCGAGCACCTGCTCCCGGTGGGAGGGGCCCGTCCGGCTTTGGCGCGCCCTCCCGCCCGAGATGGCACCGCTCCGAGACACCCCGGCTCGGGCGGGTTTTACTCCTGTTAAAACCGATGCTTTCGCCGCTTCATCTCGGTGATGCTAAGTTGCGGTGATTAGGTCGGGTTGCCATGTACGAGACGGCAACGATTTCCCCCGCTCCAAGCTCTCTGCAAGCTCTGCAGCGTCAGGAGTGTTGGCTTTGTTGCCCCGTTCGACCGCGCGGCAAAGCCACAGCCCCCGTTTCTGCTCTCCTCTGCAGCGTCTGCCGAAGGAGACTCCGAAGGAAACAGTCCTGAGGATTAAATGTCGATGCCTGTACACAAATAATCAGTCTCTGCACCAGGACCCCCGTGCAGCCAAGGGAGGGAAGGCAGCACTGCTGGCTGCACCTCCCCTATGACTGAGCAGAGATTTGAGATAGCCAAAGCTGACAGGCAGCAACAGAAGTCTCACTGTGTGTGCTAGAAATCTTCCAGTGCTAAATGCACACTGAACCAGCCTACTTGTCATGTTTCTTCTAGTGAAGCATTAGCATTAGTGTTAAAGCTTGTTAATGCGATACAGACATCATCCAGTGGATATAAATATATATTCCAGCTCAGTTTGGGTGTGTTGCTGTACTGAATAACGTGGGAGAGAACGGTGGCTGTCACTCCTCCTTATGCTGCTGTTAAACACAATCACTGCAGGGCCTGGGCTGGCCTACCTTGCTAGGAGAACTCTGGGGGGAGTGACAGAATATTCAAAGTAATGAAACACTGGCATGACAGTATTATTTCCAAGTATCTATTTCTGACACGCTTGTTGGGGTAATTACTCTGCGTAGTATTTTTTACTTCAGGCAGTAAGTTAGGTGTATCAGCTTCATCCTGAGCAGGTGTCAGCACGTTCCCAGAAGGAATGTTAGCTGCTTTCCAATCCACTACAGAGGCCAGCAGGAACGGGGCTGATGCACATCTGAAATGAAGCACACTTTTACTCAGACTGCTTTGTGAAATTTTTGTTGAGATGTTTCTGCACACATTCTTGCGACATGTTGAATTTAGAGATGAGCTGATAAAGGCAGGAACACTGTTCTGTCATCACTGTCTGAGTTTTTGAAGATTTCAAGCCCCTGCATATTAAGTCCTAAAATTTTGACCATTACTTATGACATGGATGACACCACATCAATTTCTTTAAGGAAGCCCATGATGCACAGATGCTGCAGACCCACTTCAGACACTGATGAAGTATTCAAGTCCCCTTCTTCCCTCAAGAGTTTGGCATCACTGCATTTATTCCAAGTGCTGTACGCTCACATCAGGATTCATTTGGATATTCTGCAAATTATATGTACATGTGTACAGAAGCAGCTTTTATGTTAGCTACAAATATCCTCCAATGAAACTCTCCATCATGAATCACATTTCCTTAAGGAAGTTGGCTCTGCTAAAATAATGAAGCTAAATTCAGATGGCCTGGGGCAAACCCTTTGGCAGATATGTGTTTTTATTCCTGTAGTCTAAATGAGAATCTTTTCAGGATAATCTAAAATATCCCTGGACCCAGCTTCCTTAGAAGAGAAATTGCACTTGGTACCATAATGACCTTAGGAAACAAAGCTTCATTTAAACTTAAAAGCGTCAGCCACAATTAAAGCACTGCTTCATTTTGCTATGATATGTTTAAACCACTGCCAGTTAAACCATAACAGGGGCCACTGACCTTAAGTTTCTAACAAGCAATTAACTCTAGCATGCTTCCTAAAAATTTAGTCCTTTAGTAAATTAGAAAAAAATCCACCAAAACAAAACAACCCCCCCCAAAACAACAAAGAAAACCCCCAACCCCTAAACAAAAAAAAAACCCAACCCCCCCCCCCAAAAAAAAAAAACCAAAACAAAAAAAACCACCCTCCAATAGGTGAGTCTGAGCAGGTTCATTCTAGAGCACCATCTTTCATTATTATGAATTCCACCACTGAACTAATTGTAATCATCATCTACCCAACTCTCATCCCCCAAATCCAAGAACTTTGCTGTTTTTTTTAAAAGCAAGTATCTCTACCTCCACGCATCAATTTTTTGGTCAAAAAAATCCAAAAACCAAGGGGTTCCAGGTTAACAGCAGCAAAAACTGATGTTTAGAACAACAGCTGTTGTTGCAGTACCTGACAGAAATGCCCCCCAGGCTTTACTGTCTGGTGGTTCCAGTTGTTCTCCCTCTGGGGCAGTCTCACACTTCTGAGCTGCACATGGCCCCAGTGCTGACAAGCTCTAAGGAGGCACCTGAAGGCAAGCTAAATAAACACAAGACTTACATTACCCCAGTTTGCTGTCATTTGCCTTGAAGAGTGCTTAAATGTTTCAGTAAGTGTAAAATTGCAACCCTCTGACCGCTGTCTCATTAAGCATCCAAATAAACAGCTGCTTATTTTAATGGCTTTCTTCAGGCAGTTGCTAACAGTTCTTTTGCCACATGCTGTGGTCTGTGCTTAAATATTATCAGAGGCTGATTCTGCCAAATGCAGGCTGTGGCTGCCTGCAAGGTAAAAGCATCTCTGAAAGCACCACCAGCCCTACAGCAGCTGTATAGCAGTAAAGAAATGTGACATAACTTTGGAGCCACTGAAATGGTACAGTTGCCTCCAATCCCAATTTTCTAGCTGAGTTTTGCCAGCAAACAGCCTAGCCCTTGGAGTCTTCTCCAAGAAATCCACTGATATCTGAGTATGACATTTTGTTTCTGCTTGCTTATATGTTTGCTTCATGCTAGGAAGTGCCAGTCACATTTCACCAGTCCTGGAGACCCAGTTGGACATTTAAAGACAAGTTTCCGGATTGTCCCAATATCTATTATCGGAGCAAAAAGAGATGCCAAACCTTACAGAGCGATTGTGAAACTGCAGGTAGAAGTCATAACAAACTGGCAAGCAAATGGCAATGCATTGCTCTATCCAACATAAATCAAAGACCATGGAAATGTAGTAAAACTGCCTGCAATTCTGTCTTTGTTCACAGAGCAGCTCCCCAGGACCCAGCTGATGATGAAGGCAGGTTTTTGTTTCTCTCATGTGGACCTGTCCTCTCATGGCTGAAGATTCTGCATGGTCACTTCCACTCCAGCTTGGGTGTTTATGCTCACAAAAATTCTCTAGAAATAACAATAGTTTTCAGAGCTTCTTCATTGCCTGTTTTTATAGCAAGCTTGAGTGTCTGTTCCTGATTTTATGCCTCACTGTTATTTAAGTTGTTGCTACACTGATTGTTTTCACTAGCAGTTAAGGATGTAGCCTGTAAAGAAGCCCTTTCCAATAATGTGTTCCAGAAAACCTCTAAATCTACCAGGCTACCACAAAAGGGAAATACCTGTTACTGTGGTGGGAGGGCATGAGAGTTGTGGGGTTTTTCTGTTGTCGTTGTTGTGTTGTTTTGTTTTGTTATGGGTTTTTGTTTGGGTTTTTTGTTGTTTTGTTTGTTTTGTTTTGCTTTTGTTAGTGGGCTTTTATGTTTGGTTGTTTGGGTTTTGTTTTTTTTAATCTTTTACAGCTGCAATAAGAAGTCATGAAGTCTTCCACCCCTTCCCACTTTCTCCCCACCCCTTGGCATGATTTTATATCTCTGGGATTAGGAGACAGTGGTCTCCCATTTGCTGGTGACCTTATGACCTTCTACAAAGTACCAGGCCAGGTGCAGAGCAGAGGAGTACTTGCTTTCTCATCTCCCAGTTGCCAAATCTGGTCAGGATTTCCTGAAGGCACTCAGCACACCTACATAAACCCATACTCTGTGTGCAACCTTGCCACCCAGCCATGGGCCCACTGCTAAGAGAACTCGAGTCCTTGAGGCCTGAATTTCCCTGTCCCAGCTTTAGTGCACTGCCAGCACAGGCTCTCAGCAGGTGCCTGTATCCAGGGAGAGAAGGAGGCAGCTTTGCAGGCTGGCACCAGGTGGTGTCACCTCCCAGCAGAAACGTGCTAGGAATGGAACATGAGGCACTGCATTGAATGGGACAAACAGCTGCCTGCCAAGCTCCACAATACTCCTAGATCCAGGCTCCAGTTTCTCTCCCAGGGGAGCTGCTGCCACCAACATGTGCCCACCCTGGACCATAGAAGCCAGTTACAGAGCTCATGCCTACCACATCAGATAAGGAAAGGGATCAGCACTGATGTGACTCCTAAATCAACGCCAAACCAAAGCACTTACCTAGAAACACAGGCAGTAGAAGCTTGTCTAGCCATTTTCTCAATGAAAGGCTGCTTAGGGAACTTCCATCACTTTCCCAGCTCCACCTAGGCAGCAGAGTTTTCCTGGTTCTGGTGGTTTTCCAGCAGAGCTGGGGTGCTCAGGGTTGCACAGATGTTACTCGGGTTATTCTGATGTGTCTCCAGAGTGCTGCTGGCAGGTCCTGTAAGCTGCTATTGAACATAAAGAGCAGCAGGGCACCAGCCATGACATTTTGGACACTTGGAGCCCTTACAAGTGCAGGCCTGCCTGCAGGCACACAGCTGGGAAGCCCCTCACAGCATTCCATAAAATATTCCCAGCAGGAGCCAGGAAGCCTTGGTGGGGCAGGTACCTGTTTGGGCCAGAAAACTGCTGTCACAGGATGACACATTAATGGCCACACTGGCCAGTGCAGGGCTCAATTCACACCCTCCTGTTACAGCATTCGCCTTGCTCCATGGGGTGGCCTTTCAATTAAATCGTGGCATCCTTCCAGATGCTTTTTATTAAAAGCCATCTCCACTAAGTTCCCTACAGACCAGGTCTGTAAAACTATTACCTTCCCTTGTAGCAAGGGCTCCTGTATTTAACTCTACACAAGATTTAATAGAACAAAATAAGTCTCTTGAAAAATCAGTGACTGGTCTGGCTTCCTTGACAAAAATCCTTCCATACAGGGAATAGATTAAAAGTAACCACTGGGTAGAAATTGGCTGATATCTATAGACAACAGGTGGGAAGATAAATTAACACACTGCCTGCATTTTCCTGGGGCAACTTGTTGGTTGTAGTGCAAAACTTTTCACAGTTTGAGTGTGATTTGGATTTCTCCCTATGTGCATTCCCTGTTGGGGCAATAGCTTTGGCTACCAGTATTGTCAATTCACTTCAGCTCACAGAACTCAAGATAACAATGCTCATAAAAGAACCATGAAAGGCAGTATGCACGGAGCTGCACAGAAACCAAGAGGTCTACAGCAAGTCTCAGACTGCTGCTTTATTGCCTATGCCCCTAAATGTTCACCAACAGCTGTCTTTTGAGCAGTGTTGTTCCAGCAACACAGGTCTATATACTTCCATATTTTCTGTAGCAAACTCCACTTAGAACCAGCAGCAATGCACTGTCAAAGAAGCAGTTACCTGGATTATCAGGGCACCAGGATACAGCACCCAATTTCACTCCTGGACAGACTCAGTGTTACAGCATTTACAACTGTGTAAACATCAGCAGAATGCACTCATGGAATGATCTAGAGTGAAAACCAAGTGCTGTAGAAAGATTACAGATGAAGAATCATCTGTAGCCTAGCCTGCTTCAGGGTTAAAAGGACTTTCCTTAACAATTAGATGTGATATTCTCCAAGCAAATAAATTTTCCAATATTTTCCGAGCAAATAAATCCCAAATCTTCCCCAATTTCTTAAGCATTTGACTGCTGACAGCCTCTCACAGCAAATGCTCTCTCACAGCAAATCACCGCAGCTTGTGTCCTGCTTAGTGAATACACCAGATTTCAAGAAACTTTGGCCTGTGAGGTAAAATGAATCCAAATTTCTCCTTTCGAATAATTGGCAAAAACAAAGCTTGATGCCATTACTGGGTGCCTGTCAGCAACTTGTATAAGTGAGCCCTTTAATAAGATGCAGAACTTCCTGCTACTGTTCAGCATAGTGTGTTCGTTCTCACAAGGTGAGGGGAATCTAGTCAATTTATCACAGAAAAAAAAAAAGGAGAATTATTCTGCTTAGTAAATGCTTTTGCTCCCTGTTGCCCAGCATCTGGATTGTATTATCACTGAAGCCAAACCACTTCACAGATTAGGCCTAGAAAAACATAAGGGAGCTACCAGATGGATGTGTTTTGCAATCCTCTGCTATGGTGTCAGCTTCAGAATTTGTGCAAATCATATTTTCTGAATGTCACAGACAACCTTTACATAGATAATATCCATCAATTTCCACAAATTTTCTTTCCATAAGTCATCTGCTGTTTATAGCTCACGCTAAGGGACATACAGCCTATCAATAAACAGAACAACCCATCAGCTATTGCTCTGATTCTCACCATGTTGCTCAATCACATGACTCATCAGGCTCATGTGTACAGCTTTAAATGAAATAAATCAAGGGACTAAGTGAAAAAAATGTATTGCACCAAACAGAACTGTGAACTAAAAAGCTTTCAATATGTAAGAAGCAACAGGACAGCTAAGTCCTCTGCAGTGATTACAGACTCATGTTGGATGTAGCAGTCACCAAAGTGTGATGACAATTTACAGAGCAATCAAAACCTGCCTTGGAGCTGAACCTAGGCGTGCAGTATGTTGGTACATACAGTGGTACCTGGCACTTGGTGCCCAGGACACCCTGGCTCTCAGGGTTTTACTGAAGCCCTCTGCTGTTAGCCCTTCCAGGGAGGGTGGCAGGTCAGCACTCAGCACGCCTGCCCAAAGGAGCAGCAGCAGCAGGGGAGCTGGGATGCCCAGCTCCCCATCCGCAGGCATGGCCGTACCCCAGGCATGGGCACAGCCCACAAGGTGCCAGAGAGCCCTGGGCCCAGGGCACAGCAGCCTTGTGAAGGCAGCTGTGGCACTCAAACTGCGCCAGGCCATTCCACAGCAGTCAGACAGACCCTGAGGTACAGCCAGGACAAGGACTAAAAACACTGAACCGACTGCACAGCACCTACAGGAAAAGCCAATGCCTGAACCAAAGTAGGACTGCTGGGCCTATGGGCAGAGGGTGGTTAGGGAACCAGGGGTACCTGGTGCCCTCAGTGCTCTGAGAGCTTTCATGTCAGTGTTCTAATGCCAATTGTTATTTTACTTATGAATAGCAATGGAAATACAGAGATGTGAACTTGAATCAAAGCACCTGACCCAGACAAACGCTTCCTGTACCCTAACAGTGTGCTGCAGAACTCTGATGTGCCATTCTCCATGCTTCCTGTGGGAAGGCAGCCCCAAAGTACAGCAGATATACTGCCCTAGCCCCATAATTTAGCCATGCTTCAGGAAAGAAACAACAGGGCTACTGAGCAGCAGTCCAGAAGAATGGAGTAATATTTGCCTCTGTGGAGTTTGTGATGTTCTTTAATGCCTGTCAAGTTTTCACTGTGTGGAAGTAGCCCTTGATTTTTCACTAAAAAGAGATGAAAACGTCTTTATGTATCTTTATATCATCATTAAGCTGCTACATTTAGCAAGAGATTTTCCCAAAGCACCTCAGAGAATTGGGAGATTCAGTTTCTCTTGGTTTAATTGAGTAGTCAAATCCCCAGCCACCTTTCAAAATTGTGTCTTTAAAGCTCCGATCATGCATAGGTGACTCAGCTGAAGAAATGTAACACTTTCTGAATTTAGGAAAAGAAATGACTCTATTCAAACCTCACCAGCAATCCCCTGGGATGAGAAAGGAAGCACAACCTTGTCTAAGTATGAAAAGAGAAAAGGTCTATGTAAAGAACACCAAAAAGCTACAAGTGGCAGAGCACAGCAATCACAGATTTCTCTTTAAAATCCACAAGTGTAATGCATTTCCATACAGCTCAGACTTCATTCATGAACCTCCTCTTCAGATTCCGTCTCAAAACCAGAGCAAAACCAGTTATGGAGCTGCTCTTTTATATTCTTGCTTTAGACATGCAGTGGGTGTTCTTGCTTTTTCACCAGGGAAAGGAAGGTTTGCCTAATATCCCAAATAAGAAAGTGATAATAACATCAACAATTAAATAAAACAGACACTCAGTGTTCTGTTCCAAGATTTACAGAATGAAAAAGGATGAAAAGAGTGTGTCCTTTCCTCTTCTGTCTTAAAAGCAAAATGAAAATGACAGGGGTGAGATTCCCCTGTGAATGAGACAAGGCACCAGAAAGATAAATAAGTGGAAGCTGGAATCATTTCACTTTTCAGGCCCTGAGATCTCTCTCCTCAGAAGCAGCCAACATGCAGGGATGGATGTCCTTTTAGCTCCTGCATTTATCTGACTAGAACATGCCATGACCTCAAGCTAACCACATTCTCAGTAATAGGGAACACAAATATCTCCTTGAGCATGGGAACACCTTCCAGGTGGCTCCAGAAACTGCCTACAAGGCCACCCAAGGTGAGTGGGTTTCTGTGCACCATGCTGGCTGCACCTCCCTTTTGGGCTTAGACAGCAGCTGTACCTTTTGCTGGGGAAAATCATCTCTCTTACACACAAGCTGGGCACACTCAGGTAGTTCTGTTCCTAGGCGAAAGTTAGTGTGCATAGAGTTCCTCTAGGCCTTGCTGACATGCAGGCCCTGGACAGAAGATATAAGCTATTTGAAGTGCCCAGCGTGCCAGTGCTGTGCTCTTGGGTCTCACTGGCTCCCCAGAATCCCCTTCAGATCTGTTCTTACACAGGGGAAGTTTTCTATGACTCACATCGTGTTCTTTCATTTCCTTTTTTCTAAAGGAAATCCTTACTGTCAGTGTTTAAGCAGTTTGATAGCACTCTGCTCCACTCAGGAGGGCTGACAACTTTACAACAAAGCATTTATTAATTGGAAGTCACAGATTAATGGAAGGAAAATTTTGTGCGGGAGAGTTTCTGTGACAAGAAGGATTTGTTCATCACCAGAAGAAAATGTTTCCATCTTGTATTTGGGAACCTGCACTTTCTTTGTTCACAAATGAGAGGGTATTAAAAAAGCAGAGTGTGGTCAGGATATTTCAGTGTTGATAAAACATGGGGTTTTAGAAGTCTTCAAAGTGCTTTCTACCCCCTGCCCTAAGCCAGCTGCTAAAGGAGCCAGCTGTGCACTGCCTGCCCTGCTCCCTTGGCTGTCTACTTTTGCACAGTGTGAATGCCCTTTCCTCACTGACCCCCAGCCTGCTTGGTTCTGTTTGGCCTGGGTGTCTTACTGGGTGCCTTTAGTGCCATTCTGTAGCTAACTTGTGGCAGTGGTTCTCTTCTCCAATACCAAATCGTTGCCCCGTAGCTGTGGGAAATAAAAACTGGGTTTAGGGGATGTGAGCTTTCCAGCACTGTCAGATATTTCAGCCTTGCTAAAAGCTCGGAAGTCACCAGCAGTGTAGCACATGGGAAGAACCCTTTAGCAGTGGATCCTGTTCTGCCAGTGCAGAGTCACTTGTCAAGGACAATAGCTCTTGGCTGAGCATTAATATGACAGAGTTGGGCATTCTGCCAAGGAAAACACTCCTTTGTGGTCTACGCAATGTTTCGCTGGCCTGTCATTTTGAGATCACCACTGACAGCGAACTGAAAACTGCCTTTCACCATTATTAGAAAGAAAAAGAAGACTACTCAGCAAAATGGATAACAGGCTTTGCTGAAGCCCCAGAGCAACAAAAGCAGTTTGGGTAGATGATGTGTGTGTGTACGTGTGTGTCTGGGCATGTGTGAGCCTTGCAGCATCTGCCCTCTGTGCTGGAGGAGCCTGCACAGGAGGGAAGAAAGCTTTACCCTCTACAGAACGGAGGCTGGAGGGAGCCTCTTTACACTGGCTTCTGAGACAACTCAGAGATGATGCTGGGTGCACAACACAAAGAGTCTTTCAGCTGCAGAGATGTTGACTACAGGGCTATCTTTGTACTCAGAAATTCTGCCTGTTTGTTGTGCCATGGATCATGGGATTATCTAAATTGGCTTTAAGAGGCTGACTTGCTTTTGCACAAGAGGCGTCCTGGCATTTAACAAACTAAGTGGGAAGTTACAACTGAGGTCCATGAGGTTTCAATTATTTCTTGAGATGTCAGAATTAGGAGGAAGAGTGCTCATTGATTCTCATCCTGTCATTCCTGGGGAGTACCCTCAAATGGTCGGAAAAAGGCTGTCTGAGGGCATAAAGATTGTTATTCACAGAAGGAAGGAGCTGTGTGGCTGCCACCATGCAGGGCATTAGTGGTATCTGTGACTTACCTGACACCACAACCTGATACACAAGCATTGTTTTGTCTCTAGACACTTTCCACTTTTGGCCTTTTCTTACTGCTCACACTTTCCATCTCCTAGCCCTTAAAAAGGAGTCTGCTTCCTCTCTAGTTTCACAGGCTCTAAAATGAGGTAAAGCAGATGAGCAGTACATTACTTCTAATTGGGACTGTTCAGAGAGGTTCATGTGATCCCATTGATCCGTTTTCTCTTAAAACCTATACATCAGAAGACTTTCTGAGAGTCCTGGGGAAACTAACATGCTAATGAAGTGAAGTGTTGCTGAGGCTTTTGTGGCTGCTGCTGAACCACATTCCCTTGTATGGGATCCTGACAGCCAAAACCAGACTGGGAATGATGCTGCATGATGTAGCTGTCTGGTCACCAGATAAGCTGCTTCTAAAGTAGAAGAGCACATGCTACTGAAGGATTATGAGCATGCCTCATCTACTTCTAGAAACCACCTGAAAGGACACAAGCAGCCTGCACACATGAAATGGAAGTGTCTGTGTTCAGGCTGCTCCTTGGGAGCCTGGTTCCTCTCTCCAACTGCTCGTACAGGGACAGGGACAACAGCCTGTGTGTGGCAGCGTGTGAGCTTCAGACTGCTGAATCTGCAGAAAGCTGCTTTTCTTTCACCTCTCTACAGCTGCATGGAGGTTCATAGCAAAATGTTTTTAAGATAGCATTGAAGCATTTCCTCTTCAGCAGGAACTTCCTGTTTTGCCTACATGGTCTGTCTCCATGCTTCTCACTGTCCCCTGCTTTCCCTTCCCTGTCTGGAATGGATCTTGCTTTTTGCACCTCTGGTGCCCATGTGCTCAGTGCATGAAGGGAAATGCAACTTCCTCTCTGTCATCCCCCAAAAAAAGCCTCTCTTAAACACTGAATTCTCTGCATGGTTAAATATCAAGGTGGTTTCAAAGGATGAAAATAAAAATTTTCTGTAGCTTCCAGCAGATTTTAAGATTTTGTTGTCAAGCCATTTTTCCCAGATATTTAATTAGATTATATATCAATATGAAGAGGATTTACTGAGATAAGCAGATGTTTGTGTCTCTCAGTGCACGTGTACAGAGAGACTCTGAGTTCAGAAAGCATGAAACATCCTTCACCCATGCTTAACTGGGAAACTCTGCTTTCAGAGTAAGTTAAAACACCACTGGATGAGACATAACATGCTAACCTGTGTAACCAGAAGACTGCCAGTGAGGTTGTGCTAGACACTTTGTTTAGCCATGTCCTGTCCAGAAAACATATCAAGACCTTAGAAGTGAAGATTGTATCACAGTTACAAAGAAAGCTTTGCTGCTCCAATCCACGCTATGGCTCAAGAAAGGTGGCTCCCTACGGGATGGAGCCCCAGTTCTGGGGAGGAATCACTTAACTTTGGCTACAGATGCCTGTTCTTTAGTCCAAGCACCCTACACCCAGTAACCTCTACACAACAGCACTTGGGACATCCAACAAACTGTTATGGAGGGATGAAAGATAAGGATTTTGTACTGAGAGCCAAGAGCTCCAGGAATGAGAGCAGCTGGGACTACCAGTTATACAAGTGTGTTGCACTAGGGGGGCTCAGTGATGTGATAAGTTCAGATCTGTTCTAAATCATTAAAAAGAATGCTATTCTCCAGAGAAGAACTCATTTGGGGGAGCACTGCACCTCGAGACTAGTGAGGTGACACCCCAGCCATGGGCTGGGTGACTTGTACTTCCCAGCAGGGTGGCTGTTCATGCTTAGAAGAGATTATGGCATGCTGTTCCCTCCAGGCTCCAGGCAGGATTTAGCTGTAACTTTTCTCAGGCAGAGGGACAGCCAGACTGCACCTAACACATGAGGTAGAGATTTCCCTGAAGGACTTATGTAAGTGGGGAGCAAATGACTAGCACTTCAGAGTAACAATGCTTCAGGGACAAAGCTAAAGGAGCTCAGAGAGGCAATTGGAGAGTTAATCACACCTTTGATGTATCCTTATCTTATCAGGATATGCAGATATAAGGCCTCTGAGAGGCTGGCCAAGTGGTAAATTTTTGGTTGTGTAAACACTGAGTCGATGGGTATTGGTTCCTTAAGGTGAGCAAGTCCTGGAGGACTTTAATCCTATAGCAATAAAAAATTAAAATGACATTTCAAACGATGAACTCTTAACGAACTCCCCCATAAAGCAGCTGACACAAGCAGAGGGGACCAAGGCTTGGGATACACACATGTTGCATCCTTGGGGATATTTCAAGTCCTCCCAGCTTCTGAGGTTCAATGTCACTGTTTCCAAACTCAAGTGGCTGCTCTTTGTAAACAAGATCCTGATCCACTTGCTTCAGTTCCTATGGGAGAGCTAGCTCTGGGGCTGCTTGCCTGCATTATACTATGCTGGAATTCAGCAAAGCACTTTTGCAGTACAGGGAGTCTTGTCTTGTGGTGTCAGGAGGCATGAGCCCTTGCATCTATTTGCTTGTTTCAGCCCTCCCAGGAAGAAGTGTTTAATGGGGAGATAACCACTGGAAGGCTTGAAGGCTTTACTCTATTTTTTTCATTCCCTCTAAATTATCTGCTTAGCAGCTGAAACGAGGAGGTACTATCTACCTTTGTAGCTTGGAGATGTTGCCACTTAATCTGAGCCCAGAGATGGGCATTGTGAGATTTACTGCCACAGAAGCCATCTGCCAAAAGTATAATTTTGACAAATATTGAGGGTTTGGCAGCCTCATGTGCAAGGTGCTATCACTTGCTCTCAGACTTCCTACTTGAGGAAAAGAAAGGATGACTGAGCAGAGCACATGTGAAAAGAGAATGTCCTGGTTGTCTGCATTCTTTCAGATCACTTTAATCTTCCAAGTGCCCTGCAAAGATAGCCCAAGTGACTCTTAAAACAGCTGTGTGATCAAGTCCTGAGAGTATACAGTGCTTTCTCCAGCTTCCTTGACCCTTGGCAGCTGAACTGGACTGGCAGCTATCAGTTCTCCTGGGCACTGTGTTCTTGGCAAATCACTAAGCCCAACCAGTTATGGTTATATGGGGAGCTGAGAGCAGAGGGAAAGGCTCGATTCCTGTTGCAGTGCAAGGTACGGAGTCCCTGCCTCACAGCCTCTACTTTCAAGATTTCTGTCAGCTCAGGCTACCAATGAGCTTCACTAATTTAATTTCACCCCTTTAAATGATAAGGGAAAAGGCCTTTCCTTCCAGTTCGCTGGAGCGGTACAGGCCGAATGGGTGGCCTGGCACATGGGTGGTTAACTGACTTGTTTTCCCATCTGCAGGGGAAAACGACTGTTCCTCTAAAGCTATTGCTGTGTGCAACAGGCTGCTGGCCTTCCTGACTGCATCCAGCAGCAACTTCCTCTCTTCAGATAATGTGAAGTTTATCTACAGAATTCTTAGCAACTGGAGGAACAAGCAGAGGGGCAATCATGAGATCCGCTGATAGGAAGCTGAGCATGCCTTCCTTCACAGGGCCCACAAGAACAATTTCCCCTTCTGAATGGCAAATCAGTGTCCTAGCACACAAGGCTGGCATGCAAAGGAGCTTAAAGCAGCGCATTAAATGCAATACAGCACAAATGTTAACAGGGCACTCAGCCTTGGCTTGTGTACTGATGGTGGGATAAACAAATAAAGAACTTTGGGGCTTATGTTCTGCTTATTACATTTGAATTTTGTGACACATTGTATTGTACTTGAACTGCATTACTTTAACTACATATACAAACTACATACACATAAACTGTGCACTCAGTATCCAGGCCCACTCTTTGGTCAGGAGTCAAAGATCAGGGTTCTGCATGATGGGACAAATTTAGCTTTAAATTATGCTCTCAAAGACTTTCCTCTGTGTGTGTGTCTATTCAGAGGCATTTCAGCACTAGGTAAAGAACACTGGCCTTTTTCCCTTCCCTCAGAAAGGAAAAAACTGAAATGGAAACCAGTTTTGAAATGCTACATAAGTAGGATAAATTGGAAAATGGATTAGAGAGTTTCTGAATCCACTTTTCTGACTGAACAGTGAAGCTAGCAAGCACCTGTTCATGTGGAGTTCATATGACACTGATGTCTTTAGGAGTAAGACTTTAGGCCTCACTAAGCCAGGAATTTCAGTTTGGTTCTGTATTTCTAGAATCACTGTGTTCTCTTTGCAGATCTTTAATCTATCTTATGTCAAAGCAGCAAACTGATTCTGCTACCCTGTGAAGACTTGAGATGACAGTCCTTGAGACAGCTGTTTCTTCTGCTGTGCTAGAGCCTCAATGTCCTTCTAAAGTAGTAGTATAAGTTGTCTTGAAAAAGGTAACATAATTTACTTGATGGAAAGAGGATTTAAATCCAGCACTTAGTGGCATTCTGGCCTCACTTTGTCTGTCTAACAGAAAATGAGTGGCTTTGTTCTGGCAATAGAGTGCTCTGATACTCATTTTCTGGGATCAAGAGTTGTACATAGCATTGCTGTTGTGCAGTGGACAATCAGTCTCTGCTGCCTCAGGTGCTACACAAGGCAAAAAAGTAATTAGGTAGTAAATAGCTTTGAGATTCCTGTGGCTGTGCTCCAACACTATCAAGTGTCTGCTGTTCTCCAGTGTCTGGCAAGCTGAGAGCACTCGGTGCTTGGGTGAAAGGGTCACTCTTCACTGCTCTTAACTGTAACACAAGTGCAGGACCTAAGGTCTTTGGGACACCTGGAGGTGTGAGTTCACCTTTTGAGCCATGTTTCATAAGGACCTTACCTCTGCTGCCAGTCGGAGAAGGAACCCTGAGGAGGCCAGTGTCAATTCAAAGTGGGAAGGAATCTAACAAGGAGCTTAGCACTTGTTCTTTCTGTCCCTAGGTAAGATGGATTCGTGAGTTATGGGAGAGGGAGGGGGAGGAGGTAAGACATGCAAACAGCTCTAACCAGCTGGAACTAGATCTCTCCCAGCTGGACAGTTACAATTTGTCAAACAGAAACAATGCTCAACTGTTCGTCCTGTGAGTAAACAGGACTGGAACAAAGCCTCAGCTGTATGTGTGTGTGCTTGTTAACCTCCTTGCACTTACTTTGCTGGCTGTCCACGTGCTGGTCAGTCAGTGTGTGGCTTGTACCTTTAATCAAGGACAAAAGGAGAGGGATGGGCAGGCAGCGACAGGAAAACATAACCCTTCCATACACCGAGGGATCTGCAGTTTGTTTGTGCCAGGCCTATGGTCTGTCTCTGGTGTATCTGAAAGGTCTCAGCCTGTAGTTCCACATGTTCACAAAAGCAGAGTTGGAAAGCAAGTTCACATCAACCAGGACAAGCTACAATTACTTCATGGAGCTCTCCAAACAAAACATCTACAAGTGAGGCTTATAAGCACAGCTAATTTGGTTTACTAATATGGTCATTAGGACTGCTTGCTAAGAGAGGGTGAAATGAGCAGCTTGGTGTTCCCCACGCAGCTTAAGTGCACTGCAACACTGGTCAGCTGCACTGTGTCACCTGGCACCCTGGAGAGTCACCCTGCTGCCCCAGTACTCTGAAATTCCCCTTCCGTTTTGTACAAGGGAACCTCTCAACTATTTATCTTCAGCTAGCAAGGCATGGAGCTGGGATTGCTGATAGGCAATCCACTCCTGTGCTCTTGGATCACAAGACAGCTCCTCTGTTCAGATTGTGAAAGCTGGAAACAGTGAGGTTGATGCTTTATTTTCCAATGTCCTTTTCAACTGTGGAGTCTCAGAAGAGCAACAAGATGTAACTCATTTGTCACTGCTCCTAGCGATGGGAAGGAAAAATGAGGGGAATGTGTCCCATGGTGCCAGAGTGAATTGGAAATGGAACAGCAAAATTCTGGTGAAATGAAATACATTAGTCTAATTAGCCAGTCCACTTAATTAAAATTATTTTCTTTGTGTCAGTTTGTCTGTGTTAAATGATATGGAGGGGGAGAGCTAATGTGTGTCTGTTTAAGAGCATCTGGAAATCTCTGACATTAGAAGGGAAAAGAGGTGGGATGGTGAAGTATCAGACAGAGAAAAGGAATGCTGGAATTAGAAAAAGTATTGGATTGATAGGGATTGGACACTCAGTTTAATTTACTTGCAGACAGTGAAGGATTTCTCATCCAGGTAGAGAAAGGATGATGCTTCAGTCTGGATGCAGCACTGAGAATACCAGGCAAAGGAATTGCCCTCCCCACAGGCACAGGGACAGGCTGTGTCATTAAGTCCTCGCAAAGAGCACATTAAAATCCCTGCTCATTTTCTGTCTGCTTTCCAAGGTCCTCAAGGAAGCTGAAATACTGCATTCTCTAGTTACACCCTGGCCACACTGCTGTGTTGGAGCCTTTCAGTGCTGAGGTCTCTGTCAGAGCAGCAGTCTCCTCCTCAGCTGCCACCTTTCAGTTTGTTCTGACCATGGAAGATGATGCCAAATGGCAGCATAAACTGATCCTTGGCTCACAGTATTTGGCAAACCAACCCTGGAACTGATTAACCTTTAGCTTCACTTATCTGCTTAGCAGCCCGGCTCTCTGAAGCAAGAGACTGGCACTGGCAGCAGCAGACTTGGGAAGGTGACGCTGTATTGGCCCTTACTGAGTCTATACTCAAAAGGTTTCCTTAGGGGTGTAAGGGAAGTGCCTCAGGAAGGCTGAAGAATGAATGGCTTCTTTTCTGATGTGCATGGGACTAAGGTTGCCAGTATCCAAAGGCAAGAGAGGTTTCTGAGGCCCTATATGACCAAAAACAGTCTGGGAACATTTAAATAGCCAAGGGCATGCTTTAATGGACTACAGAAAGTTCCCAGCACAAGTGAGACTAAACAGAACTTGTGTACCCTAACCAGGCACCCAAACTTAATACCCTGGACTTAATACCAAGGTGCTCATGCAGCAAACAAGTGGTCTTCACCATGCAAATCCCCCTTTAGATCAGCCCTACCCTCTAAGGCAGTCATGTCCCTTTTCCAGCCTGCGTGTCACAAGCCTGGAGTTGTGCAGACTGGGGATTTTGCTCAGTTAATCACTGCAGAGAAACCAAAAAGCTTTTGAAAACTTTCAAATTAAAATAAGTTATTGTGTCAGAACTGAGAAACAGAGCACTGCCAGGCTTCTGTTATTGGATAGAGCAAGAGCAGGACAGGGGAGGAGGGGGACACAAAGAGACAGCACAATGGCAGCCAGTGGCGAGTCCTCCTGTGGAGCAATACTGTCTCCTGGCAACGTGTGGCAATTGGTGGATGGAGCAAAAGGAGCCTGAATGAGGCGCCAGGGTCCATTTCAAGTGTTTTGGAGAAATTTGCTATTCACTTATTGCAGACCTGCCTAGCTTATTAATAATGCCTTCTTCTGCTGTAACCCTGGCTGCTACAGAAGCGCTGACAAGATGGGTATGCAGGGCACAGATCTGCCCGTGGAAGAGCTGGGCAGTTCTTTTTGCTTGGCCCTCTTCTGGACCCATTCCTTGGCCTTTTGTTGCCAAGCATTTAGTTGCCATGCCAACTTTTTATCATTAAATCATAATCTAAGCACAGCAGGAGGCCAAAAGCCTTCTCAGGTCTAGCTCCTGTCCTCGCCCCTGTGACTGTACAACTGGTTGTGTGAGCAGGATTGGCTAAATGCTTTGATGGCTTGTCAGCAACAGCCCAGATGAAAACTTACCAACAGGGAAATGACAGTTCCCTTTGGAAACGGGTACAGAGGTTAATGGGAGTTTTGCCGGGAAGATTTCTGCCTTCCCAGCTCTACCACCTGTCTGAAACCAAGCCCTGTGTGTCACTCAGCTTGCAGTCCTCTGCTGGCACAAGGTGCTGGTGAGCTGGAGCAGGCTTTAGTGTTTCAGGCTTGCTTTGCACTGCCTCATTCCCCTCACAGCAGGACTGTTTCTGTGCTATTAAAGACATACTTCAGACTGTCAGGATCAAGGTATTAAAACAAGAAATATGCTGTTGATAACAATGTGTATTAGCTCATTAAAGTGGTGAAATATGTTGAGTGCACAGACCATGTGTATTATCCTCCCTTAATAGGTCAAAACCAAAGCATATACTGATGCTGAAATGGCTCTAAATAAAAAGTATTATTAGTAAGGCTGTGGTCTGCAGAGAAGAGATGAGGCCTGAGCTCTCCCTCCCAACTGCTTTAACTGTTTTGCAGCAGAAAGATTTTTGTTTGTCCCTTCAGTAAAGCTGAATATCCACAGCTTGCAAATTATCATTACATGAGAACACAGGCCAGAAAAATGGAAACAGAGTTTTGGACCTGTTTTGTCAGGAGAAGCAACTTGACTGATCCTGCCTAAGCCTTAGGACTTCCATCTGGGATGTCAAACATCACTGGGAAGCAGCACTGCATACAAAGCCTATATTCTTTAAACACTTCAAATCTCACCCTTAATGTTGGTGGAGGTTTTCCATAGTTTCAAAAACAAATGGAAAACTTCTCTTTCCCTCCCTCTGGCACTGCAACACTGGTGTGAAGAGCATCCCAACAATACAATTACATTAAGTTTTAAATTTTGCTGTAGAGGTTCCTGCTAGTCAAATATGGCTTGGGCTGTTCTTTACCTGCAGCGTGGGGTGAAAGAGCAGGTCTGCTTGCTGCTTTCCTGTTTGCTGCAATGCAGTTCAGTAACAACCAACATGATCCCCATGTCACTCTGCTGTAGAGTTTACCTGATTTATCACTTCAATTACTTTGCTAAAACTGTATTTGGATCCAAAGACACTGTTAGGCACTGCTTGGGCAAGAAAGAGCAAGAGTTAGTTTTTCTGGCATTCAAGGAATTTTCTTGTTGGTTCTGAGAGAGATGAGCTCTTGGGAAATGAGATGAGCTCTTGTGTAGTGTGGGAGCCTGCTAATGCTGCTGAACCAAACAGATCAACTTAAGGCTGTGTCCCTTTCTGTGAATGGCTGAGGGAAAACTATCCTACAGCTCAGGTGTCCTGAGAAAATTTCTGTGTGTTTACTGATTTTTGGCATTCAGAGGGCACACGTACATGATACAGCCCAGAGCTGATGGCATTTGTTTAGGTTACATACATCTGACCTGCCACCCCATCTCCTGCTGTCCTTGTAGCTGGCTCAAAGAGGGGGCACAAAGCACTTGGGCTGCTCTGTGCTCCTCTTGAGCCACAGTGAAGACAACTGTCTTTCCCTGGCATGGTGGAAAGCAATGGAAAATCTGGCCCTTGTGCTGCAGAGAATAATGATCTTTTCTTCAGCTCTCTTGTCTGAAATATCATCTTAGATGTAAACTGAGAACAAGAGAAGGAAAAGGACTGATGACTATGTAGGACAGAAGGGTTAAGTGAGTGCATGTTACCACTTTGATCTGGATAAACCTTCTTGTCTCTGTGCGCTGGGACAAATGACTGTACAAAGAATAAGATACACCACTAGGGGACAAACCTGTTAAATAGACATACTTGTGGAAGCCCAATATTTAAGGTCAAATGCAAACCGATAACTTTTTGACCTGGTCTGCTGCCCCTGGCCACTGAATTCATGCCATGTTTACAATTAACACTGGACTTGCTCCCACATTCCAATTCTCTTCCAGAATACTCCAGCAACTGCTTCATAGAAACATGGAGCTGTGTTGCAGGTCCCAAAGGAAAGGGAGCCCAGCAATGGGTCTTTTCTAAATGGCACCTTTTATCTAAAGTACTGGTAATGCAAGGGTTCCATCTGCCCCTAAAAAGGACATAATCCAGAGTTGTGTAAAATGCAGGATCCTCTGCAGAATAATTCCCACAGCAGTAGATGACAGCGCAGGAGTTGGTTTTCTTTAAAAGACAAACATCATGTCAGTTTACAGGAGCTCTGGTTGTCAACCAAGACCTATTCTACCGGCTGCTACACTAACACGGAATACAGGCAGTGCTTTGAGTGTCCAATTTCTGTTTGGTTTTGATTCTATAAATACCTAATCAAAGGTTCCAAAAATGCTCCCACTTTAAAACACATGTTCTTAAAGAAAGTACTAATTTTGTGGTGGATGTTAACTGTAAAGGCACATGTCAGGAAGCTCTGATTTCATGCTTTCTAGATAAGTTCAGTTCAGCAGCTTGGACACAGCTTGTTCCTTTCAGAAACAGAGGCAGTCTAGTGAAGCATAAACAGCAAAAGGCTTTGGTAGTTTGATCATAATTGGAAGCAAAAGCTTGCATGCTAGCTGTACCTATATTTTTATCTCCCTCAGCTTTCATCCGATGTACAGAGGGTCTCAAGTAAAACAGTAATTTTTGTTTGATTCTGTATTCCACCTGTACTTTTATACTGTTAATCGTGACACATAGGAAACACTCCAGAATTTTGATTAATGTTGTCTGACCAATGTCTTCAATGATAAAGTTCCAAAAGGTACATGAATGTACTGGCAGTACATTAATACCAGTCCCTGGAAGAGACAGCCTGGAGTTTTGCCACAGCTTTTGGCATTGCCAAGTCAGCTCTTGGCAATGGATAACTCCTCAGGACCAGATTTCCTACCTGACTTCATTAATTATTTTTCAGTTATTGAACAGTACAATACGGTACTGGAAATTTAGTGAGAAATCAAGGAAATACCTGTAACATGGGTAATTGCTGCAATACAAAGGTAGAGACTGTAGAGAAGGAGGTGCAAGGCTTTTCTCACTGTACTGAAATAGAAGTCACCAAGCAAAAATTCCATCAGAGGAAAAAAGCAAGTGAGAGAGATCACCTTTACGCAACAGCTCTGTTGCTCTGTTTTGCAGAGATGTTGGCACGATTACACAAGTGTAAGGAGGATCAAAGAGGATCAAAGAGGCAGTCTCGCAGATGACAGCAGCTCTTGCCAAATACTACTTCTTTATAGCCTCTGCTTTAGGGAATTCTGACAGCCGTGCTAAAGCTCTCTACTTATCAGGTCTTGCAGGCTTCACATAGTAAATGCAAGTGCTTTCTTTGCATGGGGAGTATGCTGTCTGCCTTAAAGATTACACACTATTGTACACCTGATTACAGGGACAACTTAAATAGATTTTCCTAGAGGATTAGAGCTCGAGGTACATGGGACCTTCAGGAGAAACAAATGACAAATGAGAGACTAGAGGAAGTAGAAGAACCCTGTGGGACTGGGCTATTTGAATGGTCAGTCACTGATAATCCATCACCAACATTAGCTTCAAGAAAAACTTCCATATATTCTGGGGGCAGAGCCAGGCAGACCTGGCATGAGCTTTAGCTATAAATTATCATAATCCTCCGTGTGTGAATGGAAGCATGAACAGAAATGCCATGTCAGTAAGGAATCATGGCTAATCTGGCTCTCCCTGTCTTGGTGAGTGGAGAGGACTGCAACTGGTTAGCTTCTCACCCATCCTGGAATGGGTCAGAAGGCCTTGGTCAAACAGGCCCCAGGAGCTGAGCAGCAGTGTTACACCTTGCATTACTAACAAGGGTCTGTTACCAGTTGGAGGGATGGGGGTTTTGCTGAAACATCCGCTGTTATGAAACAGTTGGACTACGTGGAGAGGGGATGATTTTTGTTTTGTCAGGCAACGTGGTTGAAAAAAGACTGTCTCTAGCTGGGTACAAAGTGCTTGCTGTGCATTAAGCTCCAGTAGGCTTTTTGGATAGCAGCTGTTGGAACATGCACCCATTTTTTCTTTTGTGCTTCCCACTGCGTTTGGTAGCAGCTGTCAGTAAAGCCATCATCAGGCACTGGACACAGCCGGACCACAGAACACTAAAAAGGGGCAGCTTCCAGGGCAGGAAACAGACACACTGAAAACCACCAACAGACTGTCAGCACTACTCACTTAGCAAAGAGGAAGCTGTCCTTGGGCAAGGCTGTGTACTCAGGCTCTGGCTGGCGAGCTGGGATTCTAGTCTGGTTTTCAGCCCTTGAAGAATGCTGCGTGCACTTGTCCTGATCAAATCAGGTGGGAGCGGGAGGACAGCGCCAGTGTTGCTGGTCTAGGTTCTAGGCAAGCCACGTGATGTGGAGCAGGCTGCACCTTTATTAGGTGAACTAGTATCAGTGGACAGGTAATATTTCAGTGGTAAGGCACAAAAGGTTGTGTTCCAGTCCTACACAGAAGCAGCGAATTCCAAACCCAAGCAAGTTGCCCAGAAGGATATGTAACCTGTCAGGCCCTCTGAAGGTAGCTAGCGTAGGTGGGGTGCTGACAAAGCAGTTGGAGAATAACTAAAAACTAATACGCTTGCTCTTGAGCACCTTTTGTCTAGGCTGTTGCTCATTGTGCAGGAAACACCACCATCTGCCCTGGCCACTCATTCAATGCTTAATTGCCCTTGCAGCTACACAATTTGTCCATGATGTTTAACCTAAATTTCATTTGGAATGATTCAGGTACCCCTATCTCTGCCCTGGTTAAAGGGAAGGTGACTGGCAGACTTCCCATTTGCTATTTTTTGTCACTAATAGGCTGACTCTTTTCTGGGACAAACAACTCCTCCCACCCACTTCATGTTCACTCACAGGCCATGCGGTTTCCAGACATCTGGTTCTCACTGATACCACCTCATTTTGAAGGGCAGTGTGCCCCTCAAACACAGCACTCCTTTGGGTATGGAATGGAAGGGTTACCTCACATCTCTTGGATCCTCTATTTGTGTTTTCAAGCCACACTTAAACATAGTTCTGCTATTCTGTGGTACAAGCAGGCCTTCTGGCCAGCATCAGGAGTTAGAAGCATGACCTCTAATTTTCTTTTTCCCCAGGAAGCTGTGACTTTAGCCACACAGTTGTTAAATCAAGTGCATTATAATGTAGTAGACATTTTCTGGTAGACAGAGGTGCCTTCTATAGCAAACCTACGTTAAGATAATCTAGGCTCTGTATTCTCCCATGTCTTAAAGCATTTTATGTGCAAAGCAGAGAGTTATTAACTGCAAAGTGTCTGGCTTCATTATGACAGTGAGGCTTGAAAACGCTTTTGGAAATGACATTTACTGAATCAACAAATTCAAACTAAATGAAACACAACTGAGACATTTTTTCTCATTTCCCAAAGTGTATCAAACATGAGAAAGCTAAGAAAAAAACAACATTATTTCCCTCAACAGATGACAACAGGTTTTGCTTTTAAATAAATGGACTGGTTTTTTTTTTTTTTAATGTTTACATCTTAATACTGCTTAAAAATTCTAGCACACACGGATATGTGTTCTGCAGACAGATGAGCTCTTAGGTAAACCACAGGATTTACATAACAATATCAGACTATACTGCCATGTGAAGTATAATTTGGTAACTGACACTGACTCATCCAGGCTTTGAACGTGCATCACACCAGATGCCAAAAAGGAAAAAGTATACAGCAGATATTGAAATAATAAGGATACCTTTTCCATCACCTGGAATGAAGCACTAAAGTTAATACTGCGCTTTAATGACTGAATAATTAATCAGCCTGCTTGAGGTAATTGTGAGTCTTGTTGTTATCAAAGTAGATGTCTCCTTTGCATCTACCTGAGCTATTAAGCTCCATGACCTTAGTGGAAAAGGGTTCTACAGGTTAGTCTAGTATTACATACATAGATAAAACTGTTCCTATGTATATTTATGTCTATCTGCTGTTGTATAGTTATATCTTTTTCCCAGAGGCAGTTCAAATTGTCTTTTGGGTTTAATTAGCCATCTTTTTTTTGAATAAAAATACAGAGCAGACTAAATAAATAATTTTATCTTATTTACGTTTTACATGTCAATATCAGGGTCATGGCCTATCAACATTGTCCAGTCCAATCTTTACCAGATTTCCTCCTCCAGCCTTTTACTGGGGTTTCATATAGCAATGCTAACAGAGAGTAGCTTAACAGATAAGGCTGCCTTAGATCTGTAAGTGGGACTTGGCTGATTTATTTTCTAAACAGGCAAGTCTGATACAGGGCAGGAGAGTAACAAATAAACATGAATGCCCTGCTACACTCCAGGGATACCCAGGGCACACAGGCAGCAGGGAGAAATGATCTCTTTGATCACAGATGAAGCACTTGAGCAACAGTTTGAATGAAGACTCTGCCCTGATGGATTTAATTACATCAGTTTAGAAACTGCTTGAGCTGTGTGCACACAGCAGTGATTTAATTAAGCTACATCTGAACCGGTCCTGCTACGCTGGAGTGAACGTGAGCCCCCAGAGTTTAATCACTACAGGCAGTGGCAAATGTCTGAGGCATCAGCTGATGTGTACCGTGTTCTCATCTCTGCCAGATCTCATTGCCAAACCTTGGCACGGTGCACAGCTGGGCTGGATCTCACTGCCAAACCTGGACGTGGCACGGTGCACAGCTGGGCTGTCCCTCAAACCGTGCCCTTGCTCCCACAGGACAATCAGTTCTACCAAACCTCCACCGACTCTCTCCATCCCTTCTGTCTGTGCTGATGTCCCTCTGGTGGTGCACATGGATTGGGAGTCTGTAGGAATCACTCATGAATGATGAATCCCTCACCCTGGACAGCCAGGCCTGCTGCATGCAGCATCAAGTGCTCCTGCCTTGTCAGCAGCAACTGCATTTACAGGGGCAGTGCCCAGGTTTTGTTCAAGGCTCACTGGTTTGCTTTTACTCATCTCCTCTCAAGGACACTGCAAGTCTGAATTCGTAAAGATTATGAGCATTACTATGGTTTGTGACAGCTCTGTTTAAACAATAGTGACTAGGTATAGGGATTTCCTAGAGGCTAGAAGGAAGTGATAAGCCAGAGTTCTGCAGGGAAATTGTTACTGCAATTGCAAACTAAGAAAAAAACCAGGAAAAATGCAGAAAGGATCTTTTTAAAACTGATTACACAATTTTATAGGCAAAACCAATACAATTGGAAAGCCAATGCATGCTCTGAAAAAAAAGTATGTCTTGAAGGCTTGTCAGATTGTTTCAATCATCTTTCAACTTCCCAGTCTACTTAAAAAGTGAACTTGAAAAACATTTTACAATCTTGCTGGGTTTAGCTCACAGTCCCTTTTCCCAAATATATCCTGTCACAAATACAGATTAATGGCCCTATGCAGGTACTTGCCACACAAGTAGTTTTTTCTTTTACTGTTAAATCTAGTTTTCGTGTGCTTTGTAAGCTAACCTGTACTGTTTTATTGACTTTGCAACAAAACTCAAAATAATGTCTACAGTAAATTCCATATTATAGCAGCTTGAAGGCCCATTCCAATCAAGCACAGATGAACAGGAGAGTAAAAGAAAGCAGCAGCATGGTGGGCTGGAACCATTAAGTCTAAAGCTCATAACATGTCTGTTACAGGTCACATCAAGTTCCACTGAGTCACAGCATTTCCTTGTCATGAATGCATATGTATAAATACTGAGTTCAGATGAACATACTCAGCTCCACTATGTGTACCTACACTTCAACTTCAACCTTCTCTGAACAAACACTTATCTATTAAGCCTTTAAAGAGAATCAATAGAACACGGAAAAATTTAAAGCTTTCACCACCTTTTTGATGGGGATACTGCATTTAATGAGTTCTCTTCTATTGATTCCTTACACTCTAATTACAGGAAAGGTTTTCTCACTATCTAGTTTAAATTTTCTCTCCTATAGATTAAGACTAATTATTCCTGTCTTCCTAGTAGTAAACACTGACAAACACTGACCAATTTCTCCTATGTGACAGCCCTTACATCAAAGGAAATGAACAGACATCCAACACAGTTCTTCCCCTCAGGACCATCTCTCCTATCCAGGACAGAAAATTACTTCCATCTTGTGCCCGAGACTCCCTCGTGCCATTTAATGTGCACTTGGGCCCAAGTATTTATAACTGTATTAATAAATGGGACTTTAAAGGTAGGAGTCAGCCAGCAGTGACATCTGTAGTCAGTGTGGTTTCACGCGCAGCAGCACACAGTGTTCACTTGTGACCCAAAAGCCATTCTTTCTTCCCAGGCTCTCAGTTCCAGCGAGCTTTTTCCCCTTTCTGGTAGCTTGTAAGACTACATCAAGAACTAAGAATTTTTAGCATAAGGACTAATGACCAGAGATATTACTGCAGTTCTCTACAACTCAAAAAATACATGGAGGGAGGGAGGGAAAAGACCATTGTTCATTTTATAGAACAATTCTCAACAGTAAAATCTACCTCTGCAAACAGTAAAAGGATTTGAAATAAAATTATTTCTTGAACCTCAATGCCCGTGGCTCTTCCAAGACTTTTCACTGCTACAAGTAATTCTGGGATGTATCAATGCCTCTGGGGGTTTTCAGTGACACTTGTATACTTTTTAGGAAATAATGCATTTAGTTCTCAAAAGTACTTAGACAAAGGATGCTACAGTGAAATTTGTATGCTGCTGGAAGTAGGATACCATTCAGGCTAATCACTTGTGCTTGACCTTCACCTTTTGTCCTTTTTATCTCAAAAGCAGTTGTAGAAGCAGCAAAGCAGTATTAGTGCTGGAATTTGGGCACTTTAGTTTTCTTGTAACGAAGTTTAGTTTTCAGGAAGGGAACACTCTGCCCCCCCCCCCCCGCAGATCTCTGAGTACTGTCAGCAGGCCTTGTATGAAGTGTATACCACGATTAGAAACTGCTGAGAAAGGCCACGTGTTTTAGTCACGTGAGTAACTTTTTCAAGGAAGAGAACAACTTTGTAAGACTTACTCATTAAATAAGCTGGGATGGCAGCCTTCCTTAAAAAGGCTGCACAGGCCACACTGCATTTCTATAAAATAAACTCCTTAGAAATTTTAAGGACTGCAAAAGTAAGTAGTCACAACAAGGGGAAGATCAGGTCTTGCTTCTAAGTAAGAATGAAAGTAACTAGGCTGATGGTGAGCTGGGAATGACCAGGAACCTGGACAATAGAAGGCAAAGAGCTCAACTGCAGGAGGCCAAATCCAGGGATCTCAGAAGGCTCTCACACAGTGAGCAGGAACATGTTACCCTATCAAATGAAGCCAGAGGCCTGGTCATCAGCACAAACACAGGAGACTGCTCTGTTCCAGAAAGGAAACAGACTATTATTAATGTAAAGCAATTTACCAGGTCAGATGCAAACATTCTGAGCTCCTCAGAAGCTCTTTGCAATTCCTTCCCTTCAGATTTCTACCAAGGACTCTTACCAGCACATTTGCCTTTGTTTTCCCCACTTTGCCTCACTGAATGGGCCAGGGGTTGTCATCTCAACAAGGAATTTATATTTTGTTTGGTACCAACGCTGGCTGCAGTACAGATGACTGAATCTCGTGTTGCAATAAAAGACTCTTAACCTCAGTGTCAATGAGAGCTGTGCTGGGTGTCACTCACCACAGCTGATGTCAGCTATTTGCACCTTGAATATTTTCACCAGCTGGCTCCTCAGTTTGTTTCCATTTTAAAGACGGAAATCAGCAGCTTAGTTTTTTCCACAGCTCCATTTGTTTCTGTCCTGATTAGAAGAGATGATAGAAACTGAAAGGAATGAAAATTTGTCTCTCTTCACAAGGTCACCGCAAAGCCTCCAGGGCTGCTCAGACCTTCTGAACCAAAGCTGCCTTCAGACGATGCACTTGCTTTCTGACTGATTTGTGCCACCCCTCTGCTCCAAGTGATTCTGCTCCTTTTCTTTGCTTTTTATTCCCCCCCACATCCATATTTTCCATGCCAAGATATTTCACAACGTGCCAAACTCCTTCTGCAATTTTGTATATATAATTTTATAAATATAATAAAGCAAAAGAGCCTTTCATTACTACTCCTGGCTTTAAGATGTGGAGCTGGGATATGA
Organism: Molothrus aeneus; assembly: GCF_037042795.1. Classification (NCBI taxonomy): domain Eukaryota; kingdom Metazoa; phylum Chordata; class Aves; order Passeriformes; family Icteridae; genus Molothrus; species Molothrus aeneus. The sequence goes on along the minus strand of NC_089649.1, from coordinate 458,894 downwards.
CTTCATCCTAGAAAAAATGCTAACCCAAACCCAAACCAGTTGTCTCCTGGGGTTTTCTTAGCTTTTAGCTCATCATAAACATTTTGTGTGGTTTCAGTAACTGTGCCTAAACCAGATTGCATGAGGGTCAGCAGTACAAAACTAAGACACAGGATTTACTGAGATAAAGTTTGCACAGCTACTTAAATGTGTAAAATGATGTTTCTCACGGCTGTCAGGGGACCAGAAGCAAAACAGCAGAACAATGAAGCAGTAAGAGAGGAAAATGAATTAGAAGAGCTTATTGGGCAAACCCACTCTCTGACAGTGTTTTGCTTGCACTGACTGAGTTATTACAAAATAGAAAACAACCCTCACATACCCACATAAGACAAAAAGCCAATTTGCTGCAGTAATTGCTGACCACTTGAGATCCTCTATTACCGATTTCTTTCAAAGTTTTAATATATAAAGGACATATTTCTATAAAATTAGATTTTTTTTTTCCATTTGTTTCTGACACTCGGTTTGGGTAATTAGAATGAAAAGAGTTTATCCAGAAGCAGCAAGAGACATTTCCAAAACAACACCCACACAAAGGAAGTTTTCTACTTCTCTTTTGCCTTAATAAATGCTTTCTATAATGGATTTTCAATATTTTTGCAGGAAGTTGTTTTATCCTCATGGGATTGATTTAAAACAAATTCATGTACTGTACAGAGGAAAGAGTTATGAGAAGGGAGAGATATGAGGAAAGAAATGCTCGATAAACAGTAGTCAAGGTGCCAGCATTTGAACTATTCAGTTTAAAGAGGATTAAACCATCACGTTTCACACTCCAAGCGCACGTGAAATATCTGGTGTTTCATGTTCACACAGTGTTCTCAGCTAGAGCTTTCCTCCACAAACCCTTAAAGGTTTTACAGCGGTCTAGCTAAACACAGCACTGTTTTATAGATGGCAAAGTGCTCACACATAGAGGCGAGTCCCTCTGCTCCAAGCTGCCTCACCGTGCTCCCAGGGACAGGACAGCTGCCCGAGCTCTGAGGCGAGGCAGGTGCCGAAGGCTGCGGAACTGAGGTTTCCAGAGCCGGGAAATAAATAAAGTTATGGATATGCTCTCTGACACAAGCAGTGCCTCTCGCAGTCTGCACATGGAGAGCAGTTACTGCTGTACTAAAATCCCCTCCAGACCTGCTCCTGTGTCACTAAGTGGGACAGAACCTTTGTGCCAAACAGGGCTAGGAAGTGAGTCATTTATATGCCACACAGATCTGCCACTACACAACTACTGAAAGTGAAGGAATGTATCTACATTTTAGACCCCAAGCAGTAAAAGGAAGGAAGAAGCAAAACTTTCCAATATTGTGGTGGAGACATACACAGCAGGTGACCAGCACTTTGTTTTCTTACAGTGAAAGTTCAGTATTGGCTCCACTGTCATATCGTTTTGGGGTTTTTTTAATGAAATCTGAGTACCTCCTACAATTTCACGATTCATCAAGTTGACAGTTTAAGAAAAAAAAAAAATTACACAGGCCATCATCCCCTGCCCCCACCCCCCAAATGATCTCTCCTAATTCAGGATTTGTATTTCTGATTTTTGTTCTTTATCAGCAGATTTTTCTTCAGACCATCTACTGTTTTACACCAACCAGAAAATATCTGCTTGTGAGTGCTTTCAAGGTATTAAAACTTGTTTTGTTTGTTTTTTAAGTAGTGCAAACACCTTTCTGATCTGTTTGTCATACTGCCAAACGTGTTGCTTGAAATAGGTGGGGTTTGCTGCACACTTTGCAGATGCAGGAGGCCAAAGCATCCCTGCTGTGACTGAACCAAAGGAGAGGTTTCACCTCAGTACAGAGGGAGCAAAGTTTACTTTGGGTTTCATACCTTCAGTGAAAGACAACTCACAACTCCTCCTTGCTGGACATTAATATAGCTTCTAGAAATGTCACCATGTTGCTCTGCTCAGGTGAGGATTTAAACAAAAGAGAGGGGGCCTATTCACATACGTAAAATTATCACTCAGTTACCTGCTTTAAGGGCCTGTATTTTTAAGTGAGTTGTCAAAATCCTCCCTATTATTGAACTTCCTTGCTCTATACTTAAATAAAAGGGACCCCTTAACATGAAGACATGCTGGCATCTCACAGGAAAAACCCATTTGGTGCTAAGGCTGAGGCGAAAGGTGCTGTGGAACACTGTGAGGCAGCAGAGATTCCTGGAGATTCCTGCCAGGAGACCAGCCAGCCCTGCAGCCACTACAGGCTCAGCAGTGCAGCTCAGTGTGCACTGCTGACACACTCATTTGCCAGCTATGCCCAGGAGGAGACCTCTGTGTTCTCCAGGATGCCAAGACAGAGATTAGCAGCGTTAATCCCAGTGTAACAAGAGGGCTCATTTTCTCCGGCCCATAAATAACTCCTGCAATAATTCAGCCTCTTACTTTAAAAAGAACAAGAACACATGGGTGGGGATGGGGACACCAAAGCCAAATAAAACCTTACCAGGTAACCTAAAAGCCAGTTGTACTCTCAAAGTCACATGGCTTTTAGCAAATACATTATTTTTACTGAGCACCACCAAAATCATAGCGGTCAGTGGCACCAAATGTACATGCTCCTAACCTAGCTGCATTTTTTTCTCAAAGAGATCATTAAATGTCTAAGAGGCATAGCCATATCTCACTGTAGGAACACCCTCATTAACACAACACTCCTGCTTATATCACCCCACTTACAGAACTCTGCTCCTTTCATCCACACTGAATATTCCTTTCTCTCCCAAGGAAAACTGCAAATTAATCTCTGTATGCTGTTGAAAAACTGATCTGCTGTTACTGAGAGGACAGCAGTGACCTCAGAAAGGGGACTGCCTATGCAAACAGCTTATCAATGCTTTCCATACATGACAGGTTGTCCCTTCAGTACAGACACATTGTCGTTTTCTTACCCACTAAGATCGTGGCAACACAGTTAAGTTGAAACTAATTTGGTTACCAAAACATCATCCCAAAGATTTGTACTTCAGACCTCTCCATTTTTACTGAACCAGTAGCTGTAAGTGATATCCATCCAAAACTTACCTGTTCAGTGGGAAAGGTTAAATTACCACTGCCAACACCAAAAATCTAGCTTCATTCATTCCTATGAGAGAGTGACTGTGGAGGGATAGAATGTAAGAAAAAAATGCAGAAGGCAGTCTCACACCTGATGAGTTGCAACTGTACTAATCACCAAAGATTAGGAACAGGCCTGCCCTTAACAGGCCACAGCTGTGTCCAATAAGAAGCCAAGTGCTACAAAAGGGTGGGTTAGGAGAGAGTTGGCACTTGTTGGCTGTGCTGTGAAGGAGTCAGTGCTGCAAGGAGCTGCCCATGAGAAATCACCAAGAAGGTATGAGAGATTTGAAATAAGACAACAACAACTGATAGAGTGTTCTTTACCAGTTTTGGTCTTACTGTATATGTTTTCATTTGGTTAGGAAAAAAAACAACCACACAAGTACCACATTTTTATTTGTACAGGGCAGGAGAGGGACTCCCATGTGAAATCAGCCTCTGAATCAGTGGTGGTAAATTCCCTGGTTTGTTTTGTCAGTGTCAGTATACTTCAACAGAGGGGAAATGTACGTATTAAATTTCCTTGCTGATGGCTACCTGTTTAGACCCATCATTTCAGCCCTGTCCCACCCCTTCTTTTCAGTCATCCTCACACCTCTGCACAGAGTATAGGTGGAGACACACCACTGGCATTTGTACCCGTCATCAACACTTTTCACACGTTTCCCAGATAGAGATTTTTAGGTTAGGTTTGTGAGTGACCTCTGGAGATCATCCAGTCAAGCTCCCCTGCCAGGGCTGGGTCACCTCGAGCAGGTGACACAGGAAGCAGCCAGGTGAGGAGAAAAGGGGACTCCACCACCCCCCTGAGGTTTTCTTTCGAAGCACTCCACAGACCCAAGAGGCTCCACAGGTCCGGGAGTGGGGAGCCATTTTTACCACTGCGATCATTACCACACCATCTCCACACCGCTTTGCTTCCCACACACTCCTTCCCGAGGGCACGTCCCGGTCCGGACTGGATCGGCGGAGCACGACGGACGCCGTGAGGGTGGCGAGGGACCAGCCTGAGGGTGGATTTTGCGCTGTGCGTGTCCCCCCGGGGCACGCCCCCCTCAGCGCCTCCCGCCATTTCCCCTGAGGGAGCGCGCGGCGCCCCGCGAGCGGGAAACTGGCGGGGGGGGCGGGGGGCTCGCGCCTCGCTCCCGCAGCACGTGCAGCGCCGGCCGCACTTCCGGCCGGGCGGGTACTTTCGTGAGGGGCAGGGCTGCGCCTGCGCCGTCAGGCCGCGCGCCGGCGGGGCGGCCGCTCCCGGCACAGCGCGCGGCGTCCCCTCAGCCGCCCCGGCCGCCCGGAGCTGTGGCTGCTCCTTCCTCCTTCCCCCTCTCCTCCTCCTTCTTCCTCTTCCTCCTCCTCCCTTTCGGGAGCCGGCGGCGGGCGAGGAGAAGCGAGTGCCGCGGCCGGCATGTGAAGCGGGGCACCCCCTGGCCGCCGCTTGCCTCCGGTTCCTGCCCGGTTCTTCCTGGGGCTCCGCTCGCCATGAAGAAGTTTTCTCGCATGCCCAAGTCCGAGGGGAGCGGCGGCGGCGGCGGGACGGCGTGCAGTGGCTCCGGGAGCGGCGTGGCCCTGGGCAGGGCGCTGGCGGTGGGGCGGTACCAGGTGACCCCAGAGGAGCCGCTTGCCGAAGGTAAGAGCGGGCCGGGGGAGGCGCGTACGGGCCGGAGCCGGGCCCTCCCGGCCCCGAGGAGTCGCTCGCCCGCGGGGAGCGGCTTGTGGGGCTTTGGGCTGAGCTGCTTCGGCCGCTCCCTGGGCCAGGGGCTCGTCGGGGCGCTCGGAGTTCCCCGGCTCGGTGCCTTGGGTGAGTGAGGCGCGGTGAGGTGTCAGCGGCGCCTCCGTCAGCTGCGTGTTTTGCTTTTGCCCCCTACGGTGAGGGGAAAAAAAACACAAACAAACCCGACAAAATAAAATTCTTGGTCTTTCTTGGCGTAAGGCAGCAGATTGGTGTCACGGTCACGGGTGGAAGCGCAGTGCTGGCAGATTGTGCTGTGGAGCCTCTCCCCTCGCTGCAGGGTGCTCGGCTTGTGCTTCTTGTGGTGAACTTGCACTTGGTGTCGTCGGACTTCCACTGGGACCGAAGGAAGAGTTGTGTGCGTTTTTATAACCATGGGTTTGGCTGGACTTTCTCAGCTGTGCTGCTTCACTAGGTGCTGGCATGGGACACTATCAGAAGAGCCGTTTTTGAGTTTTGCTCTGTATGTGGGAAACAGTGCGGTGTTCGTCTTCCAGAGCTGGTAATTGATGTGATGTGTAAAGGGTAATTTGCTTCCCAGGTCACTGAGTTTAGGGCTAGTTCTGTATTTTTCATAGTTACTGAATGTTTACTATGCACTGTTTGGGATGTTGTGGGTGAAATGATATATCTCTGTCGATTTCATCGGTGTGTTGCTTAGAGTATGTAAGTGTATTTATGTGTAAGTATACTAGTTAACTTTCACTGATTTTATGCATTTCTTGGTGGCGATTTAAGATGTGGTTTTAGCAAGTGCATGCAGATAATATCGCTAATTGGGAACACAAAAGTGGCACTTAGCTTTTCATTGCTGTCTAGGAATGATTTTCATAGAAAAGTGGATTTGGTATGCAATATTTGGAATGCAGTGTTTTGTATTTGGGTGTGAAGATGGTGTCAGGAATTAGCCACCTGCATACCTGGTTGGCCTTGCTGGGAGCTACTTCCAAGTCACTGGAAGAAGGTCTGACAGCAGGTCATGTCTTGGCTGTGCGGCTAGCAAGATAGAGACTTTAAAAAAAAAGACAATAGGCTCTTGAACAAATTGAGGTGGTGTCACAGAAAACGTACGTAGTGGAGAGGAGAGAAATTTTATAGTGCTTTGTTTAGTGTAGCACATAATTAAAAGTTTTCTCATAGTGTTCTGTGTTTAGAATCACTACAGATTATGGTTTTTTTTTTTCCTTTCTGTAGCTGGCAGAAACAAATTGACAGCCCTTGGGGGCCAGGGGAAGTCCAAGTTTTAACACGTGACTCTTGTGTGAATTAACTTCCTACTTTTGAGTCAGAAAGATGTTTTCTACTGCTTTTTTTATTCTTCAGGTTTTATGTGGTATTTTGAGTATAGATGCTTAGGACGAGAATTGATAAGGGTTGGGGCAGTGCAACTTTGCTGCATCCTGAGAAAAGTCTTTAAGCTGTGCCTGGAGCGGGTCAGTAGGGAGAGGCCTGGAGGATAAGAAAGGAACAGGTGGCACAAGTGCAGGGTTGGGAAAATAGGAGGGGCCGGGCTCTCCCAGCTCCTCTGCCTGCCGGGAGCAGCTGGGCTGTGACAGGGTGTGTGTGTGTGCCGCAGGTACGTGCCGGGGGAAGGGCTCTCTGATTGAGTGTCCGGGTGGCACTCGCGTGCACCTAACTGACACCAGGCTTTATGGCTCAGGAGATAGCTTTTTATCCGGGAATAACTCGTTGACAATCAATCCCTTGCCTCAGTAGCAATTAATAGTAAGAATTGTGTATTAGTGCTGTTACATTAGTCATACTGCTACCTGTAACTAATGCTGAACACTTTACAAATCCCCTGGTTAATATTCTTTCTCGTGGGAGGGCAGAGGAGAAAACTTTTTTTCCTGTCCTCTTTGCACAAGGCAATTTTTTCTTTCAGTTTCTGAAAGTTTAACTGAAGCTTGTAAACTGAGTTTAACTGAAGCTTGTAAACTTGTCAGGTAGTTCCTATTACTCATGCTGATGAAATAGCATTTAAGATGCTAATATCCATCCAAGTTAGAGCTTGTGTTATGAGGCATTAATGATAGATCCAGTTAACGAATCTAAAGATCTTAACAAATCTGTTTAAGAGGAGATACAGTGTTCTGTTAGGAGAGGTGTGGTATATTGTGTTTTTATTAGCTATTAGAATTAATAGCATGATATGTCTGTTTTATGCAAGCTGTTTAAGCCCCACCCTCTTTCCAGCTTTTGCTCTGAGTAATCTTAGGAAGGCAGCTCCTGGCATTGTGGAGGATTGGGGTTCCTGGGAACTGGAGGACTTGGCAGTAGTGATACTGAAAAGCTGGGGTTGTAATGACCTTCCTGGGTTGCAGGGCTGGATCTTGGCGTAGATTTCCCATGTTGATGCAGGTATTGCCCTCCAGATGCTTTTCTGTAGTCTTTGACAAAATGGTTTTATTGCAGTGTTCTAAAGGCAGAAGTGTGGCGCATTATTATCCAGTTGTTCTGAATCAAGTATAATGCTATCTAAAGGAAATGCATCTTTTTGACTAAAGAGGGTGTGAAGTTGAAGAGCTGTAGTCGTTAGGCTGTTAGATGGTTTGTTTTGTTCTAAACACACCTGTTCTGTGATGACTTCTTGGCCTCCATAACCTAGTGGTCAGTATGCTGTTTGATGGGCGTATGTATTTTTACTTTTTATTTCTCAGAGATGGGGGGAAAAGCAGTTAATTTGGCTGAAGGTTTGATGTAGAAAATTAATTCCTGTCCATTTTGAGAGTAAGGTAGAAATATGTGGAATAAATGCCTGAGACAGAGTGAAGGCCTTGTCTGTCTTTTTGTTGAAGCAGAGTATTTGCAATGCAGCTCAAGTTGGGAAAGTGAAATCTAATAAAAATACGGGGAGTTATCTGTTGAAAGTTTGAGGTGGTGTTTGGGGAACTGCAGTTATGGGAACTCCAGTATTGAAAAAGACTTTATACCTCAGAAATTGATGCAAACTGGAAGTGGTGAAGTATGAAACATGCTTAAAAATTTATCTCAAATGTCAATGCAGAACAGCTTATGTTGTGAAGAGTGAAAATGAAACTTAAAATTAGCAAGTTGTCAAAATATTGTCTTACATGGGGAGGAGATGGAAAGTTGTGGCTTGATATAGTGATACTACTTGCTTAGTTGTTTGTCTTGACTTGGACTTCACTAAGTCCTTTTTGCTTAATAGCTGCAGTAAAAGTGATTTTTCTGCCTGCTATAAAGGTAGGCATTGCAAGATGCTCATTTGTCTTACTGTCTTGATTGCTTGGCAGGGCTTGAGATGGTGAAACTGAATAAATATAGGCTTTGCAAGGCTCTAAGTTGTCTTTGTACCAGGAGCAGACCAAAGAGATTATGGGAAGTGTTGTAATTGACTATATGGGTATGTTTTAACAAGTGCAGCTGAAGCAAAAAAGAGGCAGTTACAGCTGTTAAAGAAAAGGCCAGAGGATTCTCCAGCTTCCTTCTCAAAATTGACTAGATAGGTTTGCAAGCTGATTTGTGGATGGGGAAAGATGGTCATCATCTGCTTTTTGTTTTCATTCAGAATTGGTTAATGGAGTTGTGGGGCATATGCTGTTGCATCTTACCAAAATGAAGCAGTGCTGTGTAGTGTTCCCCCCAGCGGTTCACACTCTGTCCAGCCAGTGGATTGTTGAGGAGTGTGGAGGTGAGATGCCAGGTTCCTTGAAGGAGACCTGGGTAGTTTTGTGCCCCAACCCTCAGAGGTACCTAGAGGGGATGCAAAGCAGCTCTTCTGCTCTGGACAGCAAAGAGTGAACACGACACTTGGCTGGTCTTGTGCTCTGACTTTGCTTTGCCCTGGGGTGTGTGGAAAGAAGTGGTGTGCTAGTGGGTACAGTGGTTTATTTTTGTTGTCCAGGCTGATAAAGCGGTGAGTCCGGGTCTGTGTGGTGCTAAGCCTCTGCTGCTGTGACGTGGGAGAGCATTGCTTTTCCAAGTGACTTTGTGTCTAAGGCTAGAGAGGCAGGGGAAAGGCCACTCAAGTGGTGTGAAGTTCATCTGTTAGGTACTTCATTAAGTACTTACAAGTTGATTAGTTCATGTTTGTGTAATAGAATGTTTGCTTTTTTTTAGTAAATATGGTGGTTAAAGCACAGTTTTCTGTGAAAAGGGGCCTCTCAATAGGGAAGGTAGCTTGATTCCTTCTAGGTGGTATGCAGAGAAACAACCAAATTCCCAGGAGGTTCAGTAACAAACTGCTCATCAACCCACAGAGGGTCAGCAGCTCTCTCCCCATCTACCTGCTCTGGGGGTCAGCTTGCCTTTCTCCCAGACCAAACCTTTCAACAGGTCTGGATTGCTGCAGGCCGTGGGTCAGTCAGTGCCATTTTGGGGCTCTCAGCAGGCCGTGGGTCAGTTGCTGCCATTTTGGGTGTGGCCATGGGTCAGTCGATGCCATTTTGGGGCAGGGAGGGAGTCAGTCAGACCATTATAGTGTGGGGCAGGGGAGGAGCAGTGGCTGTCTCACCCTGCAGAGCTCACCCTGTTAGCCCACACAGTTCCCACCTGGTTATTTTGAGCCAGTCAACTGTTCCTCCAGTGTCTTACACCAGTGAAGGAATGAGCTGCTTGTGAGTTCTACTGTCCTACTTGGTGTGTAGTCTTTGTAAGTACTTGATAACTCTTATGATTTGGTTTGCCTCTTACATTCATGCTGTTCTAGTTGAGGCCTAAGAAAAATGTAGCCTTAATTGAGAGGAATCCAGGTCCTGTTTTGTGAGCTCTTGTGCTGTGCATTTGTATAAGTCATGCTGTTTAAGTTCTTCCAAACCATTTTTGAAATTGGGGTAGTCTTGAATATTCTGTTGTGGTTGTTATTTTTTCGACCTTATGTCTCAGCAATAGCAGTTCAGTTGGTAATCCAAATAAACAAATTTTGTGTTGTGCATAAGTTTCTATTGGCCTTTGTTTATCCCCACCTCAATTAACTTCCTATACCATCATTTTTGGTCCCCAGAGCAAGGCATTGTGAGGATTTGCAGCTCCAGCAGCTTCTGTAAATTTGGAAGCAGGCTGCTGTACTGCTGATACTGCTTCATCTCCTCTCAAGGTGGGGCTTGTTTGTTGTTCTTTTTTTCTGGAGAGGTAAATAGAGAGAGATGCCATTGTAATGGATCTGTGGACTCTAGTACTTCCAAGTGTTTCCACGAGGTTTGGCCCCAGTTTTTAACTCTGGGAGAGCTTATTTCTTTGGCAGGTGTTACGAATATACTATACCTAGTGCAGGGTTACTTCTGCTGGGGTGTGCTGGTGTTCTCCTATGGGACAAGGTGACATGTACAGTACTGGTCTTGGCTAGTTTGGTTATTGCATGTGACTTGCTGCTCTGTGGAAGCTGCTGTTTTATTTTCAGTTGTAATCTAGTTCAGTTGTTTAGGTGGATTATGAGCTGGAAGGCTGTCTGGAAAGCTAACTTGCGGGATTTGAGTTGGTTTGGTCATGTCGATTTTTTTTTTCAGAGTGAAACATTTTTGAATCTGTTTGCACATGACTGTAAAGGTCAAGCCTGTTATTCTGTCTCAAACAGTTTTGCTTTGCTAATAATGGAGTAGCAGATATGGTTTGTTCCAGTTCAAGATAGAAGGGAGAAAAAGCAGAGTGAGTACTTGAAACTGACTTTTGTTTTGGCTGAAAGCATAGTACAATACACGTGAAGCTCTTCTACACTCCCCAAAATAGTCACAGCTGCCTTACATCAAGTGTATCCGCAGACTGGCAGGTGCTGAGATCCTAGACCAGCTTTTGATTTCTGCGTGGTGAAAGATGGGGAGCCTGTGTTGTCTGTGTGGGGATTTTCTTGGGACCTCCTGAGCTCGCATGGAAAAAAAAGAGCGTTGTTTGGCTAGCACAGCATGGAGCTGTGCTCAGTGTAATGAGCAGGCAAACCAAAAGCAGTTTGGGGATTTGTATGTGATCCTTGTGTTACACATTCCCTTGTCATGCAGGTAAATGTCTGTTTTCATATAATGTGGCACACAGAATGAAGCTCCACATCTGTCACACATCTGGTGTGCTGAGCACTGCGGTGGCACTTGGGCAGAGCAGTTCGTCTTGCTGTGCTCTTCAGAGCTGCTGTGTGCCTCTGGGACACAGGTGGAGAAAGGGACAGGTTGGGAAACATCTGTAGGCCGATAAAGGCATCTATTGTACAGCCAGGGCCAAGTTTAGCTCTTAGGGCACGTGGTCTAATGCTCTTTGATTATCCAGTTATTAGTCCTTGCATGCCCTGTGGACACTCCTTCCTGCATCGTGTGTATATGGATGGGTGGTGTTACACCTTTGTTAACGGCACACAGTTATGGTCTTTCTTGAGGATGTTGTCCCTTTAATTTTTGTGTGGCCTGCAGTAGTTAAGTGAAGAGGAAGTACTTGGGAATCTAGTAATTCCAAGCTAAGTTTTCAGGCTAGTGGCTGAGAGTCAGATGGTTACAGGAGAAGGAACTTTGTTTTTAGCAGTGTCATATTAATATCACACAAATACTCAAGCCATTTTTCCTTTGCCAAATTTTGAGGAAAAACAGATGTGCCAATGCGTGTACCATCTACTTGCCTTCTTCCTTGCAGATGCATTTTGATAAAGAATGTTAATGTTGCAGTATTCCTAAGGGGAGGGTATGTGTGCAGATGTGCTGCTGGAGAAAGCTCTTGGACACCCTCACAGGATAAGGCAGCATGGGAGAATGGAGGCTGTGTTAGCTGTGTCTGAGAAGGACATGGCATAGCTTTTAAAAAGGCTATGCAGGATCTTAATTTTTTTTTGTGTGTGTTTTACTGGTTTAACGGACTTTTTTTTTAAATTAAATCTCAGTGTCTGGCATGTCAGCATGGAAAAGAAAAATGGTTGGATAAAAACAGTAGAACTCCTTTTCAGACCTAGGTTAACTAGGAGCCAGTAATTGTTGGAAGAGAGTATGTGTTTCTCTGGGCTGTTGTCAGTGTGGTAGCAGAGCTGTCAGTCAGTAACCCTTATGTTACCCACGGGGAAGGGTTCCTGAAGTGGTTCTGTGCATGGAGAACAGAAGTTAATACCAGGGATGGGCTCAGTGTCCAGGGAGCAGCACAGTCACTGGCACACTTGGCTTTGGCAGCAGGGAAAAAAGAATGAGCGTGTTGTATTGCATAAGCATGTTAACTGAGTGAGCTCAGCTGCCCTTCCAGCTGTGGAAGTTGGTTGGCTCTGTAAGTGTGCACATATGCTCTTTGGATGTCACCTCTGGTTCAGAGGGGAGGTGTTGGAGATGCTCAGCTGGGTTGTGCTGCTTGTCTCTGGCATTGCTTTGGTTTACAGTGTTTTGTCTTCATTCTCTGAATACCTTAACCTTGTGCTATATTTTGCTTGCTGTAGCTATTTTTTGCCTCTGTAATGTTCTAGCTAAGCAGGCTGCCGCAGTTGAAGGAATTGGTGTTTGTAAGCTGAGCTGTGTTAACTGACACTATGAATGCTCTGTGCCTGCCAAAGGCAGTGTGAGAGTTGGGTGGTGCCTTGGGGACTAACCCAGAGCACAGGCAGGGTCAGTCACTGGCCTGATTGTAACTTGATTGCGTCAGATGCCGTCCTTTTCCTAAGAAACCCTTAGAATTGCAAGCATCTGTTAGGGAATGCAAGCTTTTCTTCATTTGTGTTCATGGGCTTAGTTTAAAAACTGTTCATGTGCTGGATGAACAGCTGCTTCCTGATGTGTTTGGGATATTTGCCTGTTAGTGATGCCTGAAGCTGGCAGTCTGAGGGTGGTGGCAGGTCCCAGTGGTGCCAAGCAGCAGTGCCCTGGTGCAGGTCACGTCATTGCTGCTCGGTTGTCGTGCTGAGGCAGAGATGACTTGTCCTGAGTGTTCTCCTCCAGTGGATGGAGATGTGTGGCGATCCTGAAACCCCTGCTCTCCGCCAAGGGGAGTCTCTGTTTCTCTGCATCACTGTCTAGCTGCTGACGAGAAAAGAGCATGAATTGCCCTGCTCCTGCTTCCCTGGTTGTCTTGGGAATGGATTTCAGTCTCCTTCAGTGTTTGTCTCCTGGTTAAGGCGGTAAGAACCTTTCCCTTCCTCTCCACATCTGCATGTTCCTTGCTCACGCTTGTCTGGGTTGGTTACTTTTTTCTGGTTCCAGTGGGATGTCTTGGGTATGGGTGGGTTCATCTGTGAAACTGGGTCTCTGAACAGAGGCAGGGGTTGAGGAAAGTAGACAGATGAAGGTTGCCAACTGGCAATAAAAAAACCCCAGCTTTGATCCTAGGTGACTGTCAAAATGAAATAAGGAATGCTTATTTTGGTTTGATAGCAGGAAACATGCTGCTTTGTCCTTGAGCATCACGTGTTAAAGCACTCTTGTCTAGTGGAACTGAAAATTGGCACACTTGGGAGTGTTCTCCCTGTAAAGGTAGAAGAGTCTTCCCTTAGTCTTGCTGATCATTAGGTCTGCTTCTGAGGCTAGTGGTGAAAGTGCTGAACTGATTTATAGAGACTCAGGTGAGGGTGAACATCTTTGAGCAGTCTTTATCTTACTCTTCAAGAGGTATCAAAGCTGGTTTTGCTGCAAAGAGCGTGGCATGGCTCTTGGAGAGCCATTACTCCAGAGATGGAGAAACAAAGATGAAGGGATTTGCCCCGAGTCATATGAGTCTGTACAAGAGATACAGGTAGAGTTTGGAACGTCCTGGCTCTGTGATGGCTTCTTCCTCATCCCTTCTGTAACATGCTGTGCCTTAATTGCCACATGCAAAACTAAGTAGGAATTCTGATGTTACAGGCTTGAGGAGATTTTATTCAGAGTCATGGGTATGTTTGGCTTCCTTCCAAACTTGCATGTTATTTAAATGGGTGGATTTGTTCCTGTGGTGCCTAGAAATTTCAATAGGCAAGTCTCTACCAGTCATGTGCCAAAACATAGGGATGGTCCAGTTCCTGGTTGGTTCCAGTTCTGTTCAACTGACTAATTTTTAAAAATTTGTTACTCTGGCTGTGATTTTTATCTGTGCATCTTGTCTTTCAGTAGCAGTTGTAATGAGTAATTGTTGCAGCGTTTTGCTTCTTATGAAACAAAAAATAGCTTTGGAAGTGAGTGATTAATATGACATTTTCTTATGTTCTTTTGCAATTCTTGCTGGTTGAAAAACTGAATGTGCTTTTATTTAGAGAAATTCTTGCTGAACAAGTTTTTTCTTGTTCTGGATGATTAACTTGCATATAACTATGAGAGTGGTGCAGAGCAAATAGATCATTAAAGAATGTAAGGCACTATATTCTACTCTGCTGACGTGTCTGTATAAGAACCTGACCTGAATGTGAGTTAATGAGACTAGAATAGGAAGAGTGAATGAAATTTCGTGTGTCAGCATTAGACATGGGGGTCGGGTCTGGTTTGTGTGATGTGCAGGAAAATTAATTGTTTGGAGAAAAGCAAATGAAATAATGGTTTTCTTTGGGCCTTGCTGTTGTGTCTCGGTAGAGCTCAGTAGCACAGTCTGCATCTATAGAATTGAGACCTTTAACTTGAGTTTAGGTGAATTGTCACTTGGCTTTTACATTCTGAGAACTTGTATAGGCAACAGGAGGAGTATTTGATCCCAGAAAGAGCTATCCAGAGTTGTCTTAGGCAATCTGAAGATAGAAAAGCAAATTTATGTTGTTTTGGCAACTCAAAAGAAGTAGTTTGCTGCATTTTATTTGGCCTAGTCTTGTAGTCTTTGAGTTCCATCCATCTTGGTGTGACTTTACAGTATTATCCTCCCAGCTTTGTGCTTTTCTTCAAATATTTGATTTCTTCATTAAACATTTTATGCTTTTCTCATGATTTGCTCTTTTGTTAAACTGACATCAAATTGTATGGCTGTGTTTTTAAGAGGAGGCTTTTGCTCAAGGACATCTTTGAGTTTACGTGGTAGTTGAGTCCTAACACTTGCATTTTCTGAGATTTCCCCAGACCCCTGAGTTTCCAGATAAGTCCGTTTAATAAATATCTGTGTTGTTCTGAGTTACCACTGTTGACTGGCTTCTTGAAACATGGGAGTTGTATGAGAGATACTAAATGATTTTGATCATCTTGATTTTGCTATCTGTTGCCATTGCAGCCTAGCTTGTTTATTTAAAATTATCAAGCTGCTTAGACTTATGAAATTTAAGTGTATTTTTTTTAAACTGTCAAATATTACAGTGTGAAGTTTGAAATCCCAAGCACAGAAGTGCTGCAAGGTCTTGAGAGATGCTTTATAAGCAATTTGGAGTGTTCAAATATATTCAGCATGTACCAGGTAGACATTCAAGAACTGCCTGTCCCCATGCAGGTGCCAAGCAAGTATTATTGCCTAAAATGGCTTATAATTCTGTTCATTGGTGTAAGCAGGTCGGATCTCAGATATTGTGCTGTTACAGGTTACTGGTCCCCTGTTGTTCTTAGACTGGCTAAGTCTGTATCTCAGCATGCACCTTTGGTATGGAGTTTAAACATGTGCCAGTATTTGCAAACAGCTAAAGACAGTGAAGTAAGATAATGAAAATCCTTCTTAATTATTCATATTAAGTGTTTTAGCTCTAATTCTAATCATGCTTCTGGAAGAAATGGTCAGTGAATTATGCTCTGATGTGAGGGTGAGTGAGACTGTAGGCTCTTGCTAGCAGGCAAGAGATGGGCTTCATCTTGCTCATTTGTATGTGTAAGATGCCTTGGAAAAGGAGGAAAGCAGAGACTCTTGCAGTGACATCTGCCTCAGTCTGAAGTGCCGCAGGCGTTACAAACGGCTTGGTTTGTGTCTGCGTGGCCTGGTGGCTCTTGTCTTTGTGTGGCAGCCAGAGGTGGCACCGCTCCAGAGCGCCGCGAACCAGGCGCTGGGCCGGAGCCGGGCTCTGTGTGCCGGGCTTTGTTCCCGTGCCGCGGCGGCTCGGGGGCATTCAGTGCGCTCTTAGGCGTGGGGGAGGTTGGAGAGCCCTGCTTGGCTGGGCATTCCTGGCCCTGCACATGGAAATCACAATCCCAGCAGTGATTGCAAGGAAAATGAAAGGCCAGCTAGAGAGCAACTTAGTGGTTGGTAGAGATAAGGTGTTTGTTTTCTTAACAAACTTTAAGTTGCTGGTTGGTAACTATATAGTATGGCAATTAAGTTCAGTTCCAAAAAAGTCATGCATATTGTATTTGCATATTGGCTATGGATTATCTACCTGCTGATTTAACTAATTTGTAACTATATTTGAGTTTTTTGTTTTACTGGACCTAAAATCAAGCTTTATAAAAAAAAAATTAGCAAATGACATTTGAAATTCATCTAGGATACAAAATGAGCTCATGCTCTTAACCTCACCATTGTAGAATTGTGAGTTCTGTCAAGCCTGTATGCACAGATCATGTCCTTGTTGTGGTTTTTCAGCTCACTCTGTTTTCAGGTCAGACTAAACTACAGCTGGAGCCGAGTTCAGTGAACAAAGATAGGAGATGGGGAAGACATGCAAAAGATAGAACTGCTGTTCAAATTTTTCAGGTTTTGTGTTGGGTTTTTTTTTGTAAACTGTGCTAGTGGATGCTCATTGTATGTGTCTTATGAATGTCTTGGGCAAGTTGAAAAGCTTTCTCATGAAAAGCACAGGTGAGTAAGTAGATGCTAACAGTAATTTTCATAGTAAATAAATTGAACTGTTGGTGATCTGCTGGCAGCCTTCTGTGGTCCTTTCCTTATAGACAGGAAGGAAGTATTACTTGACTTAAATACAGGCTTCTATTAAACATAGTTGCAGAGTTAAATGCATTAGTTGATTTTTTTTTTTCCAGTGAGCAGAAGGAGGTGGTGATGGTGTAATACATGAAAGTAGTGCAGTGGTTGTGGCTAACTCTTAAGCAGCTTGACTGAAGATGGAAATATGGGGAGGTTTTTGGTCTTTTTCCATCCAGGTATGAGAAGGCATCAGCTTTACCCTAAGAAATAAAATATTTTGTCTTGAGTGCATAAGATGCATTCCTTGCAGGGTGTAGCAAATGCTTGGGTTTTTTGGTTTTGTCTATTTTTTAAAAGCATGCATTAAGTGAGCTTGGCAGTCCATCTGCTTTCATCTTCCTTAAACTTAGGTTACTGCAGGAATTGCAAGTGTGTTAGGGAATTTATCTGCTTTAGGAAATGGCTGGTTTTTGTTTCTCTAGAGCCAAGTAGCCGAGGCTGTCAAGCAGAGGATGCCATGGAAGCAGTAGTCAGACATGCTGGCAAGTCACCTGGATGTGGAGAAGTAGGTGGGGTGATGATGGGCTGTACTGCAGGACACAGAGCTCTGTTCCTTTTGCTGTTTGCTGTGCTGAATCTTAAGCATCTCAGGGTCGGCCCTTGGGCATGTCTGGTGCATGGGTGCTAATAAATACAGAAACTTTTCACAAAAGTCTGTAGCAGACCTTAATTCAGCTTTCCCATCTCGCTCAGTCACTTAAGTGTCTTGGATCCCCCAGGCAGTTGCTGGTGCTTCTGTCAGAGCTTTTCTGTGAGGCTGGCCTACAGCTGATGCTGGGAGAAGTGTTATCCAGACATGCAAGCGTGTGGCAGGGTAGCAGTGCCATTAGCAGAGGTGTGCGTGGCAGACCTGCCTGCTGTGGCTGCACGGTGTTGTCCTGCTGGGATGTGATTCACAGCTGCTGTTTTCCCAGTGCTGCTGGAGGAGCGGATGCAGATTTGAGAAAAACAGTGCTACTTGTCTAAACTAGCCCTGATAGTCAGCTTGTTACATGGTGGGAATTTGTGTGGGCAGTGGGAAAGGGAGCAGTGGTATGGCCCTTGGAATGCATTGTCTGCATGCTTAAAATAAAGTGGAGAAATGGAGTATTTTAGAAGTAGGGAGCTATTTCTGTTCTTGGTTTGGCAAATGCGGAGCTCTTGAGCTTGGGAGCAGTATCTGTCAAATCATCTTCAGGGTGGAGCTGTGTCTCAGAGCCTTGTGTTCATGACTGAGGCTCGTGGGGTAAGCTTCACTGAGAATATCCATGCCCATGTGCATGCTCACAAAATTTACAGATGTACATGTAGGGAAAGGTGGATGTGTGTCTATGATTGGTGTTTGTTAACACTGCCTTTATTGAGCTGCTTTCAGTCTCATCTTCTCATGCAGAGGTGCTTCAGGAAAGGGCAGACAGAACTGTTGCCTCCTTCTCTGGTGGAACTTGTGACAAAACCTGAACATTTCATCAGAAATTTCTCATAAGGCTTGAAAAAGGCATTTTAAGTTTCTGTTAAAGGTTACTCCCTCAACACTCACATGGTGTTTGGAATCTGATGAGAAATTTGGATGTTGGAGTTCTGTGCGTTTTTAAAGGTTTTGCTGTCAAAAACAGATGGGAAGCTGCACAGCTTTAAGAATTAAATTAATATTTTCTATGCAGAACTCGGGTGTGTTTTGTGTATGCTTTTAGTCTGCCACTCCTGCAAGTGCCCGCAATGCACCATCTGTGCTGACTGACAGAAGGCAGTGCCTCTGGAGGGAAGGACTTGCCATCCTTGTGGGGAGGAGAGAGGTTCTGGGAATTGGTACAAGTGAACCTACCCCAGTAGGATGCCAGTGGCATACATACAGAGTTATGGATGTTGTGGCAGGACACCACCAGGGAAATGGAGCAGCAGCACGGAAGAGGGGGCTCTGTGATGCCAGAGCAGTCGTGGAAGGACTCTTGAGACCCTGAGTGCTGTTATGTGTTTTACACACCATAAAGGTGGGAATCAAAACTGAGCTGCAGGAAACAGCTCTTGGCATGGGTTTGCCTGCAACTCTGGCAGAAAGAAGCGGACTCCAAATTCCTGGTAAAATAGCACATGGTTATATTGTTTGATGCAGGTTGAAAAAGGGCCTTTTTCAGTCTTCCATACAAACGGGAGATATGAAGAGCTGTTTTTCTTGAGGTTGTGCTTTTTCTTTGTGGAGAAGGACTAGTTCTTTTTAGACTTTCTTCCTAATGTCCTTTGATTTTTGGATGCTGGTTTCTTTTGTGTTGGAGTACCACAGAAGCTATAGAGGTTAGAGTTGGGGGGGAAGGAAGGATGTTTGGGGTTATTTTTTGTGTGGTTTGGTGGTTTTTTTTTACATTTGGTGAGTTTTTGTTTTATTTTTGGTGGGAGTTTTTGTGGGTTTTTTTGTTTTTGTTTTGTGGGATATTTTTCTCTTGTGGAAGAAAGATGCTTAAAACATTTAATAAGGTCATGCTGTTCTCCGTCATTGCAGACTTGCAGTAAGGTTTTATTTATTTGTATTGCTGGGAGCCTGTTTCAAGCATTTGTGCTTGAACTGGTCTTATTCTGTATTTTGAGTGGATTCCTAGTCCTTAAAATGGTTCTTTCCAGTGTGTTGGGCTTGCAGCTCCAGTGCTTGGAAGGCTGTGCAGTCCTGGGAGGTGTGTCCCTTCTGGAGTGAGTTGGCTCTGGCTGCAGGTCCGCCGGATCTTGAAGATGTGTCTCTGGAACTAACAGGGAGCAAACATGCACAAGTGGCCCAGGCATCAAGTGATTATCCCAGTAAGTTAGCAGTGAAAGTGTTGTTGAGTGAAGAAATTTATTCAGGAGACAGATAAATGCACTGAAATAATCATTGGAGGGAGGAGTATCTGGAATGCCAAAGAGGCAGACCTGGTATTTTATAAGGAAATTAGCATATGGATGGGTAGCCTCTTCTTGCAAAATTGGGGAAGAAGAGGGTATGTGTGGGTAGATGGGTCACAGGGAGATAATGGCACTTGAACCTGTTTCTCTGGCTTTGTGGAGAGGGACACAAGGCTATCTCCTTGACCAAGGTCATGTGAGGCTGAGGGCCTGTCTTGGCAGTGGATTTCAAATTAGAAATAACCTATCCTTTTGGTTGTTGTTGGGCTTTGTTAACAACAGCTTTACACTCAACTTTATTAAGAACAGCTTTCCACAGAGACTGTAAAACCAGTGTGGAACTGTGCTGTGATGGAGGCAGTCAGGTTGGCCTTGGAACCCCTCTTAGGGCTCACAGCTCCAAGGCTTCGTGCCTCCAAAAACTGTCCTCCTGAACCCAGGATCATACTGAGTTGTTAAGGAAGTTCCTAAATACCTAACTGTCTGCATTGCATAGGCACATGAGAACAACTAAGATGTGTTGGTGTACACATCTATTTCTTCTTTAATTTCAGGTTTTGAAATGTACAGAAAAAACGTGTAAATACTGTAACTGAAAATACACTTTTGTATACTCATTAGCTTTATCAAAACTTATTTTTGAGGATTTACTTGTCTGAATAGAAATGGATGCTAAAAACTCAGTCACCTCTCCAAAACGTCCAAGTTTTAATGGACTTGTAAGGAACCATTTACAGTGTAGTAGCTGCCATTCCTGCTTCAGCTTTTACAGATGTGATTAGTGATTGCTGTTTGTTACTCTAGAGGTAAAATCCTTCTGTGCCAGAAGTTCTCTACTGTTTGTCTGAGATTTGAATACATAGTCGAGGGTTTCACTACTTGGAGAAACAACATTTGGTGCTTTTGTATGTTTCAAAAAAATCTATGATGTAAAAAAGGTGTGGTCTATATATATACACATAATATGTGTAACAGTCTGAAAGATGGTAAAGTTGCTGGAAGATTTTTTTTCAGCCTTATTTTGTTCTACCTGAGTAAGCAAATAGGGTGCTTAGAATTCTGACAGCTCCACTGTTTCCTGGTTCAAGTTTCAGGAATGTAACATGATAAAGTGTAAATGGCATGTTGAGGCCTGTGAAATTACTCAAGGTTGACCTTAAATATACATAGGAAGAAACCAAACACATGTGGCTGATGTAGAATTTCATTAAAAACAAACAAACAAAATAACTAACCCAGAAAAAAGCTCCAGTCATTGCTGGCTAGCTGCTAAGATGATCCCACAAGTGCGTAGTTAAGGTCACACAAAGATAGTTCAAGTAAAGAAAGGTAAGAAAGATGTGTGAGCTTTTTAAAGAGTTTAGTTGTGCTAAGGATCTATTGGCTTATGTAACTATAGATTCTTTAGAAAGGCTTTTTACGAAGCATTCCAGGGAGAAGTGCAATGTGGCTGTCCTTGGGAGGATTTGAACTTCGAGTGACTTTGGAGGAAATCAGACTGAAAGAGATTAAGCTCCTTGTTGTGTTCAACACCAGAGAGCAGCTGAGCCCCACACTGCCCCGGTGGGAGGGGAGAGAGAACAGGAAGAAGAGCAGTGAGGAAACCTGTGAGCTGGGGGCAGGACAGGTCACCTAGCCTTGCTCAGGGTTGTGCCCCTTGACTCTTGCAGGAAAGGGTTTTTATAGCGGTGCTATTTACTGATGGCAGACCATTCAAGGTCAGGAATCTGCTTCTTGCCAAACCAGGACCAGGTCTGCTTTTTCAGTCCCTCGGGTTCAACTGCTGGCTGATATCGCCACCTGATGGCAAGAGCAGCCCTAGGCTCGGCGTTTAGGGTTTTGCTGCTTTCCACTGATGGTTTCTACCTAGGCCTGTCTGCTCCGGCTACATCGGAACAGTTGTCAGGGAGACTTGAAATACAGAGCTCTCTTTTGTCCTCCTGCTAGGCAGAGAGAATTTCAAGGCTGTAAAACTGGCTTAAAAAGTCAAGAAGTGATTATTACCTTCTAATCATGAGTCTTTTGCTTTACCTGACTACTGCTTTATCTTTTTGGTCAGATATTGGTGCTTAAAAACCAGGTAGTTTTATTGTGAGGATAGTACAAAAACTCTTCTGCTAATGAAGATCTTGCACATCGCTCTGGCAGAGCTCCAGGCTGGAGCCCTCTAGGATCGTTTCAGTGCCAGCTGGAATTGAGTGTTAAGAACTTGAACTGTTAAGAGTGGCCGTCCTGTGAATTTTTTAGGATGGCCCTGTGTGAACTAGGATGAGGCTGTCGAATTAAACTTGTGGTAATTCTGCTTTGAAAGCCTACCATCTCATTTAGCTAAATGAGAATTAAGTTAAAAAATAAATACTTAATCTTCAAGAGGAATTGTTTAATATAACTTAAGCTTCTTGAGTGGCAGTGATTATGTACTTGTTTGCTCAAGCACATGAGACTTGCATCAAATGAGGTGCACTATACTTAAGCAACATGACTTGCAGATGCTACTGAGTACTATGAAATGTGTGCATTTCAAGTGGCTGCCTGATTATTGGAGGAGTTACTTGTTTTAATTTACTTACTTGTGTCCTGGTGGGGTACCCAAGCTCCTGCCCTACTACAGAGTTTCTGTGGTGCTGGTTGGCTTTGGATCAGACAGCACTTCAGGAAAGCAGGGCTTGACGTGGGCTCTGCTGCGAGGTGGATTTCCTCTAAGTGTGGGAAAGCTGTGCATGTGAGCCTTGAGGTGATGCCAGTGTGCCTTCTTGAGCAGCAGGCAGGACTAACAGGAGGCAGCTAGAACAGCCTGCTGGGTTTCACTTTGGTGTCCTGAGCATTGGGAAGTACTTCCTGTGTAGGTTGTTTCACTTGTGTATTTCCTGCCTCTACCAGATTCTTCTCTACCAGTGAAGAGAGAAAAAACCCTTCTGGGGAATGGACTTGACTGTGTGGGTCCTAGTTCATGCCACTGTTGCATAAGAATGTTTCCAGTGGGAGTGGTTTTAAGAAAATGCTTAATTTCAGTGTGCACATTGAGTGTGGTTTAAATAAAAGCACTTCTCTAGGGCTGGCTGCTTGTGCTGTCTGGGGCTCCAGGGAGGCTGTTGAGGCTAGCCTGAAAAGTCACATCACTTCTTCAGTGCCCCTCAAGACTTTTGCTAAATATTTTTATATATTAGAATGTGGGTTTAGGGAATTAATGTACCTTGACTTGATTCAGGTTTTTGAATGACTCTAAGTAGTGCAGGGTTGATGTCTCAATACATAGTTGTTCTGTGCTTTATGAATTCATTTGAATGTGAAAGTGCTTTTCTAATGCTTTCATGTAATGTTGTAAGACAGTAGTAAGACTTGAATGGTTTTGGTTTTGTCATGACTATTTGATTTAAAAGAAATGGGTTGAGGTAACAAATATTTAACTTCTGAAGTGTTTGTTACTAGTCATTCAATGACCGATATAGTCTTTGTTGCTCATTCTTAGGATGTAGTGATGTTGAGTAGAGGTGTACAAGAAGCTCAAGCAGCTGCTTTTTTCACTTATGTTCTCCAGGTGGCTTCTCCACAGTGTTCCTGGTGCGCACGCCCAGCGGGACGCGCTGTGCACTGAAGAGGATGTGTGTGAATAATGTGCCAGACCTCAACATCTGCAAGAGGGAAATCACCATCATGGTAAGAAGGCCATTGTTTGGAACTGGAGAAAGTGTCAGTTTGTAGTGTACACCCAGCAAATGCCTCTCCGGTGTTACTAGGCACCTTTTGCTTTTGATGCTGTGCTCCTGATTTTCTACCAGTACTTACAGAAACTAATGCTGGCTTTAGGGTTGGTGCATGATTTATTTCTCAAGGGATTGAGTATGTATTTGATTCCTCACATGAAATGTGTATACTGACTGTTTGGTCAGTATGTCTGGTTCCCAAGCAAAAGGACTTTCTTCCAGTGCTGTAGTGGCAACTGAAAATTGCTCTTTGTTTTCTCAGTACTGAAGTGTAATATCCATTTTCTTTTTCAGAAAGAGTTATCTGGGCACAAGAACATAGTGAGTTATTTGGATTGTGCTGTAAACTCACTAAGTGATAATGTGTGGGAGGTGCTCATCCTCATGGAGTACTGTCGAGGTAAGAGTCCTCGCCTAGGTATACAGAGGATAAAGTTTGTACTATCACCTGTGATTTTGATTAAAACTATTCCCTTGATATAGGAGGTTAACACGTATGTTTCTCAGCTGGAATCCAGGTAGTTTCACTCTTCTGCTGGCATTGCTACCTAGGCACTGTCTAAATTAAATCTTTGCAAAGCTTTGTAATTAGATATGGTTACAAACAGGGAAATTAATTCTCTATGTATGAAGTGCAGTTGGGCTGTTCTGCTGGTGGTGCTAAGCAACAGGTGTCTGGAATGTAACTCAACAGGAAGGATTAGCAAATTTTCACCACTTTGCTCCCTCTGCTATTTTTGTTCTAGATGACAACATTGAAGAAGCTTCACCTGACAGGTGATTTCCTACAAATAGACGTAGTGAAGTTCAGGTTGATAGTGCTGTCCAAAAAGATGTTAGCCACGTGTTCCTGCTTGACAATGTAACTTTGTTTGAAACAAACCTAAGTCAGGGACTGTCTGTTTTGTGGTTCTGTTCCCCTCAGTTCACATATGTAGGGTATAAACTTGCCAATGAGTTTAACTTGTGAAGTTTGTCTAAAATCTAAGGAGACTGGGTGCTGGCCTCCTAGTACGAGATGGTGGTTAACCCAAGTAATTGGTGATACTCTGCAACAAGTGCTGCAGCACAAAGTAAATACTCCTGGAAAGAAGCCTCCCATGGTCTGTACTGCTTCACCAATACTTTGAGCTGAGGTGTATGTGGGTTATATTTGCAGTATAAGTAGTGAGCCTTACAGTTTGTGCAATCTGTACCATAAGGAGCCAAAGACCATGTAGATTAATGTAGATTTTGGGGAATGGGTTAAGGAGAACTTGAAAACTAATGGCCACATTTTTGGCCCTTTATCCTGCTTGTATGGATGAACTTCTGTACCATTCTGGGAGCTCAGTTCTGACTCATTATTGGTAGTACTGTTTCCCTAAATGGCCCTGGTAAATAACCCTGTGGATGTCAGCTGTGATACAACTTGACAATGGTAGGCTTCCTGTGTTGTATGCATCCTTGTTTGACAGAATGCCCACCAAGGGCCTGCTGTGTCTCTGCAAGAATCCTTCTTCATCTCTGTGTGCAGTGAGCATTGTGGTAGGAAGAGCTTAGTGATGTCTGGTACAATGACTGCAAGGAGCAGGGAAGTATTGATTGCCAGTCTTAAAAGAAACCCTATGGAAAGGGAAAAGGAGGTGGTCGTCCTTGGAGGATGAGTTCAGGACTTTGTTTCCCTCCTTCCCTGCTTCCCCTTTCTTCCTCCTTTGTCTCCCAGAAAGACAGAGAGGGTGTTCAGAGAATGAATTAATGAATTCACTTAACAGCGTTTGGGTTGTGGATCCTAATGCAAGAGAAAGTTTTGAGGTGACATATTGTTGTGATGGGCTCTTTTTTTGGGTTTGCAGCAGTTGGTTTCAAACACATTTCAGCCTCAGGAACTGGATTGTTTTCATTTGAGCCAATAATTTTTCTCTTTAGGGTAATACAGGAGTGTGCGTTGGGAAACAAGGTTTATTTTGTTCAAATACAGTAACTGAGGAAAACTTTCTTGCATCATATTTGTGGACTTAATGCATATAACTCTTTACTTCTGTACCTGATAGGAATTACTTGAAAGAGATTTCTCCTGTTTCTTTAGCTGGGCAAGTTGTGAACCAGATGAACCAGCGTCTGCAGACAGGCTTCACGGAGCCAGAAGTAATGAGGATATTTTGTGACACCTGTGAAGCTGTTGCCCGGTTGCATCAGTGCAAAACACCTGTAGTTCACCGGGACCTCAAGGTATGACCTTCACTGTAAGAAAATCTAGGCTAAAATCAGGGATCTGCTTGAAGAGGGTTGAGGATATGGGAGAGATTTCTGTAAGACAGGTTTCTAGTTGGGAGCTTGTTGTTGCTGAAGCTATAAACAGACATTAACTATAGGACATCATCTATTGCTAAAACAAAGTTTAGCAGTTGATTTTTGGCAAAACTTCCTGTTTGTGTGTGAGAACATGGAGTAATGCTTAACCTGGAAGTTCATGCTTTTATGTTAACCTACCTGTTGTGTGTTGGTTTTCTTTGAAGGTGGAGAATCTGTTGTTAAATGATAATGGGAACTATGTTCTCTGTGACTTTGGCAGTGCCACTAACAAATACCTGAACCCTCAAAAAGATGGTGTTAATATGGTTGAAGAAGAAATTAAAAAGTAAGTTCACTTTTAGGTGATCTGTCATAAGCAATGACTGTGCTGCCAGGAAACTCCATGTATTATAGTGTGGTGTGCATGTATCACTAATGAATTGAAATTAATAGCTGATCTGGAATTAATTTTGGCATAAATACAGTAAAGAACTGCAAGTATTTGATAAGATTTCCTCCATTTATTCACAGATTGTTTTTCAAAACTGTGATTCTTAAGAATAAAGCTGTTGGCAAAAAGCATGCTATTGTGAAAGTAAATTGTTCAAAAATATAGGTCTGGCTCCTGGCCATTTTAGGAGTTGGATATTTTTCATTTGTGCTTTTTTAATACTGCTAAGCAAATACTTGCTAAGATACCAAGAACTGATGTAAAGAAGTACTGCAATGCATTTATGCTGAGTCTCATTTGCAGAGTATGGTCCATGTCCAGTCTCCTGAGACTGATCATAAAAATATTTCAACTTTTCTTAGACACACTCGTTGAAAACATGTATTGTTTTGATTTTGCTCTTCTGGCCTAACTGCTGCAGAGGGGTAAATACAGGCTGCTTGTTTTCAAGTCATGAAGTGATAGAGGCTTTTTCCATCTCTGAAGTATTTGAACTACCAGCTGGGTTGTTTTGGGGTGTTTTTTAAAGTGTTCTGAAGTCTGCATTCTGCATATCCCATCAGTGTGGGATAGGGAGAGCCCTTGTAGGACTCAGCAGTCGTTCCCCTCAGGCTGTGTATTCACAGTTACTCTGGCAAAAGTCTGCTTTGGGGCAATAACACTAAAAGCCAACTTAACCTGACTTAATGCTTATTTTTGTGTATGATAGTTCATACTGCTGCTCCAGATATTTGTGATGCTGCAATGCACTAATGATGTGCATCATGCAAGGCAATTCCAAGCACATGTCTGAAACTTGTGTGGTTGGTGTGTGCATGGTGGATCAGGAAAACACCCTCTCACTTGTGATGCTAGATTTTTAGCTATGTCCTCTCTATTTTATGTTTCTAGGTACACTACACTATCATACAGAGCTCCTGAGATGATCAATCTATATGGAGGAAAACCCATTACTACCAAGGCAGATATCTGGGTAAGCAAAAAATTGGATAGTATGATCTATGGGACTGGTAAAGGAAGGGGGAATTAAAACCAGCATTGACTGACTGAAAAACTAATTATTGGAAAATTAAACATGTTGGGCAGCTATAGAACACAGAACAGTAGAAGTGTCTTGGGTAGTTAGATTTTTGTAAATAAAATAAATCCCATGTGTTTTGTTTTTTTTTTTTTTAATTTAAAGGAAGGGGGATGTGATTTAGAGCATCTCTTTTTATGCTGGCTCTGGTTTCTCCTTGATAGCCCCCAGTGATTTCTTATGGAAACCTGTTGCCAGCATGATCAAGAAAGGTATTTTTAGTAGTTGATGAACAGACAAGGACTAAGACAGGAAATTTAGTGCAAAGAGTCATGATAAGACGCTGAGAATGCAGCGCTTGGTGTACTCTGGTTTGTACTGGGTGTGCTACAGGAATCAGAGCAAGAGCAAGTGTTAGAGCAGCTTTGACCCATCAGCTCATCACATCAGCTGTCTTCCAAAGTGCAGCTCCCACACAGCATGTGAACATCTCTGTGGCCAGGGGGCAGCGTTGTTAGTGCTGCCCTGTGGTAGCAAGGGCTTTTCTCATCCCCTGACAGGGTCTGTGTTTCTTTTACAGGCACTGGGCTGCTTGCTGTATAAGCTGTGCTTCTTTTCCCTTCCCTTTGGAGAAAGTCAGGTGGCCATTTGCGATGGGAGCTTCACCATCCCAGACAGCTCGCGGTACTCGCACAGCATGCACTGCTTGATCAGTAAGTACACAGGCACTGCAGCAGCCCCTCCAGCTCACCAAGCCAGCAAAGCACAGCTCTGAGCTGCTGCTCAGCAGCTCTGCTGTCAAACCCTGCCACCTCCAGCTGTGCCTCTCAACTCCCCAAGAGCCCTTGAAGCTCAAGGGAACGCTTTGGTTTCTCTGGGACTCAGGGATGATGTTTTTTTTTTCTTTAGGTGTTGATAAATCCCAGAGGAATAGGGGGAATGACAAGACTGCTTCTCTTTATTGTTTAGCTCTGTTGATTAATATTTTTTACCCTTAAGTGTGTGTTTTCTGTCCAAGTTGTGCAGTTGTGCTTAGATAAGTTTGAAGTGCTGCTTTAGCATAGCAACATCAGTGTGCTGAGATTAATTGCACTGGGGACAATTTTAATAGTAGTTGCATGGTTTATACTGGAACAAAAATCTGTGATGTTTTGCGCAACCCCAAGTGTCAGACTTGAGCTCTGGCAACAGTTTGGAAGCACTAAGTGTGTTAAGGAAAATTTTGGACATGAAGCAGTTCTGAGGTTTGTGATTTATCCGTTACCCAGACACAGATGTGGGAACTAATATTTAGAGTAATCATCAGTATTGTCCTTGTTTTCAGCTTAGAGTGGGCTCCCTTGAAAGAGTGAGATGGACAGCGTATGAAAAATTCACAAGGTTTGAATAGGAGCTCTTATAACTCTAAGCTATGGATGTGTTGTTGACCACATAGCTTATGCTTTTATGTAATAAGCAATACCAAATCCCAACTACTTTTTTTGAGTGCACATTCATAATTGAGAAACAGCAGTAATGATAGTAAGCACTTGCCTTCTGCCAGTACTGACAAAATGAGATGAGTTTTCAAAGGACTTAAGTAGTTTTCTCTGTCACTGTGTTACTTTTTTTTGAAGAAAAGTATGGGTTTTAATCCTTTCTCCTAGGTATGAATGCAGATTTTTTTAGTTCAATGAATGGCTGTGCCAAGATGAGCAGTACTGACATGGAATATATCTGGGTGAGGCAGAATATCCTTATGTAAACTTCCCTTCTTTCCATTTGGAGAGGAAGTCATAAAAAGCTGCACTTGGTCATAAAAGGTATTTCAGGGACTGTGGCTTCATCTGAGCTCTTTAACAAGGCAGTGACGGGGGAGGAAGAAGCTGAAGATGCCCCACCCTATGAGTTTAACATTTCACGATCAAGTGGCAGGAGTCACTTCAGTGAGTGTTCTGATTCCATGTCATGGTGCTGCAGCTGAGTGCTGGAATCTCTTATTTTGTAAAATCTCTTAAAAATTAAACTTGCACTGAACTATACAGGACATGAAATAATAACTTTGTGTAAAATTCTAGGATCTGTCTGATACTGTTTTTCAACCTATGGAGGATTTTTGTAAAATGACATGGTAGGTTGGCTGTTCTACTGAGCATTTGTGCAAGTGTACTTCTCTTTGCTCATCAAAAGTCAGCAGTTTAATTTTCATACTGTTCATTTACTTCATAGCAGAATATATTTTTAGAGGCCTAAGTTTTTTAGAAAGTGTATTTGACTGTTTATTTATGTTCTCTGGTTATCTAAGCAAGATTGCTGGATTATATATACTGTGTTATATTTGATTTCTTGGAAAAACAACAGACCTTTTGATTTGGGAAGCAAGTGTTTAACAGGGAACATGAGGAATTTTGTCAGGGAAAGGTCCTTTTATTCATGAAACTGTATTTTTTTATATGCAGAGTTGTTCATAGTCAATGAAACCTACAGAGAAAAGACTGATGTAGTAAGATGTGTCAGTCTTGTTTTAGCTACATTGAATTTTGTGTTAATCCTGGAAAATGTTAGTGCAGTGAGTTGGTGTTGTGCTGTTTCTCTCTGCAGTTACTAATTCCTACTTCACTTAAATTCCCTTTTGCACAGCTGTGTCAGCTTATCGAGCAGCATGCATGTTCTGCAATTGTTTTTTGACCCTATAAACTATTTGACTTGACAAAAAATATTAAAACAAGTCTCCCACACCCAAGATAACAGTGCAAATGACTCTTGGTGGTAAGCTGATTTGGTGCAACTGCTGAATTTTTTCCTTGCTGGTAGCTGTCTCAACAACTTTTTGTGATCTAGCAGCGATAAGTCTTATCAATTTTTGCAGGATATATGCTTGAACCAGATCAAGAGAAGAGACCTGATATCTTTCAAGTATCTTACTTTGCCTTTAAAATTGCCAAAAAGGAGTGTCCAGTGTCTAATATAAATGTAAGTACTCTTGACTTTCCTTGTATTTTCAGTGCTTTATGTAGGTAATATTGAGAAGTCAGTGAGACGAGCTGAAAGATCACATCAGTTCTTGTCATATGCCTGGTTCCTGAATGTAACACAGAGCAGAGAACATGTCAAGCTCATGTTGTGTACACACAGTATGAGTAAATAAAATATAAATTAAAACATCTCTGTAAATAAAATATGTTCTTAATTGTGAGGGCATAGCTCTGTGGGCTATATTGATACCATTCCAATACCTGGCCTAGGATTTTAGCCATTAGTAATCTCTTAACACAATCAATATGAAATAGACAGATATTAACCTTGTTGACAGTAGAAGGCTGAATGCTGTAAGTGGAGTGTCAAGAGCCATGTAGTTTGCTCTTGGATAAACCCTTTGCTTAGGCATCCTTAGCAATTGTGGTAGTCCATTGGAAGGACTCCAGGGAGCTGGAAAGCAAACAGAGCAGTACTTGAGTCAGCCTGCCTTCTTAGCCTTGCTTTCTGTGGGGGTCTGAGCTTGGTTTCCAATATCACTTGTTCACAGATATAATTATGTCTGTACTACAATGGAATTTGGGGACTTTAGCTAATGTTGAATATTATAAAGTGTCTCTCAAGGCAAGCATCAGGAAAAATCCATCTCAGAATTGAGTTTGCAACAAATACTGGTTGTAGCAATCTCTGTCTTCAGAAGCAGACCAATGAATTTTCTGAGATCCCTTTGAATTTCTTTTTTTCCTTTATTGTTGTAGAAGGATGTCCTCAGTAAATTCAAGCATTGCCTTTTGGCCACACAGATTAAAATAAACCAGGAAGTCTTGAAATACTTGATAATTAACTGTCTCTGTTTGTGACCAGATTTAGATTTGCATTTGTTATGTGCACTTGTCATGAGAGAGGATTGGTGGCCTCCTTTGCCCCAAACTGTTATATTTCTCACAAAACAGTCTAGGTGATGCAGGATTAATTGAGGAATGTGTTTCATCTGGGGGTAAGGTAAAAGCCCATCAAAGCTTTGGTGCTGCATGGTTTTCTGGAATTTGTGTTGTGGTGGAAGAGCAGAGTGTGCTAAAAACAGTTTCCTCCAAAGATTGGTCTTTGCTTTAGAGCTTGACGCTGAAGTGAGTGTCTGTGCAGTCACACAAAGTGTTTGGAGACCGTGTTGTACCTTATGGTTGATAGCTGGCAGTGTACCTGAAGTGAAGCAGCTGACAAAAGTCAGACCAGTCAGGTGCTGCTTTACTCCTGCCACACACTGAGAGGATGTAGAGATACTGATAAGGTAAACCCTTTTCAGGTACAACTCTGAGTTCTGCATGAGGCCTTGGCATGTGGAGGTCTCTAATCCAAGTATTCCTCTTCAATATGTAACCAATTTTTTTCTTTCAGGATTTTGGTTTTTTAATTTATTCAAATTTGTTTTTCCCAAGAATTCTCCTGTCCCCTCAAGTCTTCCTGAACCCATGACAGCTAGTGAGGCAGCTGCTAGAAAAAGCCAAATAAAAGCAAGGTGAGCAGGGGATGTGACTTTTCTTTCTCCTAATGTTGTTAAGCTATGTGTTTGTTTAAAATCTTTTTTCATATGCTTGTGAAGAAATGAGGTGTTATCTCAGTAGAAGTCATTAGATAAACTGTGTTTCTAAGAGCTTCAAGTCTGTTTGGATTCCACTCCTTTGCTTTATTCATTATATTGAGAATCCATGGAGGGGGATTGATATTTGGAAAGTAAATAGGTTTTGTTAATTGTTTTTGAGAAATTGAAATTTTTATGGAAAAAGGTTCACTTTTTTTGTCCTTGTTAATAAAAACAAACCCAAGCCCATTGGAATTCCTCTGCATGCTTCTGATTTCTGCTATGATCTAGTGTGTATGCACATAAGGCTGATGTTGGGTAAATCCTTTACCCTTTCTTTCCTTGTTAATGGAAGGTATTTAGATTTGAATCTGCCAGCATGTGTGACTCAGATATTTCTACATTCAGTTATAATTATCAGCTTCATTTGCAAAAAAAGAGGAACAAAAACCTAAGAAATTCGTAGCAGTAGAAATAATTGGATCCAACACATAATGCTTTCCTTTCTCTTATTTCTTGTACATATGAACAGTAGTCCTGTTTCTAATTGTAGTGTTGTGGACTCAAGCACAGGACTGGAGTTTTAGGGAATGAATTTTAAGGTATTTACATGCAGTGCTGAAGTAGAGTAGCACATTATTGAGACATAACTCAGCTGTTAAGAGATGTACTGTGTCAAATTTGAAGTAAAATATTTGTCTTTTCATCAAGTATCTTACATGGGAAAATTGTCCCTTCAGAATAACAGATGCTGTTGGACCAACAGAAACCTCAATTGCACCACGACAAAGACCAAAGGCCAACTCGAGCACTGCCCCTTCCAGTGTGCTGGCGATCCAGAGCTCAGCAACTCCTGTCAAAGTACAAGTTCCTGGGGAATTTGCTAATCGTGGGCAAAAAGGTAACTTCAAGTCTGAGGATGGACCAAAATAAGGAAGCAACTCTGCCTCTCTTCTTCTGCTTGCTCTACTAGAGATAACATTTACAACTCAGTTTTATTGGTCATATTTTTTTACATACCAAAAACCAAATTTTCATTTCTGAAAGATTCTGACTGTGTGAGTTGTAAATTTGAGGTGCCGCAAAAACTAAATTCAGACTGAGAAGTGCAAGTGTTTTTCCCTTGTGCTTAACACTGGTTTTTCATTGAACTCACCCACTGTAGACAAAGGTTCACGCTTGTTTTGACTTGTGAATAATTCACAAAAAGTACATGGCCCTTCTGTATCAAACTGGGTTTTTTATAGCAGGAAGCATATTCTCCTGTGCCTCAAGAAGTCATGAGATAGTACCAATAGGTTGATGGTATTTGTAGGCTGGAAACAGGTCACTTCTTTCATGACTGACAGATTCATTCTACATGGCACTGTGGGTGCAGTAGGAATTAGGGAAGACTCATGCAAGTGAAATGGGTTTTTGAAGAATCCTTGTTCTTTTTCTCATTTAGAAAGAGTTATGGCTGTGATAAATATTCACTGAAATAGTTGACATTTATACCTAGAGCACTTTGTAATTGCATTTTATGCTGTTATGTGCCTGCTGCAGAAAAAGAAAGAGTAGTTTCAGCAATGGTATTGGAAAAGTCTCAGAAGGCCTCTGAGAATGTTTGTGTCCCACATATAAGTGCTTTTTACTAGGTGGGATCCATGTAACATCCAGCTTGAAAAGCTTTATCTCTTATGACAAGGAATAGATCATTCACAGGCACTTCAGAATGTAAAACACATTGTGGCAGAGAAATTTGTGGTAGTACCTGTCTCTTAAAAGGTGCAAAACCAGTTGAGTGGCAAAATTCATCAGGTGTTCTATTTAAGGGAGTTTGATGGATGAGCTAATAGTTTCCTTAGGGGGGAAAAAACCCAACCCTCTGTGTTGAACATATGCTTTGAGGTAAGGGTTTGAGATCCTGCAGTGTGTAACTTAAATGCTGGTAAAGCAGAAGTCTGGAACCCAGCTTGCTGTCATGAGATCGGTGGAAGCTTCCAGCATCTTGCATGTAGAAATGGTTCATTTGCAGGCCTGGAATTACTTGCAAAGAAGTCAACTTGGTATCTACCAGGTGTCCTGGTTGTCAGACTGGGAAGAGATGTTGACAGACAGTGTCAGCTTGAGGTGAAAAACAGCCAGGGAGAGCTCTGGCTGAAGCTGGAAGTTCTGGATGTCATTAGTGTTGTCTGTCACAGGAACCACTCGACCAGGGAATGGACAAGATATCTCACAGTCCCAAGGGACCACTCCCCAGCAGCACAGGGTCCTCCAGCAGCTGCAGCAGGGAGACTGGAGACTGCAGCAGCTGCACCACTTGCAGCACCAGCCCGCCATGCAGGATGCTTATATCCAGCAGGTACAATCAGAGCTGTTAGACAAGTGTTGGAGACTCATTGTGTGTGTTCATAACCCTTGAGATCATCCAACAGTTCTGCTGTTGCTGCCTGTACTTTTCCAGCTAAAACAGCTCCTGTTCCTTCTTGCTTTTGCTTTGTTCCTTCATTGGCCCTGTAATGTTTGTCTAAAAAGTTGCTTGCCTTGTGCTGTGTTCTTGCAGTTTGACCCTGAATTCCATCTTGCTTGGCATTTTACCACTGTGTGATTTAAGGCTTTACCCATGTGTAAAGGAGCTCTGGATACATGTTAGGAGTGATTATAGGTGATGAAGTTGTGCTTGCAGTAGATGGCTGTACATGCACCAGTGCAGAATATGTTGTCTGATTTTTTTGTTAAGAATTGGCTGGAGAGTGGAGGAAGGAAAAAGCTTCCTAACAGAGTGATTCAAGTGCAGTGACTGAATTGCAAGCTGGTTCTTGATTATATGATTTCTTAATTAAAAAAATGCTGTGCAGTCATAGATGTGATAGTCAGAAGAAGCATTAATTAAAATACCTGCTTATTTCTGAGGCAGCATCATTACTTTCTAAAGCTATTTTTTGTCTTTCCAGTATCACCAAGCAGTGCACCAGCAGATGGTCCAGCAGCAGCTGTTGCTGCAATCTGTGTACCAGCAGCAGCCTGCCCAGTCACAGTATCCTGCCATGGTAAGTCACAGAGATAGTACAGTCTTAAAATATGGCCTGTGCTTGTAAATCTACTCTTGTGTAGATGCAGTAAGAGAAGTTACACTGAGCTGTGGACATGGTAAAATAGCATGCGGTTTGGCATCTAAAATAATAATTAGTTGGTGGGAAGTTAATCTGAACTAGCTTGTCTGGAGTTGCACTTGTATATTAATAATAGGATGGGATCTATCCCAAGTTTCATAAGGTCTGTCTGTGCTCATTTGAAATGTACTTGGTTGATGTCTCCAGTACTAGCCACAGCAGCAAATACATGTTACACAACAGAGTGAAGATGGTGACATCCAATTCTTACTTGAAAAGCAAAAGAGCTAACTGCCATAGCCTGTTTTGTAAAGATCAGGAGAAATTGTCCGGAAATCTTGTATTAAGATTTAAGAATGGAGTATGATGAGCATGCAGTTAGTAGTGCTGCAGTGGCATATATTTGGGTTGCACTAATGACAGAAATGTAAGTGGTAATAGGCTGGAAAAGAGAAGCAGTCTCCCTGAGCTGTTGGAGTGGTTTCTCTGCACCTGTGTGTTCCGGAAGGGTAGTGGTGGCTGTGTGTGGCTGCAAGACCAGCGCTGATAGTTGGCAGAAGAGTTTCAGCCAGCCTGTGCATGTTGTGGTAACACAGCCCTCATCTCCTCAGGTGCAGCAGTACCAGCAAGCTCTCCTGCAGCAGCAGATGCTGGCTCAGCAGCGGGCACAGCAGGTGCAGTCCCCTGAGTATATCACTTCTCCACAAGATTTTGCACCAGCCTTAATCTCCTACCCCAGGTCACTCCCAGTGCATGGTGGAACAGTGGCAGATCCTCCCTACCCTACAAACAGGTAAGAATTGTGGCTTAGCTGAGCCTGGGGGTTACTCCTGGCTTACATTGCTAGTTGTGGTGAGCACTGCCAAATCCTTTTCTTAGAAGTTACTTGCTTTGGTATTAAGAGATTACTTAGAGCAGTTGGACAGTGGGTGTTCAGTGGTAAAGGATATTTTGGGAGCAAAAGGAGACAGTTTGTTAACAGATGAGCCTGGTATAATTTGTAAAACTATTTCTTCCAGTATTTCTTGTTCACAGATTTAATCCAGGAACTGACTGCTAACCACTTTGCTTGGGGTGGTCAGTGGTCCCTGTTGAATGAGGTTATGTGCATCTGAAAGGAGTTCCAAACACCCGGTTGAGAGCAGCTTTGTAGTTGGCCTTGATGTGCTAGGGCTGCCAACTCCTGTGCTCAGAGGTGTGACCTGAATATGTAACACCAAGTATACATCAGAAGGTATACAGTCCCTGAGGAGTGGCCCTCAGACCTGCCTTTGCATAATAAATGATGACTTTGGCATTAATTCTTTTGAAAAGCAGTGTATGTAATAAAAAATCCCCTTCCTTTCTGACTTAAAAGAACCTAGAGATCTGTCCAGTTTCACTGATGTTAGAAACCAGGTTATATATATGTCTAGGTTCCTATTAGGCTTCTTTTAAATCAGCCTTCAGCTTTTTTGGGATGAGCTCTTAATTGCTTGTGTGTAGGACTTGGCATTGTGAAGCATGTCTCAGATTTTGACCCTGATAACCAATCCTATCATGTTTCTCTCTATTTGCTTCCTTGAACTGACTCTACAGGTCAGGCATTCCTGATGCTGAAGCAATTGCCAGTTACCCCAAGCAGAACATCAGTAACCCACCTGATATGTCAGGGTGGAACCCATTTGGAGAGGACAATTTTTCCAAGTTGACAGAGGAGGAGCTGCTGGACAGAGAGTTTGACCTGCTAAGATCAAGTAAGGGACGCTTGAAGGCTTACTTTGCTTCCCAGTAAATGAGGGCTCTGTGGTTGCTCAGCAGTTCCAGCACCTGCCTGTCTGAGGACCGTGCAGGCTGTGTACAGAACATTCTTTCTGAGCATTTGAGGGCACAGTTGGGCCTGTCTTCCTCTCCTTTTCCTTTTTGAAAACACGTGCAATAGGAACTCACCGTCTGAAACTGGTAGTTACTGGCTCAATTACTGCAAAAATGGTAGTATCTTAGCTCTTCTACACTGCTTGTGTCACCTGCATTGCCAAGAGGCTCTCAACAGCAGAGGTATGTTGTCACATGGGAAGAGAATTTTGGCTGCTTGCTTTATTCCTTTCCAGCTTTTTTCTTGCACACCAGAGCAGAAGATGGTGTGGGTCTGATATGTCCTTTGAAAATGCCTGAAAGAAAATTGATCTATTACATTATGTTAATGTTTTGTACTGTCCTTTTTGAGTGGCTACATGTAAGGGCTGGTTTATTGTACTGATATGGCAATAGCTGAATAAACTTTTTCCTCGTGAAGTCAGTTATCTCCATGGTTTTTACTTGGAATTACCTTCTGTTCTTAATTGCTGGACACATGCTTGTTAGTTGCTCTTCCTATAACTGGCTTTGTTGAGATCAGATTTATTAGTGGGACTTGGAAGATGTGACAATGTTAAGAAACAGATTGTATGTGCTTGGCTGTCTATCAGCAAGTTTCTTGCAATTAAAAGTATAGTAAAGTTGATTTTTGAGTAACTGGAAATAATACCTTTGCCTTCAGTTGAGTGTTTTTCCTATTGGATGTGCACTTTACCTGTTAATCCTTTAGGAAAGTGACTGGGTGGGTTTGTTTGTGAGACTCTGGTTGTTAGTTTTCCCTTGTATCCTGTGTGGATTGAATCAGATTCCTGTTTTTGAGTTGGGAATGTAGGCTGCGCACATTTTACAGTCAAATGTCTCTCTGGTAGCTGGGAAAAATAGCTTATGTACTAGCTGAAACTTAGCATTCCTTCCAAGTCCAAGTTAAGGTTTGGATTCAGTAGTAGAATAGAATATCTGTAAGCAAGCTCCTTCCAAATGTGGCCCTTAGTTTTTTGCACTTGTGAATCTGGAGCAGGTCAGTTTGTACTGAAGGTCAGCACAAGGCCACCCACTTTTAGAATCTGTGTTCTGAATTCAGGACTGCTGGCACTGCTTATGCAAGTTGGATGAGATTGATTTGGTTAAGCCACAAGTTTTGAACAAATGGAAGGACCAAAGGAGATGATAACGAAAGTACATTTTGGGCTCAATTCTTCAAGTTAATTCAGTGCAAAAGAGAGCTGGGTGTGATAACTTGCCTGATATGCTGTATCTGAAAAGCAAACCAAACCCAACAGCACAGCTCTGCTCAGTAGTGACCAGCACTAGGGATTTTAGTTACTCAACCTAGAGAAAATGCAGAAATAACCCCGAGTCACTCCCTTGACAGCAGCACACTAGATGGCAGCCTTGTCTGCAGGGATGGGCTGCCTTACAGCTGCTCTGAGCTCCTGGGGCTTGGTGTCCCTCGGGAGGGGGAGCACTGCTGGTTTGTGTCTGGCTGTGCATGCAGGTACACATGTCACAGCCTTCAGAGACCTTTTAACCTGGCTTTTTGTTAGCGGGGGTGTTGTGCCAAAGATCGTGTGAGCATACTTGGCAGTGTTAATGCCTTTGCTACAGTCAAAGCAGGAATAATTATACTCCATGTTGTCTACTGGTGCTTTCTCAGACTTGGCTGGAATAATGGGATATCAGGAGATTTATTGTAAAATTAAGTTTTGTACCTATAAAATTGTTTCTAACCGTGTGAGACTTCGTGGAAGTTCCTTAGATATGCATTAAGGCTGAAGGCTGAGTTCTTTTTAGGTGTAGGTTATCTCATATGTGGGAAAAGGCTGTTGAGTACTAAGTAACTTCTTTGCCACCCAGAGAAAAGAGAATTGCAGATGCAGATTTGATGAGTGGTTCTGTTTTTCCTTTACTAAAGCCAGCTGCTGTCCTGTACTTTATAACTCACATACAGTGGTGTGCAAGTTGGTGGTGCTCACTAGTGTTCGAAACGCAAATCCTTTCTTTCTCTTCTCAGAAGCCTAGTTTGTATTGTTGAGCTGATGCTTTTTACTAAAGGTCTTTCTAAATCTGACAAATATTTTTAAAGCTTGCATGTTTATGACAGTAACACCTAAGTAAATATGCAAAGCCTTTGTTAGAGGATGAAGATGTTGCCACAATTTGTCAGGCTGGCATTACCATCAGATTTCATGTGTTGAGGGGCTTAATGTCAGTGTGTGAAGTGATGGGTACTGCTGGGGTGATTAATCGCTTCTCTCATAAAAAGGGATCCAGTTCCCAGGACAGAACACATTGCTTATACTTGGTGAGGGTTTTCCTAGTAGAATGGTGCTGGTTGCAGTAAGAGGTAATGTGCAATTGGATGGATTTGTGAACTGAGCACCTTTGTGGAAAGCTGTGACACAGAGTGACAGCTTGGAGCTCCTGGCTCTTGTTGTTTCTCTGTTGTTGGTGTTGCTGTGATCCTGGGTTAGCGATGGGCCAGAAGCGACATCTGATGCTGCCTTTCTGACAGCACTGTGAAGAAGTAGATTTCTTAAACAGCTCCTGTAACCACTTAATCATCTGTGCAGAATTGGGAGCCAAGAAAGTGAGTCTGCTTCCTTGCTGAGAAAGAAC
Source organism: Molothrus aeneus (assembly GCF_037042795.1). Lineage (NCBI taxonomy): Eukaryota > Metazoa > Chordata > Aves > Passeriformes > Icteridae > Molothrus > Molothrus aeneus. Next base: position 419,981 of record NC_089649.1, on the reverse strand, counting down.
TCCCAGCCCAACTTCCATAGCATTGCACAAAGGCTTGGGATCACCCTGGTGCCTCCTGCAGGGACAGGTGTGGGTGCAGAGCCTCTCAGGCACTCTGCCTGTCTCCTTGCAGTAGGAAGGAGCTGCCCAGACCAGCTGTACAGGCAAGAGCTGTGCTTCTTACAAGCATACAGGATACTTCTCCCTCACCCCGTACAGTGCATAGCTTTGCATAGGTGTAAGTCCTTCTGTTTTTATTTTATTTTACTTTATTTTTTGTTCTGTTCCATTTTGTTTTTTACAGACAGGCTGGTGGACAGGAGAGCATCTTCAGATAAGAGTGTGGAGCCACATGCTGCTCCACAGACAAGTCCTGCTGAAGATCCCTTTGGTTCTGTTCCTTTCATTTCTCAGCAAGGCAAGTTCCATCTGTGACATGATTACCTCGTAGCTGTATGCATACATACCTGTAGGTGTATGTATCTGCTGAAGTATGCACAGCAGTTCAGTGACCAAAGAATGGCCAAGGGCTCTGCTGCCTCCTAACAGCACTTGGGTGAAGGGATGTGTTGGTGCGTTCTTTACCTCCAAATAAAATCACCTATGCGTCCAGCTCCTGGTGCCCGTGGAGCCTTGGGACCAACTGCGTAGGGTGTGGTTCTGTTGAGCCAGAGCAATGGGCATCACCTGGGCAGAACCACAAGGGCTTTTGCTGAAGAGAAATTGCTTGCTAAGGCCCAATTTTGCTACTTCCCTGTAGTCTGCTTCTGACTCACACTGTTTCTCTAGTTCAGTTGTCCAGCCAAGTGAAGGCAGTGAGCTTCTATGCATTTAATGCACAGTTTTGGTACAAGTTGAGTCAAATGCAAACATTTTACATTGTCTATACGTGGGGGAGGGTGGGCATTCATTGTTGCTTTTCAGTTCAGCTTTGACTATGTTTACCTTGAATGGAAGTAAAAATAATGTGTTATGTGGGCATTGTGAGTGGGAAACTGCATCACCCCACAACTTAAGCAACAGTTTTAACATTTGGTTGATCAGCACTTTAGTATTTATTTTGGTACCTTTGACAAAGTAAAGCCTGTGTGGTGGTTGAATGGTAAAAGGAGGATCAGTCACTTCTGGAGCCACTTGGGTTTTGTTGCGAGTTCTTATGTGATAAAGGTGCCTTAGTATGACATGTACAGACTGTTCTTATGGAACTTCAAAAGCTCAGGTAACATGCCTTAAAATAAATCATCTGGGGTCAACCTGAGGTAGTATCTGTGTTTTCTTTCATTCGGTCCTGCATTCTTGGAGATGCTCTGGTAGGGCTGCAAGTGCTCACAAGGGCTCTGGTGCTCCACGTGGTGAAGGGGTGGGCAGGGTGGCTCTTGTCTTCTGCAGAGCCTTCGGTGAAAATCCCTGTGCCTGTGGCTGCTCCTGTCCCTGGACCTGCATTCATTCTCCTTGCTGTAGGACTGTGTTCTTAGCTTGTGCTGGTGTTTTGCTCTCTCAGGTCGTTTGCTTTCTGTCACCTTGTTCTTGGTCAGTGGTTCAGTGCCATGTGAAAGCCATTTAATGAAGAAGGGTTTGCTCTGCAGGCCCTATTGGGAAAGGTTTCTCTAGCATCTTCATTCCAGAGTTTGCTTTGACTTAGAGGTAAGCCTGAATTCACATGCAAAACAAACAGAAAATAGCTTACACTCCATTTAAGATGGGGGCCATCAGGTATTTTGTATTCATACCCTTGTGTCCAGAGGTTATTGTTTTGCCTTCCTCACCTGCCATCCTGGAAGTGCATTTGATTGTTTGCTGCCTTTTTTAGACGGTTATAATATAGCTTTAGATTGTAACAAATGTCTTCACTGTGTTTTTTCATGTGCTTTATTTTTGTTGCTTGGAATCCAAGCTCTAATTCTTGACACACTAAAAAAAAAAAAGGAGTTGCCTCTATTAAGGGGAGGAAAAATCCCCTGAAATTCAGTCATGTCTGAAAAACCAGGCTGTTTGAGACATGTTGAGCTGGTTGTATAATATTAGCCGTGGCACTGGAAAAAAATTGTGCACTTTTCTATAGCCTTTTCTCCTGTGGACTTTTAACTGGCATTTAAACAAGACTGAATATTGGCTTGGTTTCAAGAAAGGTACTGTTAATTATGTGTTAACTGTGAGTTGCACTTAGTAAACAAATCAGGTAGAAAAAATATTTAAATGTTAATATTGATCTTCTAAAAGCTTGTTTATGTTTTCCACTGAACTATTCTTGGTAATGTCTTGAAAAGAGGAGTTGCAAGACAGATAAGAAATGAAGAAAGCTGTTCACTTGGGTATATTTAATTTCTAGCTGAGGGCTTTCTGGGGCCAACTTGACAAATGTCCCTCCCTGATATTTTGATTTCTGCTTGTACTTAACACTGTTGTGTGACACGTTCTTTCTGGTTTGTTCCTTGTGATTTTGAAACATGTAACTGAGCAGTAAACCACCTGTGTCCCTTTCTCAGGGCATCCAAGGCTAGGTGATTGCTTGGCAAGTGGAACAGAGGATTAATACCTTGAGTGCAATTCCCATGTTTGCAAGAGAGACTCTGGGATCTTGTTCAAGCACAAGTTTTGTTTCCTTATTGTAATGTGTCTCGGGCCAAATGGGAATTGTGAAACAATGTTTGCCCAGGGCTCTGGCCACTGAGTTCTGACTTGTTGAATTACAATGGCATGAAATGGTGACCTTATAAACATGGGATCTTTAAAGTAAATAAAACTGACTTGCTTGAAGAGTGACAGTTCTTACTGAAGTTGTGTTCTACTGTAGTGGCCACAGTTCCATTTCAAAGGTTGGGTTTTTTCTGCTTGGTTTTCCTTGCTCTGGCATAGGTCTGATGTATAAATCGTGTGTGGCCTGTGGCTGAGTAGAGTTACTCAGAGGATCACTCCTGTTTTGGAGGCCTAAGGGTTCTCTGCTGAAAGCAGGTCTTCACTCAGTAATTAACTGACTTGGGTCACCTTCTGGGAGAGAGCAGCAAGATGGTCAATGTCATGTTTCATCTTTGGACCCACCAACATCAACTGCTGTTAATCTGGCTAAGCAGGTGTCACCAGGTATGTTCACCTCTGTCTGGGAAGGTGAGGCAAGGGAGCAGCAGAGGCTGGAGTTGGAAGCCTTTGATCATCTGTGGGCTGCTATGACTTGGGATATTTCCTGTGGAGCTGAGAGTGCATTTCAGGTTGGCACTGATGCAAGGGTCACCAGGAGAAGAAACCTGCAACTGGATGGACTGTAGCCGCTTGTCTGGGCTTATTTTTGTCCAGTGGGAATGGAGAGCCAGCAGCAACACTTCTGTACCTTGGCGTGCACAGAGGGAAGGGGTTTGAGATGAGCTAACAGGTGTTGAGTTCCTCTTAGTTTGGGGAATAGGGAACCATTGTGGAAGCTCTTGGTGTCTCTCGCCCTTGGTGTGTATCCTACTCAAAGCGTTCTCACAAGTAAACTTGCTACACACACTACGTTATGCCTGAGTTATTGTGGACAATAGTAGTGCCTTAAGACCAGAGATGACTGGAAAAGAAACCTGGCCTGGGAAAGAATTCCAGTTTTTGATCTGATAGAAACAAACCCTCCATTGCTAACTTCTTAATGAAAGAGAGAATTAAGTAGCCAGTACTGGGGCATTTAAGCACTTCACCTGTGGAAAACAGGTCCTGGTTCTGGAATGTCTGAACTGTATGGTGACGGTGGAAAAAACATCTCCCGTGGACAGCATTTTGGAATGCAAGTGTTTAATTCAAGTGTGTTAACCAGCTTGTGTTGTCATCCCCTTTGTTATTATCAAGTGTTTCAGAAGCTTGGGAGAAAGATGCTTTGTGGTACTCTCAAATGTAAGAAGGAAATGTCATGAATATAGTACAGCTGGCTGGTGAGCTGTACTTGGTGCCTTTGGCCATCTTGCATTTATTCACACTAATGATTTGCGGGATGAAGCTGGGCTAGGATGGCCTTTTGCTTCCCTCAGCTTAATACTGCAATTCCCAGAAGGAATACAAGAATTGAAGTAACACTCCAGGTTTCATGGATGGGCTGTGTGATAAGTGGAGATGTTGGGCAGTGTTGCCTGAAGCTGTTTCAGGCATTTGGCTCCTGTGGAAGAATCTCCGTGAGCTGTCGCCTGGGATCTCAGGATGGAGCTCTGGTTCAGGTCATCTCGTTAACAGTTGTGCTGAATGTTATACAGCTCATGTGTGCTGTAGATGTGATCAAGTCACTTGGTTTTTGTGTCTCCGTGGTAACTCCTTCTGAGCCACTGCAGACCTGTTCTCTGTGCAGGGACTGAATAAAAGTGAGTGCAGTTCTGAAGCAGCTTCCTTCTGACTTCCAGACTTCCCACACTTGGAAACCTGGTGGTGTCTTCCAGTGGTGGCTGCAGGTTTGCCTTGGGATAAGAGGGGCTGTGTGGTGTGGCCTGTGTTGTCCCAGCTCTGTGGATCTTGCAGCAAACCAGCTGGCTGTGTGCCAGATGCAGTGCCATGGGAGTCATCTGGTGCCTTGGATAATCCCTGGGAATGCCCTGCTGCAGTAGGTGCTGCTGGATGTGCACGGCATCACAGCAGCATGTGTGATGTCCTGGCAGAAGCAGACATGGGGGATGATGATTCATTTAGTGGTTTTTTTGTGTACTGCTTCCAACAGGGTTTCAAACCTCTGCGAGTTCTGTACCACGGCTGTGGAGCCCTGGGACCACTGTGCAGTCTGGGCCTTTCAGTGAGACACAGAACTTAAGAAGAAATTAATAATACCAAACCAGAAGAAACAAAAAAGACTTGAACTGCTTTTAGAACTTGAAAAACTCTCCTGGCAATAGTTCGTGTTTCTTTGGCAACTGATGTTGATGGTCTAAAGGTGCCCAGCCCTGTGTGCAGTGATCTGGGTGTTGTAAAGTGTTTCGGTAACTTGGCAGAGTAAGTTCTTGGCAATATCTGTATTCATTGAAAGCTTCACTGATGTTATTCTGTACCTTCTTGGCTGTGGTTTCAGTTATTCATAGTGCTTGCTGATTGCAGGTTCAAGATATTTCCCTGTATCAAGGTCATCTAAAACTTCAGCTATTCTAGATACTCCTTCCAAAGTAACCTGAAATTGTTCACCCATCAAAAGTATAAATGGTATGTCTGAGTTCTGCCAAGGGTCTGCCTTTTCTCTCCAAAATTATTTACTGGGGTTTTTTTCAAGTTTTTTTCTAATCTTGCAGCAGTCATGGGCACGTTGCACTATTTTTTTATATTGCTCTTTAATCTCTGGAGTAATTATTTAAAAGAATGTCAGCAATAGTGCCAGGCACATGTGTGGTGTTCTTCCATTTTTGTTGCTCTTGAAAATAGAGGTGGTGAGATGTGTTAAATCCATTACAGTGTTGAGCAGCTGCTGCCCTGGCTGTTGTCAGAGAACTGGTGCAGATTTAGTTGCAGCCTGCCACTAATCCTTGGGCTGACATGTGGCAAATTGTTATGAAATGATGGTGGCAGTATGTTCCCAATTCCAAGGGAGCTTAAAGCTCTTATGCCCCACTCCTGGGCTACCCCCACAATACCCTAAAAAGAAGAACCAGCAGAAGGCATGTAATTACTGCAGTTGTTAGAGGGAATTCATCCTCTTAAAATCCTGTGTCTCAAAAAAGAACATCGGAACAGAAAATTTCCTTGAAGATTGGGATCTTCTTATATGATTAAAGATGTTCCACCTGGCTCGCATTTGAGGCAAGAACAATTGTTCCCTACAAGCTGCAAACCTGATTAGAAGTATGGTAATCTGAGCAGCACATTGCAAACAGATGTTGCCCCCAGTGTGCAGCAGTGCTGTATAAATATGTATCTGAATGTCTCTGCAGTGATGTTGCCTGACAAGATTGCATGAAATCAACGTGACACAACACTTGAGGCTGGAAATCTGTTTGGCCAGAGCATCCAATTGTCATTAAGCTGGGGCTTTTCCCTTTTGGGGGATTGCTTGTGTGTAGTACTCTTTCATTTGCTGATTTTGTTAGCAGTGAAAGAGGGGCAACTGTAGTGTAGAAAACCAAACTATTCCTATCTTAGTTTAAAATATGGTAGTTCTAGTGAGGGTATTTTTGTTTGTTTGGATTGGTTTTGGTTCTTGTCTGATGCAGTTTGATCCCTGTTCCTGGGACTAATATGAAGCCACTGCAGCTGCAAAGGTGGGTGCGGAGATGGTTTGTTCCCTCAGAGTTGGCCAGGTAGGGCTAAAAGTGTGCAAGATGAGCATCTTAGAGTAGTTTCTGCTTGGAGCAAGTGGCTCTGGTTGTTTCTATCCCCAACACACACAGAAGGATAAAGGAAGATACTTGTTCTCTCCTGACACACTCCAGTGTGGGAGCAGTGATACCACTGTTCTGGAAATCCTCCTTGGAGTACAGGAGTTCTCTTCAAACCCACATATCAGGACCAGTTGCTGTTCACAGCGTCGTCTGTGTGCCACCTGCTTTCCAGGTGACATGGTCCATGTGGGGTCATACCTGCTGACTCTGCAGCTCTGATAATAGTGAGCTCCCTAGTGGGGGCTCTGAGTTTGTACTCACTGTTGGATAATTCCCAGTCTGTACCTAGTACCTGGACACTGGATTTGTGCTGCAATAACCAAGTTACATTGTTAACTCCTGCAAGGAGACTGGACAAGGAGCAATCTCAGTTGAAGAGATAGAAATTTGGAAGCCTTCTTCAGAAACCACTGTGCTGAGATGCAATTATTGACTGTGCTGTGGTGCTGTTAGAACAGGAAAAAGTTCTTCTTGCTGTGTCTTTGAGTGGCCTCAAAATTAATATATTTTGGAGCATGTTTTCTCATGCGCAGGGACAGATGTTTACAAACGTGCACCTAAGGTTTCCCTTTCCTGCAGACTGCCTCATTCCTGCCAGCACCAAGTCTGGTGTGTGCTATGTCCAGTGTGCCATGGCATTGCCCTCAGTGGAGCAAGAGCCCACAGTGCTGACCAGGCCAGGACACACTGCTGTGGGCAAAGTAAAAATCAACATGTACATCAAACTTCTTATTGCTATTCAAGCACTTCCCCTGTGTCTGCTTCTGTCAGCCAGGAAGGTGCTCAGCATTTCCTTGAAGAGAGGTTCAGAGCTCCAAGTACAGGGGCAAAGCACCTGGCCTCTGTGTTGCTGTGGATGCATGTCTCCAGCAAGAGGGATGGTTTGGTCAGTGGTTCCTGGCTTCATGCGAGTTCCTCTGGAGGTTGTGCTTGTTAGACTGAAGAGAGGAAACCTTAGGGTGAAAGGCTGGGTTTTCTTGATGCCCAATTCCCAAGATGATCTGCTGTGCGTTGCCAGCAAGAATCGCAGTTGTGAGTAGCAGGTGGGTGTGTTGGGATGCTGGAGCAGCTGGGGTGCCTGTGCATGGAGTGTGCTGTGGGAAATGTCCTCTTTGCTGTGCTGTCTGTCAGGAGAGCTCTGGGGCTGGGAGCTGCACCCTATGTGCCTCATGCAGCTTAGCTGCTCGGGGGAGAGTTGTGGTCTGTCTCGTCAGTGCCTGTTTCAGTGTGTTTTCTAGGGACTCTGACTGTGGCACACCAATAACACTTAAACCTGCTGGGAAGTCTGGTGTATTAGGCAACACTGTGATTCAGTTCTTCTTTGAAAAAAAAATGCTGTATTAGTTGTTTACTGCATATTGAGATGAAATGCTAAGATCTAACCATTCTGTAGGACTGTAAACTCTTGTGGATATGGACACAGAGAAAAGGTCTGGGCTTTTTGTTGTGGAAGTGGTATTAACATCTAACCTAGAAGTAGTCCCTTTTTCTTTTAAATCTATTTGCATTTATGCTAACATTAGTGTTCCAGTAAATATTGAAAACAGCAAGATTTGGAGGCTAGGGGAGTTATTTAGTGCAATGTGAAGGCTGTACCTTTGGGAAATCTAAAGTAAGCAGCAGAATAATCCAGATTCTAATTTAGTGGGTAAAGCAAATATGTAGCATTTAAAATTACAGTAGATAAGAAGCAATCTGACACTAGAAGGCAAGAAGAAACAGCTCAAAGCCCTAATCACCTGGTTTTAGTCATTCTGATCATCTTGTTTTTAAATCCTTACATAAATTGTATTGCTGCTGAGTTTTGATTATTTTATGTGTAGCTGCAAAGGAGTGAGGAAGCTGATGGATGAGGGAATTGCTGTTAATTCCCTTTAAAAATGGAAGAAGTGCTTCTTGTAAAACTGGAGCATAGAAAGTAAAGATTCTGACTTGACCTAGAAGTTGCACACTGGTTTCCCTGTGAAAGAAGGAATTAGCTGAGAAAATATTTGGTATATTGCAAGAACAAGAGTTGTGAGATGGATTCTGGCAGAAGACGGTTTTTGGAGAAGTAGCGGATGCCTGTACCCATCTCTGGCTTTTTCCATCCTTTGAACACATGGTGTGGGTTAAATGTCAGTGTTTGTGTTACAAAGCCCTAAGTGGAAGACATCAGTTTTGCTTGGGTGAGGTCAGGGGTGCAGTGCAATGCTGTGGGTAGAGCTCTCTAATAGCTGCTTCCACAGGAGCAGCCCTGTCCCCAGCTGCTGTCAGGTGCTGGAGACATGAGAGGCTTGTCCCCAGTGCCAGGGTGCCTGGCAGCCTCTCTGGGCAGTGGCACACAGGCTGTGGGCAGTGCCTCTGGGCCTGCCGGGAGGTAAATTCTCACTGCTGTAGCTGGCATTACATCTGACATTATGCACCCTGTCTGTGGCCAAGAGGATATTCCAAGGGCAAGTGTGCTTCACCTAGAAGAGACTTGAGTGGTTTGATTTTCCTTCTGCTCTTTACCTTCCATTTCCACTAGAAATCACAGTCAGTTACACTCCTGAAAACATCTCCCCACATAATGGGGCTCTTACACAGGGAGAAACTGGGTGTGCCTAGTGATGAGAGCAGTGCCACTGCCACTGTGCAGCCTCCCCTGCTCTTCCTGCTCTTGCCATCTCTTTTTTGTACCACTGCAAAATTTTTACTGCTTCCAGTGTTCCCAAGGCAACCACTCCACAAAAGACTCATCAGTGAATTGTTCCTTCAGTTTTAGTTGTCAGTGAATAGTAGGGGGGAAGATGACAGAGGGAAACAAGTAGATAAATTTCCTTGCCATAGAGAAGCTGAAAGCATTGGTCTCAAACTTGAGGAAAAGCAAGAGCTTTTGTGCCTCAGTTTCTGCAGAAGTTAGAAGGGGCTGCTGTCATGACTAGAGCATTGTGTGTCAGAGCAGACTATCAAAGCAGAAGCACATCAAAAAATAGCTTGTCTGCTTAAAAAAAAAAATACAGAAAATTAGTGTGGAAATCCTGCTGCCTCCCATTTCCCCAGAGGAGAGAGGCTATGTAATGACTGGGTTTGAAAAGCTGTCTCTAGAGATCAGCTGTGTTCACTGGCCCCTTCTGTGTGCCCCCCAAATACTGGTACTGTATGTCCAGGCACCTTGTGCTTTAGAAGTAAAGCTGGCAGCTCTGTCTGTTGATTTTATGTGTGTTGTTTGAAATGTCAGATGTGATTTTTAGCTTGTTTCGCTCCGTAAGTACAGGATATATGTTTGCATCAGCTCCTGGAGTGTGTGGCTGTGGAGTGTGTGAAGAAAGTTTTGCGTTTCTATGTTTTTAAGTTTTCATTTGCTTTTTTCTTTGGACCCGCAGGTTCCCCTGGAAAACAAGTGGATAACTCAGCCAGCAATCAAGGAAATAACTTAGGGATCCCAACAAAGGCTGGAAAACTGAGCCATTCATTTAGAGATCCCCGGGCAGGGAGGAAAAGTGCAGAGGGACACGTGACAAAAGGTGGTGAGGAATCAGAGAGTGATTTTGAATCGGATCCTCCTTCTCCCAAGAGCAGTGAGGAAGAAGAAGAACAAGAGGATGAAGAAGTCTTGCATGGAGAGAATGGGGACTTCAATGACGACAATGATACAGAACCAGAGAATTTAGGCCACCGACCTCTGCTCATGGATTCTGAGGAAGAGGTGGAAGAGGAGGAAGAAAAGCAGAGCTCTGATTCTGATTGTGACCGAACCAAGCAAAAATGTGTGGAAGGGCTCCTGGGCACTCGGTTCAGAGATGGGGTGGGCAGCAGTGAAATCACAGAGCCCAGTTTGGTGCCTATGTCCCCGCCTGAGGTACCAAGCACTCTGATCAACTCTGGCCAAGAATTTGATGTGTTTGGAGCTGTGCCCTTTTTCACACTGCAGCCTCAGGCAAGAGAGAAAGTGGACAAAGATGTTTCTTCTCAGGTGGCTTTTCCCAGCCTAAGCCAAGAGCAGGATGACTTTGATGTTTTCATCAAAGCTCCTTTCAGCAAAAAGGTGCTGCAGCGAGATGGGCAGGGGTCAGGGATGGAGCCTCTGCTCTCCCCCAGCTCTCCGCAGAGTGTGGATATCTTTGGTTGTGTCCCATTTCAGCCATCCCTCGTCCCCAAGTCTGCTGAGAGTGGACAGGACCTGTTTGGGCTGGTTCCGTTTGAGGAGATCACAGGCAGCCAGCAGCAGCAGAAGGTGAAGCAGCAGCGCAACCTGCAGAAGCTGTCTTCCCGGCAGAGGCGCATGAAGCAGGAGGTGCCCAAGAACAACGGGAAACGCCACCACAGCACCCCCACCAGCACCAAGAAGGGGCTGAAACCCAGCTACCGCACCCCAGAGCGCGCCCGCCGGCACAGGAAGGCTGGCCGCAGGGACTCACAGAGCAGCAACGAGTTCCTGACCATCTCGGACTCCAAGGAGAACATCAGCGTGACCCTGACCGACAGCAAGGATCGAGCCAACCCGCTGCAGCCCGACGAGGCGCTGCTGGATCCCTTCGGGGCCAAACCCTTCCACCCGCCGGAGCTGATGCGCCATGCCCAGCACCAGGGCTTTGGGGACAGCCGTGGGGACCACGGCACGGTCGTGGTGGCTGGCAGGCCCAGGCAGAGCTCCTTGCACGGGGCTGTTCATGGCGGGGATGGGCTGAAAACAGATGACTTTGGTGCTGTGCCCTTCACAGAGCTGGTGGTGCAGAGCACTCAGAGCCAACCACAGCAGGCACTGGAGTTAGATCCCTTTGGAGCAGCTCCATTCCCTTCTAAACAGTAGAGGCTTCCAATGGGTTCCCCCCACTATACCTCTCCAAGTCCCTTAGTAAAGGTTTAGTGGAGTCATTTACATGGTTGAAATGCCAGGGGCCTGGGTTGTACAGCTTGTTCAGGGTGAGGAGGCAGTGGCCTGCATGTGTGGTGGAATTGCAAATAATGGCTAATTCTGATTTGGATCTTTTTGAGGAAAAGAGAAAAAAAATCAGAAGTGTTGTTTCCTTATGGCAGATGGCTCCCAGAATGTCATGAGGAATTGGATATGAATCCCTGTCACTGACTTGGGACCCTGGGACATACTGTTGTTTGTGCACTTTGGTCTTGCCTTTCTATCCCTGTGCCATGTGCCCCGTTGGAGTGGAAGAGGCAGGGAGCACATGGAAAATGCTTTCCACATGTACAGGAGGCTGATGAACTGCGGTGCTTCTTCATGTCTCTGCAGACCTAAGAACCAAGACATACTGATATCCAGATTATGTGCTGGAAATAGCCAAGTCTTTGCTTCCTAGGTGAAAACTACCTTTATTAATCATAAAAATAAAGCAGCCACATCCTCAATGGGCTGTGGCCCAGAATTCCAGAGCACAGCTATGGCTTGGGACCTTGCAGACATCTATGCAGCTGCAGAGATGAAAGGCAGATTTTTTTTTTTATGTGCCTAAATGGTCAATTTTGAATTATTTTTTTAATAGTAAGTGCCATTAATGTAAAGTAGCAAACTGGAATTGTAGAGTCAAAACTAAAGAAGCAGGTGATTGACTGATGTGTGAGAATGTGTGGGGGAGTGAGCCAGCAGGGACATGGCTGGGATTACAGCACTTTGGGAGACTCCTCAGCACACTGGAAGAGGGGCTGTCCTTGGGCACGTGGAGTGCTTCAGATGACTTATGGAGTTGACTGTGAGGTACAACCATTGGATTGATTTGATTACACCTTGGGATTTGTGTCTGTTTTCCTCTTGGATTTTGATTGGAAAGAAAATGTGTCCTCTCTGTTGGTTTTTTTACCACAATAGTTTTATGAAATGACTGTAACCTGATGCTCTTTTAAGGGTCGCTAAATGCACTGAGCTTTGGAGACACTTCCTGCCCCAGCTGTGTTCTAGCAGGAGCTGTCGGCTGCTGGACCACTGAGCTGCGTTTCACCCCTCGGAGCCTTTCGGGAAGGAGCCCTGTCCTGCTGCCCAGGGGCGCCTCGGGTGAGGCGGGAGGTGTGACCACTGCCGAGCACAGTGTGTACTTCCTGTGGTGCAGGAGGTGCTGGTGTGTGCAGAGACGGTGCCCCTTGGGACAGCCCAGCCTGGGTTCCATGGCCATCCTCATGGGGACACGGAAGGAGGAGGGGCTCCTCAGCTTGTCCCACCTCTCTATCCTGCTCCACTGGAGGCTGAGGAGTGGTTAGCTGGGTGTTTGCACATGGGGGACATCCCTGTTTGTGGCCAGGTGTCCTCACGTGCCCCCCTGTCACAGGTGAAGTGAAATATTCAGGGTTGTGAGCTTTTTTCCCCTCGTGTCTCCTGATGGATATTCAGGAGGTGATGGGGGCATTTGGTCCCTTTCAATATTCACTGAAAACACACTGAAAACAAATCACAAGACTCCTTTGGGATCAGTTGGATAAAGTGCCCCCTGGGATGTATGTGTGATTGCTTCCCTTAGCTCTGGAATCTGAACGTAGCTCATAGTGATGGTGTACAGATAGCTACCTTCACCTTCCTCAGTTTCACTTCTCACAGGGTCTAAGTGGGATATTCCAGCTGTGCCTGCTTCAGTGTGCCTTTTCCAGGCTTAGAAGTTAAGCCCTTAGGAGATTGAGTAGAAATGTGTCAACACAGGACTTTCCAAGCTTTATTACTGCTCTTCTCACCTGTTTGGTGCCAAAGGCTGCAAGAAGCACATGCCAATTTTTGTAGCATTTCTGACACTCAGGTTAACAGTCTTTTTCCCTTTTTTTAAATCTCTGTGCATGCTTATGAGCTGCCCTTCTCAATGTCTTTCAGAGCTGTTACCTGCCTGAAGAGCCCTTGGAATACAGCAAGATGACAAATGTGGCAGTGAAGTGGACACAAAGTGAGATGAAAACTGTGGTCCTAAGTGTGGCTGGTCCTCACCAAAGCCAGGCTGTTGCTGTCTTCCCAGTGGGAAAGCAGTGGGAAGGGTTAACAATGCACACGGCCCTGGGGCTTGGCTCCAGGGCCCAGGAGGAGAGGTGGGGGCTGTTGTACATGCAGGGAGGAGACCGGGCACCAGCAGACCCAGTGTGGGCAGAAGCCATCAGGTAAATTACAGATAGGAAATACGTTCAGTACTGTTGGTTTACCTCGGGGCTCCAGGCTGAGGAGGGCTGCAGGGTAGAGGGTCTCTATGCATTTACACTGCAGCACAGCCAAGCTGGAGGGAGAGACAAGGCACAGGCAAGCTGCAGACCCCACTGACACTAGAGCTGGCACGAGTTATGGCCCATGATATTTGCCTCCTAATGGCCTTAACAAACCTGGTTCTTCACACTTGAGACACCAATCAGGTTTTTGATTAAATTTCACTTTTTTTTCTTTAGAGTTAGTTATTTTATTCTTTCTCATGGTTGATGTGAGATTGCTGCACCCTGCTAAGCTGACTTTTCCTGGTGTATGTAGTTTATACACAACTGAACCCAAGCTTGGGGTTGTATTCAGCCACTGTCCACTATTTAAAGGAGGTGAGATATGTGACTGTCAGGGAATGGGGTATCCTTTGCCTTTTTTCAGGATGTATGGAGTGCAACGTGACCTTAGTAGAAATCAGGAAAGGCCTTTTTGTGGTAGTCATGTACATGCTGCCTGTGGTAGCAGGAGGGCAAGGTGTAAGGGGTTGACACTTCCCTTCCCAGACAGAAATCCCAATGGGTTTTTACAGCTTCTCCCTCTGCATGCTGAGGGACTGAAGCACAGGCCTTGTAGGATCAGCTGCTGGAGAGAGCGTCTGCCCCAAAGTGCTAAGAAGCACAACCTCTTTTAAGTGGTTGTGGTGATGGAAGGAAAAACCAGGTAGTTGTGTTTGCCTGTGGACTCAAATGGCCTTTAGGTGTGTAATTAATGCTGTGGTGGGGGGCTCTGTGAGCACCAGTGTTGGAGGAAAAAGCTTATAATCATTCTGGGTGTCCCAATTAGTAAAACCAAGTACTGTGAAAATAAGTTGATATATTTGCTACTGTGAGAAAAAGAGTTTATCTGGAGTTTTTTATACTATATGGTGTATTTTTATATATCCAAGGAGTATATATAAAATATACACATGCTCGCACACATCATGTACCCCTTGGAGTTGCTGTGGTGTTGGTAACCCAGCAGCCACAATCATGTTTGTGACTTGAGTGAATATGAGTTAAGCACCAAGGGTGGCTGCTGTGCTACTGTTCCATAGAGCTTATTTTGAAAGGAAATCAAGGAGATGGTGTGTATGGTAAAGTTGTGACTGAGGCATCACCTACTATTAAAGAGCATAAAAACGATTTTAAAATTGCTGGCATTCAGCTTTTAAGTGCACTTGCCTGAACTACACTTCCATTTCTTGTTAGACTTGGAGTTTCTAAAGCTTTTTTGTGTACTACTAAAGCCAGAACTTTTAACTTTTTTTGTGAAGCTGATGTATATCATAAAACCCTTGGAGATGTTAAATAAAGGAACCTGGTAACAGTGCCTTTTCAGGTCTCTTCAACACTGCATGGTGAAGTATTTGTGTGTAGGCTTTCATTTGCTCATTATAAGCACTGTTGCTGCTGCTGAATGATTTTTTAGCTGTCATGTAAGTACCTGTGACTCTCATAAAACTGTTTTAAGTAGTTGTATTTGCTGCCCAATCATCCTGCTGTGTCCAACTGGTTGAAAATCCTTTACTTCAGTGTTACTCCTTAAAGTCTTCCTGCAGAAAGGTCATGTGGGTCCCAATGGCACTGGACTGAGATCTGTACTTGTGGACAGAACTATAATGTGGTGTGAGCCCCTTCCTGCAGTTGTTTACTGGAGCAGGGTGTTTGGATGCTCCCTGTATTGATTTTACTCTTGGGTGAGATGAAGTAAGAATGGAAATGGTCAAGAACAGATACAGCAGCAGCAGGCCTCCGTTAATAAAGAGTACTTGGTAGTAGGCTGAAAAGCTAAGTTCATCAGCAAATTCAGCTAGAGAGTCTCCCCCAAAAATCCCTGTCTGTGGCACAAGTTCCATGGCTGAGCCATTGACATCGGTTGTTTTGCTGCATAAGGTGCAGAAATGATGTTAGTCCAAAGAAAAAGCCAATGAACTGGAATTTATTTATAAGTTCAGTATGTACATCAAAGATCATCATGCAGCTTGATAAATTGTGTCAGGTAAAAATACACAGCTTGGCAATCAGTTTCCTTATCTGGTGAAAACTGATGGAGAAGTTAAGAGTTTCCATTATAAAAATACATTAGCAAATGCTCAAGTCAGTAATATTACAGACACATTATTGGGATATTACTGTACACATAACACTGGAAACAGACTTTTACACTTGCAAGTTCCTTGTCAGGCTTCAGTAGTAGTAATTAGTGCACTTGAAACTTGCTTGGCTGTCAAGTTAAAAAATCATTAAAAAATCAGTGTTTACATTGAAAGGCTGAAAGCTCTGGGAGCTGAATCATTAATGCAGAGTCAGTTTTGCCAATACTTGTTTCTGGAGTTAAAAAGGACCAACAGAAAAGCACCAAAACCACCCTCTGACCTAAACAGACAGCATCCCTGTCCAGCACATCAGGAGGAGTTCCCATCCTGCCTTCTCTGTGCCCGAGGAGTGCAGGGTGCCTGTCTGTAAGTTTCCACCTCCACTCCATGTCTCCTTGACACGCCCTGACCAGAAACCAAGTCCTTCTCATCTGCCTTAGCCCAGAGGGAGGCAGCTTTGGGCAACCAACAGAACGTGCCTGCCCTGGGGTAGTCACTGCACAGAGCCAGCGTCTCCTCGTGCATTGGGGGAAGCCCTCTCCACAAGGACATAGCCACTTAGGATTCGTCCCAACAGCATCCTTGCCTCTAACCCAGAAGTCCAAAGGATTTTAATGCTGTTTGGAAGACTGGCACCCCTGGAGCTTAATGGTGCTGGGCAGCAGCTGTGCGATAACCAGTGTATTCTGTGGCTCCCTGGTGTTCATTTCATAAGGGAAGGTTCTACAACACATCCTGAAACTCCAAGCAGCCTTGGCACGGTGGCAGGATTGTGAAAGCAAGTCATTTTGGACAGCAGTGTGTGTGAGTGCAGTATCATCCTGCACATAGGGAAAGGCCAAAAGTCAGGAATCTGCAGCCCCAGCAGGTTCCCTGATTGCAAAACAACAACAAACATGGACACGCAGCCTTAGTGCTACTCCTGGAATACTGATTCCAGATTACTGAAGGGATCTAGAGAAATTTCTTCAAGCAATGGCACAACTCTGCCCCTCCTTGGGGCAGGCTATTTTTAAGATCTGCAATGAAGATCTAGGTGTGCAGGATATCATGTTATCTCCCAGGGAATGGGAAAGAGGTCATCCAGAGCAGGACAGAAATCCACTGAATTCCAGTTCATGCGTTCCTGTGCCAATGCTGAAGCATAACACATCGTCCCTGTAAAGGCTGAAGGATGCACCACCCACAGGCCTGTGGTTTGGATCCAGGACCAGCTCCCACAGTTCCAACAATTTTACAGGCACGCTGCCAGGAGTGTTCTCCTAACTGTGCACACCAGCTGAAAACCTGGTGTCCAGGCCTGAGTACCCTTGGCTGAGCCATTCACGTCTGCCAAGCAACAAAACATCCTGCTTGGATCTGCGTGCCGAGTGAGCTCAGCCTCCTGCTGTCCTGCTCCAGGAGGAGCTATTTGGTGCTTGACTGCAGGGCAGGAACTGGCTGAGAAGGAAATGCCCCTCCAACCCAGGCAGTGCTGCTGTGTTTATCAAAGCTTGCAGTAACACTCTGTCCCGGCAAGGGGCTAACAGCCCAGGAGTCAGCAAAGGAACTGCCTCAGTCCTTGACAGCACAGCTCTTCACGTGAGGCCCCCAGAGTCACCAATCCTCTCGTGCTGCCTCTGAAAATAGAGCAGGGAAACGAGGTAAATCACTGTGCACATGTAATTGGTAACTCATCTGATTTCCACAACATCCAGATCAATGCTAAGCAGACTGAAAACCTGACAAAAGCCTGAGGAAAATGCTACTTAAGGACAAATACTGATGATGGTTTGAGACTACTCAGATTGTGACACAGAGCTGGAAGGGATCTGGCAGGACTAAGTCCAGCCTGCTCTAAAACTGCTCAAGGGCCCAGCAGCTCCCCAGAGCCTCATCCAATGCAGCAGCACAGGTGAGCAGAGTGCCTGGCATTACATCCCTGCTTTTTATTGGCACCAGTCAGGACCCACTCTGGGACAGTGACCTGAGGTTCAGGCCAGCATTCCCAAAGCCTGTGGTTGGGGGTATCCTGTTCCTCCGACGATGGCAGCAGCTGTACCTTGGCTCACAGGTCCATGCTGTACTCGGGGCAGGGCTTGCTGTGTCGGTACTGCATGATGTATACTGTGGACTGGTGCCACCAGTACAGCATCACCACTGCCAGGATGTGCCACACTTGGTGGCTCGAGCCGAGGTAGTTCAGCTGGCCTGTGGGGGAGAACAGAGACATTCAGGAGTTCAGCTGTTAAGTTCCACCACAATTCCACATTGTGCAGTGCAATCGGCACTCAGTCTCTTGCAGAGCTCTGCCACACCCTACCCTTGAGGGGTGACAGGGAAAGTTCTTTAACGAACTTGAGGGAAGTTGTCTGCCTCCTCCCACTCTTTTACTCTGTATGGGAACACGGCATAGGGAACATGGTCAGCCTGTTCTCTCACAGGAAGTTCAGGACCCACAGCAAGGACTAGGACACCGTAGGAAGCTTAACTGAAGAAAAGAAAACAGCCAGAAAAGAATTTCCTACCTGGGAAGTATCTTTCTGGAACTTTGGAAATATAGAAGAGAAAAGCGACAGCAGCGATGAAGTACATGACAAATACCCGCGGAGCAAACTCCTGCAAAAGAAAAGCAAGCTCTCCTATTCTGTTAGAAGGCAAAAACAGAAAAAAATGTCTCTAAAGATAAAAAAGGAAAAGGCATGACAGCGCTGAATCTTCCTTCCCTGCCTGTGTTAGCTATGCATAGATCCAATGGGGACACACATGCCAAACTCTGGGAAAGCCTGAGTGGAAAGAAACCTCTTTTATTCCAGCTTCTTGCTTCTACATGCAAGATTCTCTGTTCAGCAGGCACAGCATGTGTCTGTGCAAGGTCACCTGCCACTCCCCTGAGCCTGCACAGAGCAGCTAGGGTGAGGGACCCTGCACTGCACATCCCACTTAGGCTGGGACCACAGCAGCTGCACACAGGACTGCTCACAGTGGGGGGTCAACAACCAGCAACTCAGCCACCAGGTGCATCTTGTTAGCAGAATGTTTTGTTACCAAAAGTGGGCCCTTTTCCTGAAGTATGGAAACAAAATGTGTACCCTAGACTCCATCCTGCTATCCCAGGGGAAGCCAGATGGGGAAGTGTGGGGGCACAACTGCTACTGATGATTTTTAGAGGGCCAGTGTGAAGTGTCATGTATAAAGGCCACATCTGTTTCCAAGTGGTGCTCTGCCACATTCCACAGCAGCTCTGGACCTGGCTGAACCCTCACCCCATGGACAGCCATCCATCCAGGCCAGCCCAGGTGCGTGCAGTTTGTGCTCACTATGAAAAGGAAATGTTTCTTTCAGCACCATCAGGTGTTACTGGCTAACTGCACTGATTTCAGGTTGGTTCACACTGGGGCACACCAGACTGCCTTTGGCTGTGCTGGGCTGCTGCTGTCACAATGTAATTCCAAGGAGTGAAACAAACAGGAAAATAGTAACATGAAAGAGCTGTTAGAGGAGGATTGTGTAGGAGACAGAGGGCTGAGCAGGTAAATGCTGATTTCTGCTGCCATCGTAGGGAACAGAGGAGGAGACAAGTAATCATCCCAGTGTCTCCTGGTTGCCCTCTGGAGCTGTGGAGGCGGCCAGCCCTGAGCATTCCTGCAGCCTGACAGGCTCCTTCCTGCTCCACAGGCACCTCAGCTGCTGCCCCCGGCCCTGGCGAGGGTGTGGTCTGCCCACACAGGCTGCTCCCTGCCCAGGCACAGACACAGCTGGATCCTGCTCTCCTTCCCACCCTGCAGCTTTAGGGCAGCACAACACAATAAAACTTCCCAAGCCGTCTGTCCCGTCTCAACACAGTTCTCAGTGTTCCCATTTGGATTGTATTGACCAAAAGAATTCTGTCCTTAGAGGAATTGTAACTCCTCCTGCTTCCCCACTGTTTCCCAAGTGTAAGAGAACTCAAGGAAGATGGAAAATGAAAAGCAAAAGGGAATCTTATTTCCTTTTTTTTTTTTTTTGTTTTTGTTTACCTGTACAATGGATGCCCCAATGCCTCCATTGAGCCAAACCCAGTGGATGGTGGGAATGATTCCATAGCCAGACACGGAGCAGAAGATGATGGAGCGCAGCCTGTGCCACTGCTGTGTGAGGTAACTGGGGTGGATCTGAGCAAAAAACACTGCCAGGATCATGGCCAGCACAGTGATCAAATACACCTGGCGCCAGTACTGAGGGCACAAAGAAACAAAGGCAAGTTTGTGGCGTGCAGAAGTCAGCTCTGGGCAGGAGGTTTCAGTGACTGAGCACAGCAGTGCTTCACCCTGTCCCTGCTGTGGGCACCAGCTGTGGGTCTGAGTGCAGGCCCTCTGCTTGTCAGCTGGCACTGAGGGGAGGGGACTGCTCCTGGGGGGCACCTGGCACCACATCCTTCATTCCAAGCACTTCCTGCACCAAATGTTTCAATACACCTGTGCCTCACCTGTCCAGCTCAGCTCCTGGACAGCCATGTCCAGGGCAGGCCTTGAGAGGGAACTCATTTACTCATCCTCTCTTAAAAGGAGGGAAAACAAGGTTGTTTCTACCTCGTGGGCAATACTGTTTGAATAAAGTACCTGTGATGGGACACATCCCATGACCAGCCTCAGTCACTGGATACAGGTAGGACCTGTAAAGTTTCCCTGCCTTGAGAGAAATTTAAATATTTTCCTGAGGCTTGTGCAATTAACAGCTGGAAAGGAAAACCTGCATTTGCCTGTCTCTTCAGCCAGCACAGTTCAGCTCAGGTCAGAGGGACATGTTCCAGTTCCCATCCCTGCCTCCCTGCTCCTGTTCTCCTTGGACACCTGCACAGAACCCCCTTCCTGCAGCACAGAAACTGCAGTGAGAGCACAGGAACCAAGCCCTGCAAGGACATTGCTCCCCACTCACGTTACTGCAGTAGAAGGCGTAGAACACGCCTGACACGTAGCAGCCCAGGATCCCGATGGAAATGCCCGCGTAATCCAGCGCCATCCAGCGCCGGCTGGTCTTCTCGGAGCGGTGGCAGCAGAACAGGTGGTATCCTACTGAGCAAAGCATACACACCTACGCAGAATGCCAGAGGAGGAGGGTTAGTTCCTTACAAAGAAGCAGGGAGCACAGCCAGCCCCAGCCCTGCAGCTGTGCTGTGCAGTGCACCCCAGTGCAGGCACTTGTGATCCCTGCCAGCCAACCATAAAGCTTCTCTGGCACGGGGAAGGAGGAGCAGGACACTGCAAACCATGATAACCAGTTGTACAAGTAGCAAAAGTGGGCTCCTGAGGCCAGAGAGCTGGCAGTGCTCCAGAGAGACACATCCGCACCAGTACAGGGGAGAGCCCAAAGCCCAGATCTGCCCTGACTGCCCAGCACTCACTGTGTGCCTTGACTGAGGGAACACATAGAAATTTAACTCTTAGGCACAGGCTGCATGTCTGCTCCTAGGCTGCCTTAAAATCTTTTCCTTGAGAAGTGTTTGGTTCTCTGTGGCCTTCTCTAGGGGCAGGGAGGAGCACTAGAGCCCGTTGTGGCTGTACAAAGGCATCCTGTACCCTGCAGAGAACACCAGTGGTGCCCTTAGTTCTCTGTGCTCTCACAAGGTGCAGGGGCCCACCGGAGACAGGACTCAAGTCTGCTGTGCAAACACATTCCTCTGACAAGGAGAAAGTGAGGCCACCAGCCCTCCTGCCCTTCCCGACCATCGGGCCGCGGCTGATCCCTGGAATCCCAGGGTGCTCGGCCGTGTCCAGCAGCACCTGGAGCCGCGTCAGGCCCCCTCAAGCTGCAGCAGCTCTGACACACGGCCTGGACAAACGCACTCGTTTATCACAGACTCTCTCCTGTGCCAGCTGCGTTCGGTTTTTGCCCCGCGGAGCGATGCCGCCGGGCCCGCGCTGTGCCCGCACCGCGGGAGGGCTCAGCGCCGCCGGCAGCCGGCGCCCACCTGGAAGCAGAAGAGGCAGACGGAGCAGATGACGAAGTCCTCGCGGGAGGCGCCGGCGGCCGGCAGCACGGCGGTCAGGTCGTAGATGCCGAGCGTGAAGAAGAGAAGGAAGCCGAGCAGGTGGCTCCAGATGTTGACGGTCTCGTTGGAGAGGATGAAGAGGCTGAGTGAGAGGAGGCACAAGGCGGGGCGGGGATGAGCGGCGGCGGGGCCGGGGGGCGCCCGGGGCCGCGGGGCGCGCTCACCTCTTGATGCACAGGCGGGAGGGCAGGTATGCACGGTATCCATCGGTGATGTAGGGGTTGTCCTTCAGGAACACCGGGATCTGCTCGTACGTGTAGAGCCGGATGCCGCGGGGCACCAGCACCGGCCAGTACTGGTAGCTGCCCAGCTCGATGTAGTGCGCGCTGCGCAGCAGCTTCTGGTGCATCCTGCCCGCCACCGCATCTGACCGCCCCAAGCCGCCCTCACGGGCCGAGGCCGGGATCGGGATCGGGATCGGGAGCGGCGCCGGGAACGACCGTGATGACGTCACCGCGCGGCGCGCGCCGATGGCGTCACGACGCGGCTCCGCCCCGTCCTGCTCCTGCAGTGACCGCTAGGGGGCGCCCGAGAGCTGCCTCAGAGTCCTTCAGGGCGCCCCGGACTCCTCCGATCTCCGGGACACCTCAGCGTCCTCGGACCGCCGGAGCGCCCCGGGGCACCTCACAGCACCCCTCCGAGCCGTCCGACTCCCGCGACCCCTCAGAGCCCTCAGACCTGCTGGAACCTCCCAGGGCCCCTCAAACCCCTTAGACCCTGAGCTGCCTCAGACTCCTCAGACTTCCTGGTGTCCTCAGAGTCTCTCAGACCTTCAGAACCTTCCCCCCCCCCACCCCCCCAGGGCCCCTCAGACCTCAGAGACCCCCTGAGGTGCCTTGGACGCCTCAGAGCCCTGGGGTGCCTCAGACCCCTCAGAACTGCCAGGAGCCCCCAGGGCATCTCAGACTCCTGGGGCCCCTCTGTGCTCTCAGACCCTCACAACCCTCTGAGACACACTGGGTTGCCTCAGTCTCTCTGGGACCTCTCAGACTTCCAGGATCCCTTGAGGTACCTTGGACTCCTCAAAGCCCTGAGGTGCCTCAGACCCTTCCGGAACCCTCCAGGACTCCTCAGAACCTCTGAACACACAGAGACTCCCTGTGGCGCCCCTGGACATTTCAGCCGTCTGAAACAATAGAGATGTGCCTTTGGACCAGTCAGGCATTCCTGAGGCTGCAAATCTTAGTGAAGGAGGCCAAGAACACACCTGTCAGGTCAAACAACCCTGAGGGCTGTCATTCTCCGTGGGAATTGCAATTGCACTGTGGAAGAGCAACACCTGGTTAATTGAGATCATGGTTACTAGCATTTTGGGGGCTTCCCTGTGTACTCTGGGAAGTAACAAAAAAGTGGTAAGAAAGACTTCCAAAAGTTTGCATGGCCTCAGTAAGAAAAGTTGTATGGTGTTTACCAGTTGCTTTTAATGTTTTTTTTTTTTTTTGCTAATTAAAAAAAAAAGGGGGGGGGAGAGAAAAGAAAAAAGACAGAAAAAAAAAGAAAGAAAAAAAAGTAGTGGGGGTAAAGCACTGATTCCCCAGGTATAACAGTAAGAGTTTTGGTTTCAAAGGTGCAGGCAAGTGTGCCACAGGGGAATGCTGGTTCACTTGGCCCTCCCAGCCAGTCCTGTGCTGGGAAGACTCCGGCAAAGGTCCTTGGTCTCATTAAACCAAATGGTGTGAAGAGTGTGCGGGGCTGTCCCATGGCAGAGATGTGTCTCGTGAAGTAAAAGATGGGGATGAAGGGAGGTTAAAATCCACCCTGACAGTCAGGGCCAGGTGTTCAGCAGAACCAGCTATGCTGTGTCACTCCCAGATTTATGTTACGCCATTTGGTTCCCCAAATTAAGTTGGATTTGGTCGGCAGCAGCTTTTGAATATTTGTACCGACCAATCACTCAGATTTCTCCCTGTTAGTGTCCTTGCAGTGCTGTTGCTCCTGCCCCTGCAGACCTTCCTCCTCCCTCCTGCTCAGCTGCTCTGTGTGCTAGGTACCTTTTCCCCTCATGTAACCCCAAGAGTTTCTCAGAGGAATCCTGTCCACAATAATAATTGAGCAGGCTTAGCTTTAAGATACTTGCTTGCGTTTCAATTTCCCGGGATGTATTTGGAGTCTGACTCGGAATGGTTCATTCCTGTTTTACTTAGTTTCTGTTTCCTGTTCCGTACTCCTGCTCTGGTTCAGGATTTCCCATTCACCCAAGCTTTCTATAATGAGGTAAGTAAGGCTAATTCAGGAGAGAAGCACAGAGAGAAGGCGTTCTCTGGGGGGACCCTCAGCCGTAGCTGAGCCCCGGATCTCAGTGAGCTGGGGAAAACTGCGTGTGCTCCTGCCAGCTCCCGCTGACACACCCAGGGACTTCTTGTTTGCTCCAGCGCCCAGACCACTTTCACCGAGCCAAAGGGCGGTCAGAAGTTGATACCGAGTTAAAAACCTTAATTAATCTTAATTGTCCATTGTCTCATTAGCTTACTGGGAACAGTATACCTGCAAAAAGCACTTTGGTTCTAAGCCCAGTGCAATTTAAATGAATTCCCAAGTGCTTTAAGGGGCTCAGACAGAAGAAATCGGCCCTGGCAGCACTTTTTTTTTTTTTTTCCTAAAGAAGCTTTAATTGGCTGTTAAGTTAGAGCTTTGAAGCTTTGATAGGAGGAGTGTTATAGGTTAAACTAATAGGGGAAATTGAGAAACAATTAGGGCAGCTTCAAATTAATTACTTACACTATTTATTTCGAGTTTATTGAACAATTGTGTGGTATATGTAAGGGATTGAAATTAGCCATCTGTGTGCGGTAGCTTTGACCTAAATTGACCTTCCCGGGTAAGTAAGTAGCTTGCCCTAATTCCTACACTGGATCTCGAATTTTACTGGCAGATAAGATTAATTGGGAGGAAAGATGAAAGCGCTTAAGAGTCTCCATACTTTTTTGTTGGGACTGGAGTCAACTGTGTAGACAGAGGTAGGGAAGGCTTCCAGAGAGGTGGCTGAGGAGATCACCCAGGAGCCGAACTGAGGAGCACATTGAGAGCAGGGAGCTCAGGGGGCAGCTGCAGGTTGTGCCCAGAGCGGAGGAACGGACAGCGCCCCCAGCAAGGAGCCGTGACCTGGCCCCGGGCCTGGCCAAGGGCTCGGGGCTCCGCACGGGTGACCAGGCACTCCCAGGGAGCAAGAGCCGATGGCTCAGCAGGGAGCTCCCAGACTCGGGGCGCTCAGCCGGGGAGCTGACAAATGCCAGGGAATCCTTTGTCCCCGGAGCTTCCCGAGGCACCAGCCCAAGCTGGTACTGTGTGCCTGACCACATTTAAATTATTTAGGGAACAAGCGGTGTGGGGCTCTGCTGCTGGAAACCTAGAGCAGAGCCGGTAAGGAAACCTGGTCAGACTGTGTGGGATCCCAGGATCTGTTTGTGCCCTGCTCCACTTATGCTCTGGTTTTCCAGGGAGCAACCGGGGGAAGAACAATGATCCCAACCAAATATCTTAAATGTTGATGGCAGAATGTGAGCAAATCCCTAAGTGTTTCAATTTTAAAACTGAAAGAGTGGAAATATTTTCGATGCTGATTTTTGAAGCATTGAAACTGTTTTTTCCGCCCCGCTCCCGGCCCAGTTCTCCCTGCAGGTGTCAGCCTTGCTCCACGTACCGCCCGTCCTGCCGCTGCACCTGGGCCTGCCTCCCGCCGGCTGCTCGACATCCTCACCCTCATTCCATAGAGTTCGGGGCTCTCACCGGCGGGGCCGGGCCTCTCCCCATCGGGGTGGTGCTAATGTTCCTAAAGTTGCCGCGCCTCCCAGTTTGGCCCTCTCCTGAAGTGCCCGGCAAAATGCCTCCTCCCGAGTTTTGTTCGGGGACTTTCCACGTCACAAGTAAGGAAATGGGAAGTGCTCTGGGACTCCTTTCCCCACTGCTGGAAACCACTGCTCTGGGAGAATTCATCTTACTCTGAGTTTTCCAGAAAAGACAGATTAGTGCCCAGGAATTAAACCTTATATCAGGCTGCCTTAGTTAGGAAAACGCACCTGGGAGTGTTGACAGAAGGCACTGCATGTCTTCCTTCGCATTGTGCCTACAGCAGTGTTGGTGGATAGCTCAGGGTTTCTTTGCCTGTGATAAACACAGTTGTGTTTTCCCTGGGGACAGGAAGCAGGAGGGATATACTGGCATGCTGTGTGCAGCAATTTGGCAAAACTTGTGGATGAAGTACAGGCTCTGCTCTAGGGCCACAGAGACCATGTAGCTGTTCATGTACACGGAGTGTCCATGTGCACTGGGCCATGTGTGACATTGGGAGGGGAGGTATTAGAGCCCCTTGTCATGTACAGCACAGGAATCCTGTCTCCAGTTCTTGGGAGCAGCCACAGCAGCTGTGCAGGGGATTCCTGACTGTGGAGTCACATATAAGGAACTAAGACTTGTAGCCTCATAGGAGTCAAAGAGGCTTTCACAGAGAAAGTGTGTGTGTGTGTGTGTGTGCAAGAATAGAAATCCCAAACAGCCCTGCTCCACCAATTCCCTTCATGAGACAACACTGGGAATGCAAGTATCTTGTGTTTGAGAATGACTTTAATACCAAGAAAGCTTGATTTCAAGGTCCTCTTCCCTGAAAGTCTTCTCTGCTCCCACTGTCCCCACTAGGAATTTTGTGGCCAAGTTCTCCATGGTTTCCTGCAGCTCTTTGGTTTAGCACTGAGCAGCTTCCATGAGTGCTGCAGACAGACCTGCAGACATCTGCGTGGGGGCTCAGCTCTCTCTTTCCTCTCCCCATGGAGAGATGCCATGTGATGTGTGCACTGAAGTGACTTGGTTTGGGAGGGCTCTTCCTATATATATTTTTATTATTTTTTTTTTCAAGGGGTGTTTTTGTTTTTTGAATCGATCCCTTTGGCTTTCAGCTCCAGCTTCTGAATCTCAGCATCTGTCAGTGGTGCGATAAATTCTCTTTGGTGATAAGAGAACAGCTGCCAATAGCAAGAGCAGGGATGGCATTTGGGGTTTTTCCTGCTGTGTGAGCCCTTGCAGTCAGCAGAGCCGCCCTGTGCACACAATGGAGAAGGCAACTCTCCTGCCCAGCCCACTGTTCTGCTGCCAATTTAGCAACATCTTTTCCCTCCACGTTAAGCAGATGCACACAAACAATTGTGCAGCATAATAGAGTCCTGAACTGAAAGAACTGGAAGTAGTTGACAAATGGCTTTTTTTTCTGGATACATTCTGAAGGTGGAAGTGATACGGGGACAATAAAGAAATTTTTTTGAGAACTTAAGGCATTTTCAGGGAAAGAGAGAAGCTGCTTTGGAAAGATTCTTAATCACATGGGTGGTGTTTCCTAGCACAACAGTCTGCTTCCAGTGAAATTGATAGAGGAAAAAAAATTGGTAGAGGAAAAAAGTCCTCCACTTCTGTGGAGTCCTGAATTTTAGACGCATCAGATTTGAGTTTTTTGTTTTTCATATTTAAAGGTCTCTTTAACTCCAGTCTGCCTATAAAATTTTATCACAGCTGGAATTCATGGCACAACAGAAGGCATTTCTAGACCAATTATTTTGACTGAGATGTTTTGCTTCTCTAGCTGGAGTATGTTTAGTTGATGTATTTATAGTGAGAGTGAATCTCCAGGAATTGTGGACAACTTTGTTCCATAAGGTAATTTTGGCGAAGTACATGGTTTGGGACTTTGCTGAAGAAAGAACCAAACTGTTCCCTGTGGAAGTCTGGGGCTCCTCTCACCTGGGTGGAGTTTGGCAGCAAATTTACCAAAGGGGATTGTGTTTCTAAGGCACTTAAAAATCAAACCAGCCTTTTTGTAAAGTCATCCTGTGAGTTTTGCTGTAAAGCCTCACTGGTGCTGATGGATATCTTCAGGTATTTGAGTGTTGCTGTAAGTAGGACCACAGACACACGGTCTCATTTGCTTCTGATGAGGATTTCCATGCTGAAATCAACTGGGCCTTTTCCAAAAGTCCTTCCAAGCTTTTAGTGAGCTTTTTAATCTGATCTATGAAGCACTGCTTTAATCCCAAACAAGGCCTGGGTATTGACATTTGGGATGATCTCACTGCACTTCCTTTTGGCTTGTTTTTTCGTCATCTGCCAAGATGAACACATGCGCATCATGTTTTTTTCCTGTGTTGCTAAATGCCACAATCTCTGCTAAGCAGCAGTGGTGTAGTTTGAGAACTGGTGATATCAAAATGAAGATTTGCCTTGCATCCAAAAATGGTCCAGAAAGATCCAGGAAATGTGGACGAAATGATTGTTTTGTTTGGCTCACTGCACCGTGGATATTGTCACCTGCCTGCCAGATTGGGGTTTTGCCCTTGCTACTTAGTTTGTCTTTGGATAGGTTTTCCTCAGTGGTTTTGATTACTAAAATTGGAATTCCATTATCTTCTGAAGATACACAGGTCATTTTCCCTCTCTTATCCTCATCTTCTGTATAGCTTCATTAAATAATGGAGACTTTTAAATGCTGAAGAGGAGGCCGTGTATTAGGAAGTGCTGGAAGTTGGTCAAGAGCCAAGTATAGTATAACAAGCCCTGCAATTGCTTTTAATCCCTCATTTGTAAGGTCATGTGTTTGTCCACCTTTCATGCTAGTAGATGCCCCAGTCCCATCTACTTGTGGGCCTGGGAGACCTGGAATGCTCCTTTTCAGCTATTACTTGGACTAAAAACTTTCTGCAGAGAAGAGAGGGAAGGGAGTCACTAACCTGCTTTCCTACCTATTTTTTCCCTTTTGTCATAAAATTATTTGACGATTTCATCTATTATTTCCACATATTTAAGCTAATGTGTTGATTTTTTTAAGTTGTCAAACACTAAGCAAGGTCCACAGAAGATTGTTTCCCAGTCTTAGAAGCATCTTGTTGAAATTTTCCTCTGTTCTCCAGTTGCTTCCTTCTTGCCATTTCCTTTCACAAATCATGCTCTGTACTGTGTCTCATCAGTCATACAAAACTCACCAGCGTGTCCCACAAGTGGCTGCAGAGCACTTGGATTTGGCCAGCCTTGAGAATTCTGTTCTGCCTCTGCTCCTCCTTTCTCTGTGACCTCAGAATGACAGTAACCCCGTGTTCTGGGAGAAACGAGGCAGTGATTGAACTCCCTGTCTGTGCTGTGCACACTGAGCCGTGAGGAGTTAGAATTCTGCTACTCTTGCCCAAAGCCCCTCTTGACTCTGTTTCCTGTTTTCCTACAGTCTGCTAAGCTGATGGATGCCTTGTGACGGTGTTCTGCCGTTGGAGTGACTGTTGGAATGAGAGCTTTGTGCCTCGCGGAAGACACGGTGCCGGAGCCGCAGTTGTGTCAGCCTGTGCTGTGTCACTGGGAACTGATCTTACCAACATGTGAAGTATGCTCTTCCCCCGCTGAAATCTGATTCCCGCCGACGTGCTGAATGGCAGGAGTGACTCCTGAAAGCCTGCAGATGATCCATGCTGCCGGGGAGGGGTTTGGAGTGGGAATTCGAGAGCGGCGTGGGGATGTGGAGCTGTTCGCAGCTCCCTTGCCTGTGCTAAGGCCGAGTGTCACGGAGAGCCATCGGGCTGGGCTGCTCCGGGTATTTCTGGCAACTGGGACTTTGTTCAGCAGCCTCGCAAGGAGCTGAATGGCCGCAGATGCTTCCTCCTGACTGGAGCTGGGAGTTTGAAGGGCAGCTGAATTTGCTAATGTTGGTGCTTTGATGCAGAGTGTGAGAAATGGTGATGAGGCATGAGGCAGAACAGCTTGCTCGATTGCTGCTGGAGTGACTCCGCAGTGCTGACAGTAGTTAAAAACATGGCTTTGGTGCATAGGCTTAGTTAATATATAGAACTTGGAAGGCTGCTCGGAACAGCTATGGGCTCTCTCTGTCTGTCTCTTTTTAATAGAGTCGCTTCCCTGCCCAGAACCGCACTTTAATTTTCAGTCTCTTTAGGGTCATTAGAGAAGACTGACATTTTGGGAATATTTGTACAGTACAAGTATGAATAACAGTATCCATGCTTTTTCCTGCAAGGGGATGTGCAATGCAGTCAGGGTTATTTTCCTGATTGTTAGCAGTGGTGGCATACTTGCAAGTATAAAAACATGGTGTTCTTTTTGCTGGAGAGTTAGTCCAAAGCAAAGACTCAGCTGGGACTAGAACCAGGACATACTGGACAGGCTGTGCTTCCTTGGGACCACAGGACATGATTGGGTTAACTTCCCAGAAGAATCTCTCCTGCAGTAGGAAAGTGACTTTAACAGCTTGGCCCTCTCTTCTGCACATCGAGTAGGAAGAGCAGGTAACTCTGGCACCTGTGAGGAGTCTGGCTGGGCCTGACGGGACAAAGACCACACTGAACATGACTGACACCTCACATCCAAGGTGTGATCTTTCTTGTGCTGAGGCAGCCCGGTCTGCCCTCATCCTCACCTCCTTGGCTATCCAGAAGCTGTGTCAGTGGTTTGGGAAGAGAGACCTCATAGTTCCTGCCTGGCCTTGTTGGTCCTGCTGCTGCAGGAAGCAAAATCCCAAAGAAAGCATGTCTTGCAGGCAGCTGGGAAGGGCTGTGGTTCCTCGGGTCATGGTGAGCCCTGCTGCTGCCAGCCAGAGTGAGAGGGAGCTGCAGGATGGGCAGCAACAAGCCAGGAGAACAGATAACCTTGACTGCACATCCATCTCTCCATATCTGAGTCCTTTCTGCTTTTTCAGAGCTTTTCAGATAATTTTCCCAATTAACGATTGAAATGCCAGCCGTTTCAGAGGTGGGATCAGGTGGGGAACTCAGTCACTCATGTTGGGGATCGGTCCCTCCGTGGGTGATCCCACTGACTCCATTGGGAGTACTCACTGGGGAGGGAGATTCACCCTGGGCAAGGGGATCCTTGCTGTGCAGTGCCAGCAGCTCTCCTTGCAGACAGAGTACAGGTGGGGAAATGCTCAAAGAGACAGTAATCTGGAGTTTTGTTTAGCCTCCAAGTATTCATCCTTGTGTTCTCCAGGTTAAGACATGCATCAGCTCATGGAACTGGATGCCAAATGCCCCTGGAGTTGCTGAAAGAATATCAACATTTCTCTCTTCACCACATTTCATTAAAAAAAAAAACAAACCCAAACCAAAAAACTGCAACAAAACCAACTAAAACCTGCAGCCTCATTATTATTTCAGTGTAACTTGTGCCATGAGGAGATCAAGCAAGCATGTCAGTGTGTGACTGTCAGCGTGAAGAGACCAACTGTGGCTCTGTATGTGAGCAAGTTCTGGGCATGCTACTTCAGGGGCAGTGGTGAGTTTCTTTCAGGCTGCTGGAATACTTTTTTTAGGGGTTTTTGTTTGCAGGGGTTTTTTTGTTTATTTGTTTCTTTGGGTTTTTTTTGATGGACTAGTTAGTTATTAGGATGTGGTCTTGTCACACAGGCTTGCCAGGTTTTCAGCAGTCATCCCAAGTGGACTGCCTAAAAAAGGGCTGGCACTGCATCACATGGAATGACCGATGATATGTCATATATTTTTAATGGGCAAAATGTTTTAATAAACATTCTCCCTCCTAAAATACTGGATTTTAAAATAGCTTTTAGCCTTGAGCCATGTAGCTACCCAGCTGTGAATTTTATAAGGCAACAATCTCCACACCATTAGATGTTATGACTGATATGCCAGTGACGGCAATAGCAAGTATTTTAACACATTAAAAAAGTTTCCAGTAGCAGTTAAAGGAAGTATGGCTCTGCTTGGAAGATCTTCTCGGCTCAAAATTAAAGCAATTTAATAAAATTATAAAGTCAGCCATGTACTGTCTTCTAGTGAGCTGCAAGTTTTGTGTATTGAAGCCATGCTGATTGCTGCGCCTGACAGCTCTAATCACATCACCTGACACTTTTGAACATCAACATTATTTTCTTTCTGTGTGATTTCTACAGCATTAGCTACTCAAAATTCCGCTGCAAGGCTGCACAATGGGGCAGATGAGACCCCACCATGATCTACCACAGCTGTCTTGGTTCGTAGGAAATCCTGCTTGGGTTGTTTGGGTTTTTTTCTGGGTTGCAGCAGTTACCTTGCTTTATTTAGAAGTGTTTGAGACCACGTCTCAGGTTGAAAGGTGATCCAGTGATCCCTCTTTGGGTAACCCAAGTCCCTCCTGTACAGTGACTTTTGTGCAGAGATCATTGAATCATACAGCCTGTTGGAGATCTCTTCTCTTCAACCTAAACCTTCCAGCAAGTCAAACACTGTCCCTCTTGAACATGTCTCACCTCTTATCCACCACAGAGAGGGACATCTGAGTGTTTGTGTGTGTCTGAAAGAGAGAGATGATAGTTGTGATCTTCTGGTCTTTGTTGTTCTTTCTTGCCTCTTGTGTGAGCTGTAGTGATCCTTTACTTACACACAGGATAGAAGAGTTTATAAAGTTGAAAACAAGTGTTGTCATTTATGGGCTCTTTGTTGTCTGGGGTGGGATAAAGCAGACATGGTTTTTGTGATTAATTTTAATTTAAGTTTGGCACCGGGACATTTATTTACTTTGCAGAAAATCCCCTTTCTTTCAAACCAGAGGTATTGGTTAAAATTCCAGTAGTCATTCAGAAATTCTGCACAAAGTCATTATTTTAGTAGTTTAGAATTAGTTGCAAGCTGTAGAAGGTGACAGCAGGCTTTCTGTCATGCTCCTGTAGGACAGAAATAGAAGCACAAACATGGCTTGAAAAATCTGATGAGAACTGATAGCAGGGTGGTGTTAATCCTTTGCAGCCTGCACAGCTCCATCCAGCATTGGTGCTGCCAGCTCTCTGGTGAGCTGATAGAGCTGTAGCAAACAGTCCAGTGGCTCAGCTGTGTCCTGTCTGGTTTTTTTCTTCTGGTGTCACTAAAAGGTACTCACATTTCTAGCAATGTAGGAAGGAACTTTTCATTGCTGCTCATGCAGAGATTTGTTTCATCTGCAAATAAGGATTCTATATCATTAGACTTTTCAGATTTGGTATGCCTCTGGTTTTGGTGGCTGAACCAGAAGACCTTTTAAGAGAAGTTTAAAAAGTGTCTGTGCAGTTTGACATGTTTTTTTGCATTTAGGTAGATGGTGGCCTTCCTTGCACACAGGAATGAGTTGCTGTTACCCCACAGCTTTGTCACTGTCTATTGGTGATGGCCATGGAGAAGAGAACCCAGAGGTCCTGGGTGCTGGCTGCTGTAAGGGTAACTGACACCTCTGTCCCCCTGGGCTTTTTGGTTCAGAAGATCCATCACAACAAAGGAATTAAAATACCTCAGACAAAGTCACTGAACCAGGTCCTCACTCAGGAGACTATTGGGTTCACCTGGTGGTCTTGTGGTGCTCTTAGCAAAGGAATGAAAATAAATTTGCCTGATGCTCTGGTATAGGATAAGGCTTTGGAAAGGCACATCCAGATGCACCTTTTGGTGTCCATTTCTCTTGCAGGTAATTCCTGTTTCTCATTCTTCAGAGCAAGTGGCAGCACATCCCCAGCTCTGAAGTTCCTATGGTGCTTATGGCTCTCCCAGGGATTTGTGCAGCCTTATCACCTGCACTTCTCAGCAGGCTTAGGGATCTGCAGGACAGGATTTGGCAGTGAGCAGGATAAAGCCTTCCTGCAGGTTATCTCTTGTGAGGGGATCTTGTTTCCTGACACTAGCCACGTGTCACTCACACCCATACCACTCCTCTCCCTGTTCCTCCCGTGATGTCTGTAAGGAGCAGTTAGTTAAATGGCAAATAAATCTGATTCCTCTTGGATTAAAAATCGATTCAGGTAAGTTGCTGCTTGTTTTGCTTTGACTGCTGTGTCTATTAGGCAGTGATTTCTGGCACTTTCTCCTTGCTGCTGTCACCCCTCATAAACTCCATTCCCAGGGGCCTGACAAAGTTGTGTGGCACTGGAGAGCAGCACGGCCTCCCTGCCGAGGGAAGTGTTCCTGCCCCAGCCCCAGCTGCCCGGCTTCCCCCTGGAACCCGGGGCCGGGGGAGAGCTGCAGAGCTGCGTGCTCTGCTCTGGCATCGCAGGGACGGCCACAGCAGGTGCTGGGGATCAGGGAGAGGCTGGGGCTCTGCCTCTATCCCGTTAGTGCCCAGCCGGGGCTGGAGGTGGAGCAGGAGGAGGCAGCACAGTGACCTCACTCCATGTTTCTCTGTGCGCCAGGTGTCCCTGCGGGCTGGGAAGAGCCCTTTGGTCCTGAGGACAGAGGCAGAGGGACCCCGCGTGTGTGGTGTCATCAACCACCGTCTCCTCCTCCCCAGCAGGCTGAGAAGGGGCGGTAATTCGCTTCCTTCCCGGGGGAAGAGCAGCCCGTCCGTTCCGTGTGACAGCACACGGACCCCAGTGTCCAGATGCCCCCGGGCAGCGCCGCTGCGACAGCGGGAAGGCAGCGCCGCACGCCCAGCACAGCGCTGGCACGGCCTGCGCGGGGATCTGGTTAAGTCTTGAAAGACTTTGTGGGTTATGACATTCCCCTAAATGTGCTGAGCTTTCTTTAACCTTTCATAAAACATTGTGATCTTTATGGACTGTATCATATTGTGCAGTAATGTGCTTTATTGTCCACAGAATAAGCTTTTCTTAAAGATAATTGGAAAGCTGGAAATGGCTGCTATCGGCTGATTTTTTTTTTTTAACACATTATTTCTGAAATGGGCCTGGTGTAATAATGACCCTATCTGTTCAAGATTTAAGATTTGTCTTGGCAGAGAAAATTGATCCATTTCACCTTTGTCTAATGGAAATTTTTATCTGGGATTATCTGTTTATGTAAATGAATGTTCCTCTGAAAAGAGAACTTGAGGGGGCTGTAAATCTCAGTGACACTTTAGTTTCATGGGGGGAAAATTGGAAAGGATTCTAGTATTTATCTGACTGAAATTGGTTATAAAAACAGAATTATCTTCGTGTACCTGCTGCATCTGATGTTTCCTGGAATTTCATTACCTTTTTGAATAATGCAGCATCACACTGTATACAGGATTCACCGTGATTAGCCCTGAAATTGTTGGGGGGGGTGTTTGCCAGCGCTGTAATTACCAGGAAAAGGCAGCATGTTTGGGGCAGTGGGATTCTGATTCCTGCCCTAATGGGTACCAATTAGCACAGCCACATTATTCAGAGGCTCTGAGGAGAGCAGGGGATATATACCACATGACTGTTTTTCCTTACAAGTTATGTGGGGCTTTTTTAAACTGAGGAGTGAACCTAATTACAGAGGAAAATGTCTTCGGGTAATCAGCTTTTGTTTACAGTTTGCAGAACAGGACTGTGAATGTAGCATTTAAACTAATATTTTAAACATCATCTTTAAAAGCAGTTTTGCCATTAAAGAGACAGCCTAGGTTTTTTTTGCCAAGTTTCCTCTTGAGCTCTAGATGACACCTCCTGGCCGGGCAAGATCATGGCTGGGATTGCCATACCAAACACAATGTTTGGCTTGTGCCTGCTAACCATTTAAATGTTTGTCTGAGATTGCTGCTGGAAGCACTGCCTCTTCTCTGGCCCTCCATGGCACTGACCAGGAATGCACAGTGAGGGTGATGGACCTATTAGTCTGTTTAAAGAGATGTTATGCAAGAAGATGCAACTGTTAGGATTATTTTAAAATTAACCAAGATGAAAACCCCATATGTTTTCACATGAAGCAAGGCTGCTTTGTACACTTGACTACTTTGTGATCCTTGCCCTCTGTGGCAAACCAAAAAGGATTTTTTTCATAGGTATAATGACATGATGGTGTACTTTGTCTGTGCCCAGATGGAGCATACACACAGAGAAATGAATACACATCAGACATAAACACGCATTTAACAGGTGAAACTTTTGGTTGCTATTGCTTAGCATGAAATTCCTGCTCATCTGGAGCAGAGGAAGAGTGGTTTGCATCTAGGAGCCATCAAAGAATGCAGTTCAAGGTACTGAACATTGCCTCATATTTGTACATCTAATTAAGTGGCCTAATTTTCAAGCATCTTGCAAAGCTTCTGGTTGCTCAGAGCTTTCTGAAGTCACCCCCTGGCCTAGCTGCCCAAGTGGAGAATAGAAGCCTGGTTTGGGGGCTGGATCATCCAAGTCTTCCTGGGCTGATTGCAATGGGAATTACACCTAAGGAGGATTTCCCTTCTGCAGTTAAAAATCACAGCTCCAACTGATGCTGTGCAGAGGTGTACCAAGACTTGTTCAGCCTAACACAACAGTAAGCACTAAAAATATTTTTAAGAACTAGTGAAAACAGAAAATCAGCACTTAACCATGGCTTTCATTCTTTTATAGTTCCAGGTCTTAATGTTGCTTAATTTATTTCCATAAAACTTCAGGCAGCAACATTCCCTGCCCAAGTTCTTTACTTTTGTGACTTTCTGCTCCACATTTCAGGCAGTCATTTCAGTTGGAATTATACATTATTACCAGCTCATTAAATCCAAAAATAAATGAAGTGGAAAATTAGAGAACTCCATGGATTACAGTGCACCCAACTCAAAATAGAAGTGTGTGATTAAAAACAAAATGGTCTGCATTTTAAAAATGGATTAATAGTTTTAGGCCCAGCTGGCAAAGTATCACATGAAATGTGTTTTCAGACTAGGAGTAATGTAAAATAAATGTCACTAACATTGCTCAAGGTGGGCCTGTTACAAGCACAGGACTTTGCAATAAACAGGCTCAAAAAAAAGGAAAAAAAAGAAATAGATATATTTGTAGTGTAAAGGACTGAAATACAGGAAAGGCACTTGAACAACGTAGAGAGGAGGACAAGGCTTTGCTTTGCTTCAGCTGAAGTGTAAAAGCACTTGTAATTCATGCGGAACTGGAGCATGGTTAGGCTCTGCAGTCTTGCTTGTTTGCTTTGAAGGTACAGTGGTGATAACCGTGAAAAATAACCACAGTTACTCTCCTAGGCAAAAGAACAACCACAAATACATTCCTAGACAAAAGCCCTAGGGCTTGAGAACAGCTTGGTTGGCAGCTTCAACAGCCCAGCATTAGGTAGCATTGTACAGGTAAATTACCTCCTCCTTGCAGCACAGGCAGTTTGAAAGAGGTGGGTCTATATACAAACAGTTGCATCTTTACTCTCTGCTGTTTATTTCGTTTCCACCGGTCTGGGTCCTGTTTCACTGGAGGCAAAGAGAAATGAGACTAAATGAGTGGTGAAACAGCTCTTTTTTATCTCCTGTTGCTGTTTAGTAGTGAAGTATAAAATGAAGAGTTAGGAATGAGGCAATGTGAGAAAAGACCAGTAGATATTTTGCAGCAGAAATAAAAGTGGATTTCCTCATAGCATTTTCCCAGGCTTTGGAACTATTCCCAGGTTGGGGTAAGTCTTATTGTTCCTCATAAGGTGCAGAAGAAGAGAACACTTTGCAAAGTCTGGCATAAAGTATATTAAACACTAAAGGAAGAATCAAGTTTGCACGGTTAAAACTCAGCAGGATTTTTTCCTGGTTTATCCTATAACAGCGTTTAACTGCTGTTCTTGGGCTGTGCTTTGTGTGCAAGCCAGACCTGGAGAAAGGGACTTTTGGCTGCACAGTGGACAGTTTACAGGTTCAGAATTGGGGTTTCCTTGCTTGTGTTGAATTTAATGTCTGTCTGGCTTGTGTGGCAGAGCACAGCAATTCTACATCCCTGCCTCTGTTCTGCAGCCTCCAAGAGCTGCTCTACACAATGGAGAAGGGAGGAAGGGGGGAAAAAAAAGGGCCATCTGTAGCTGCAGATGGGGATTTGTGGACGGGGTACAAGTTGCAGTCACTGAATAAGTAGAGATGCCCAAAATATGTCACCTAAATTGACCAATCAGGCTGGGAAAGGGAGCATTAGCCTGTTTGGATGCGTGGTTGGACAGACCCACCCCAGCAACTGTGCAGCACACGCAGGCAGCCAGGCACTCCATCAGCTTCCCACTGCGCTCTGCAGCCGGAGAGACGAGCTGCTTTTACCTGGCAGCTTGGCTCAGACCTCCTCCACTAGCAGGTGGCATTGGCCTTGTTCAGAACATGTTGCAAGAAATCTTTTCCTTTTAATGAGTAGGGTTTTTAAAGGGATGAAGTGAGATCTTTTATACTGTTTGTGAGCTCTGAGATGCAGTTTGGTGACCAAGTATTGTGATGCTGCAGTTGGTGAATGGATTGTGTTTTGTTTGACCAGGTGACAGCTAGACTTGCTCCAATTACCTATGTTTCAGTTCTAGGAGATGACAAATCCCCTACAGTGCTGCATTTATTCGGGAGATTAATTCTAAGGAGAAAAGCTCCTCTGTCCTGTTCTTGGAGCAAGATTTTCTTAGGGTGGAAGCCATATGCATTGCTGTACACCATATCTGCTCAATATTATTGCAAGTTGGTGAATCTTTTCTTTCCAGGTGAGCATTCCCTTCCAAAAGAGCTCATCAAACCCAGCCTGCTGTTCATAGAAGGGATTTTTCAAATTTCTATTGAGTGTTCCAGGTTGCTGTTGTCCTGCTTCAGGAGAGGATAGTGCTGCAAGGCTGGGAGGTGGTGGTTTGGCAGAGCTTTCTCTCAAAGCAGGCTGGCCAGTGCTGAAGGGACAGGTGGGTTCCCTGTACACTGATGGACTGGTCTGGATAGGCAGATGGAAATTAGGTAAAAGGAGGAACTTAACTGTGGCAGTATGAGTTCTCTCTATGAGGAAAACCTCAGTGAGGGTGATGAGCTCATGGAGTGGTCTCTGAGGTGGAAATTTTGCAGCTAGGATCTTTTAAAGCCAGGGAACTTCCCATGAGTATCAGACATGTCTCCCTTAGCACATCTTTCATGCTAATATGCTTGCCATAGCTTATGCTCGTGTCAAAAAAGCCAAGCTGTGTTCCCTCAGAGAATGTTCTGAGGCGGCCATTGAGTGCTGTCCAGACTTGCTGGACTGGAGGTGGGACAAGGCTTGGAGCTGTGAAAAGCACTGTGTAGGGTTGTTGGTCGGTCACTGCATTCAAAGTATGTGTCAGCTGGTCATGTCTAGCCAAGCCTGATGGCAGCCCCATCAGTTCTGCAGTGAGGGACCTGCATCTACTGAAATGGAGTAGCTCAAGACCTCCAGGAGCACAGCTGAGGTCACAGGTGCTCTTGGCAGGCCATAAAACACAGTAACTTGTCTGGCCAGTCCAGTGCACTGCTCGCTGCTCCTCCCCTGGAGGATTTTAGGATGTCAGTGTATGCTACCTTTCCTAGTGATCTCTTTCACTGTAAGAGTTGGTGTGGAGCGGAGATGGGGACAGCAGAGCAACTGCTTTGGCTGCCTTTCCTTGGAAGCAGTGGCAGACAGGTGCCGCATGCAGTAAGGGGAGGTTCAGCCACAGGCTTGAGGTCTCTCAGAGCAGCTTTCCTTCAGCTGGGGGCTGAGAATCAAAGTGCCATGACTGCTGCTGAAGGTGCATTTGGGGTTCCAGACCTCAGCCAACAGGCTGCACTTTGGCACGCTGCATTTGTTTGCCAAGCAGCCAGAGCCAGGTTTTATTTCAGAGAGGTCAGTTGTGACCCAAGGCGGTTCAGCCTCACCAGCGTTTTCTTCGTCTGTATTTCATGACACTTGTTCTTTGATATCGGCCTGGTGTTTTGTGAGCTGTGAAGTGTGGTGAGCCTGCTTACCCAGGACCACAGAGCAACAAGCCTCCTTGTAATGCCTTTCAGGATGGCTCCATTATTAACAGTGTCACTGAAAATGCTCTCTTTTACTTAGAGGAGAGTATAGTCTGCTTCACAAATCATCCAGATAAAAGCTGTATGCACAGGGGGAAGCATACCCCTGTTACCTTTAAAATGAACACCTACCCACTCTTCCCTGTTTGGGGCGCTGGCACAAGAGACTGGTGTGGGTTCCTGGCTGCTCCCATGTTTGACAGCAGAAGTATCTCTGTTTCTGTGGTTAATACCGAAACTGTGTGACCTGGAGTCATTAAAACTTTATCCCTCAGTAATATAGGAGCAGTGGAAAGAGAAACTCAGGTACCAGTGTGCTTGACAAAACAGGTCAGGGTGACAGAAAATAAGGGCCTTAACTGAAATGCATGTCAGGGTTGTCAGGCAGCTCTCGCCTTTCCTTTCCTGGAGGCTTTTCTGTTTTCACAGAAAACCAGTAATTCCTGAGAGCTGGCACCCAGCTGCCACCAAACTGTCTGCCTGCCCTAGCTATGTTTGGCCCTGCTGTCCATTCTTCACACGCTGACTGGAAGTGGAGGTTCTTCCTCCCAGCCCTGCTCTGACTCTGGCCCCCTGCAGTCACTACGTGTCTTTGCCTCTCTGCAACCTTTGGCTGTGGGCCCTGTTCTGCATCAGCCAAAGGCTACATCAGCTTCTGGGTGTTGCTGTCCCCTCCCACTCTTTCCTTTTCCTGTACTCCTTGCTCCAAGTTCCCCACACCTCCTCCAAAGTCCCCCTCCACTTTCTCCCCCCTCCTCTCCGTCACCCAACAAAGTCTTAGGTTCTTCCCGCTTGTAATTTGTCGCTAATCAGCTGTCAGTGTCGGAGCAATGATGAGAGGTTCATCTCATGCTGAGGGTAATGGCCTTAAAAGTCACCGAGTCAATGTCAATGGGATCGCTCCAATTCAATCAGAGCCCTGGATGAGGAATGGCCCCCGCTGACATTAGCACTCATTTTGAGCCCAAGCATCTGGGCCCTAGTAAATAACCATCAGTGGGTGGGTCCGGGGGACAGGTCATTAGCCCCACGAAAAATAAATATCGTTTCCCTTGATGGCTGCGAGTAATTTAGCTCAGACGAGGAAATTTCACCCTAGATTAAGTATGATGAGCCAATATCAGTCAGAGGAGGCCAAACAGTGAGAGCTTGATGAGATAGAGGGAAATTTATATGCAGCTGGCTGAATGCAAGATGAGTTTAAAGAAATGATGTTCTCTTCCGCTCCTTGTCCATGGGCAATGCCGGGTACTGTGTTCCCGCGGCTGACACCTCCCCACGCCCTTGGGGTCCCCCAGCGCTCAGGCACACGTCTGTGGGCTGCCAGGCCCACCCACCTAGTGCCATCCCTGCCCTCCTCAGCAGCACCAGCCCCTGCTCTTGAGGCTCTGATGTCGATGGCTTTCACTGCCCTGCCTGTTCCTCGATACCGAGGGGCTCCATGGCGCCTGCTCCTTCCCTCCTGGCTCCCCCTGCATGTTTGCTGCGTGTGTTTTTTTTGTTTGTTACTTATTTAACCCATCAATCCTGCGCACGATATGCTCAGCAGCTATTAATTCCACCCCTCCAGCCCCTCTTTATTGGGAGCACACACTGGGAGTTGTGTTTTATGTCTGCTGGAAACAGTAAGCAGACAGTCTCTCTCCCTCATTGGCCCAGCTCTGTATCCTGGAGCTGTGGCTGGAGGCAGGCTGAGGTCTGTCCCCCAGCTGTGGCTCAGAATACAGATCAGGCACGCTGCAGTAACCCGTGCAGCTCTTCCTCTTTGCTAGGGGGGACTGGGACACGAGTGGAAGATGACCCCACAATGAGCTGGAATGCCAGAGGAAAACCAAAGCAGAACAAGAGCAGACAGACACCAACAGAAGGGACATGGAGAAGCAGGTTATTTTGCAGAGGCATGAAGGAGAGAATTAGGAGTGGAAGGAAGCAAGAGGCCTTCTACAGCTAGTGCAGGATTTGGCTGTCTCTTGGGGGCCAGTTTCTTTGTGTTAGAGCTCATTAACTGTGCTAAGAACAGAATTCAGACTAATTATGTGATACAGTTTGGTATCTTTTTCCTTGATTTTCACCTACCTGGTGCCTTTCCTTGTGCCTGAATAGTCATCTAGTTTCACTTACATTTTCTGTAGGCCTGGTGAAATATGTTAGTCAGGAAAGACCAAGTATTTAGCCTGTCTGAGAGAGAAGAAACTTTTTGATATACATTGGAAGTAAGTATTTAATTTTGGAAAATGTTCTGAGATCTAAGATTTTATCCCAAACCTGTATAAAAAGCTGTCCATCTCTCTGTTAATTTTTCTTTCTATCTGTCTGTTAATATATTTAAATACTGGAAATTCCTGAGGCATGAAAAATCAGATTTTTTTTCCTGGTGATATGATATTGTTAGCTGAAGAGTGAGGCTGCTCATTGTGGAGGGAGTGCAGATGATTTTTTTTCATGGAGGTGAATCAGTAAAACCAACAAAAGTAACTGCAGTGACTGACCTGGCATCTGTTTTCAAAGGTGTGAAAAATCTTTGTGTCCTTCTACCAGAACACAGAGGACATGGTTTTGGCATACAGTGGTTCTTGGTGATTGAGTGAAGGTGAGCCTCTCTCCTCTCTAAAGCTTGTTTTGCATGTTCTTTGCCCCATCTCTTGAACTTCTCCAGTTCAGCAGAGTTGCAGGTTCTCTTCCATCACAGTAAAAAATGTAAGTGATAAAATTAGCTGTAGTTTATATACAATGTTTTTTTTTCCCAGCCTTATCCCTGTTTTGAAAAAAATTGGTTGGCAGGACCAATCAATCTGGGCCAGAGCGCAGATCCCTTTGGAGGGTGAGGGTCTGTGTTTGAAATGACTGACACCACCTCTGTCGGTCCCCGGGGTGGGTCTCGCTGTGCCTGGGGTGGGTGGGGAGCAGTGCACTGCAGGTAGAGGTGTGGCTGTCAGCTCTCAAAGGGGCCAAAATTGTACCTTCTCTGCAGCAGGACATGTGGAGCAGAATTTGGAGTTCTTTGCTGCATTTCCCAACAACAAATGGACTTTTCCTTACTACTGGCTCTTGCTGGGGTGTTTCAATTTTAAATATTTTCTTTGTGCATTAAGTTCCAGCAAACCCCGGTGGGCTAAATTCTGACCTGCATGAGCAGGTGCAAAGTTAGCAGAGTTACAGCCCTTGGGCTAGCCCAGCCTTTGGCCCTGGGCCTACCCTGCTGCCTTGCCAAAGCAGAAATTGCTAGTCCTGGGGTTTTTTTCCTTTTTTAAAATCCTTTTTTCCTGCTGTGTGATCATTCTCTCTGACACAGTATCGGTCTCCTGATCTCATGTGTTGGTGCATGAGCAAATTGATGAGCAAACCAGTGACAAAGTCCTGATGGTGGAGGGGCTGATGATGAATTGGGGGCCATTACAGAAGGTATTGTGCACATTCTACTAGCTGACACCAAACTTCCCTCCTAATGCCAGTTTCCTTCTATCTGGAAAATGGGTTGGATGCCGGCTTCTTCCAATTAAAGCCAGTGAGGTCATATACATCCTAATTACAGGCTAGCCTTTTGTGTCTAAATGTGACAGACATGTGCTTGGGAAATTGCTTTTAATGCCTAAATAAACACGAGCAAACTCCATGGCAGATTTGAATTGCAATTGGAAGTGCTCAGCCTCTGGAGTGCTGGGCTGACGAGGTGACAGCCACTTGTGCTGCTGACCCCTGCTTGGGATCTTTGTTCCTGGCACAGCACTGCCACTCTGTGTGGGGGCCCTTACTCGC
The DNA here is from genome assembly GCF_037042795.1 of Molothrus aeneus. Classification (NCBI taxonomy): domain Eukaryota; kingdom Metazoa; phylum Chordata; class Aves; order Passeriformes; family Icteridae; genus Molothrus; species Molothrus aeneus. The sequence goes on along the minus strand of NC_089649.1, from coordinate 377,106 downwards.
CCTTCCCCTTACTCTGGACAGGAACTGTTTCACAAACATATGCTGCAGGATCGCTCAAGAGAGCAATACAGCCCTCCTGTTAGAGGAGGAGAGGACTGGGACAAATTGAGTTTACACCAACAGCAGGGGTGCATGAACAAGCAGATCTAAGACAAATCCACAGTAAACTACAGGATGGTTGCACATGGACTTGGAGTACTCTTGAGAAATCACAAGTGACTGCTGTCACCATCCAGGCTGGGGATGTCTCCACACGGGCAAATTCTGCTCCCAGGTACTTAGGGAGAAATCTGGACCGTTTCCAGACAAGCAAAACCAGTCACTCCTCATTCAGACCACAGGCATAATGTTGCCCTGCTGCATGAAAGCTTTGAACACAAGTGGATAAGATCTATGTAGATATTCAGGGAGAATCTTTTGGGGATATATGCATGTTAAATAATACACTTAACACTGGACCAAAGGCTGTGTAAGTGTTGTGCTTTATTTGACACTGGAGGCAAAGTACTCCGTTTCCCAGGCAGCTTGCTCTCACTTGCATATGTATTAGTTTCTATTGGTAGTATTCCCTGCAGGGTTGTTTAAACTGGCTAAAACCGTGCTTGCTATTTTCCTGTATTTTGTAATGGATGGCAATACTCAGTGCTCACTAGCAGTCACACATACCTGCTGTGCCTGGCTCCTCTCATTTGTTCCCTAGGGCAAAGCTTGTGTCTGAAGGTTGGAGCCTGAGTAGGGAAACTGCGGTTATCTGTGAAAATCAGTAACTCTGTTTGTGGTGTCCAGAATAGTGGTGCTGTTGCAGAACGAGTATGGAGGAAGTGGTGACCATAGGTACACCTTGTCCTTGAGCTCTCATGATTCCTGGTCATGACTCAGCCAGGCACTTAGGTGTGTTCCAGGCTGTAGTGTGATAGGAAATGTGCTTGGGGCTCGGCCTGTGAGGATGTGCCTTGCTATTGTACCACCTGAACTCTCTGAACCAGGTTAGACTGACATCCCACAAAGCCCTGAAGCTCCACCTCAAAGAAGCTGTGCAGTCTCATTGGATCCCTTCAAACCCAGTGATCCTAAAGTGCTTCCCAGGTCCCAGGCACAGGCAAATGCGCTGCCCATGTGTGTGCTGGAAGGGGACTTGAGCACACACTTGTCTCCCACCCTGATTTTCCAGCAACATGTCTTGCTCAGTGTGTGGATGCCATCAATGGTGTCACCAGAATCACACAGGTACCTTGAGTTAAACCTCAACAAAAAGATTTCTGTCACGGCACAGTGGGGTCTTGGAGTTTTAAAGTGTGAGGAACATCCAAAAGCCAAGGTTTTCTGTCAGGTTAGAGCCCATAAAAAATCTTAAAGGACAAAGAACTTTATTTAAGGAATGACTTATGTTTATCTTGCCTTCTAAGCCATGCTTAGATCAGGAAAGGCTTAGCTCAGGAATGTGCGTGCCCCCATGAGGGCTTGTATCCCAAAGTTTTAGTGCCCAGTTACCACATGAGTCGTCAGGACTGCACCCTGTTTGATGAGTGCCATGTATTTGCTGGTTTTCAATAACAATCTAACCAAGACTCCTGTTGATCAGAAGTAAGCAGCCTTCCCTTGGGATGGGGGAGAGAGGTTTTAAAATCAGTGCAGTTGGTAGTGGGCAATGGGCATGGTGACATTTGCGGTGCAGGGCAGACTGGGCCCCAGGCTGGCTTGAGTCAGGAATGCCATTTGGGCTGCTTGAAGGGCTGTGACAAGGCAGGGGCTGGCAGAGCCTGGTTTAGCCTGCCCTCATGGATGAACACAGCCTAAGTATGTGCATAAATTGAAATTGCAAGCAGCTCTCTTCAAGTGGGTGCTCGAGGTTATGTGCTGGCATAGGCCCCCAGCTGGACTGAGACTCATCCTGACAGATACTTTCCCATGGAACAGATCAGCATATCTGCCTGTGTGTCACGGCCCAAATCCTTTACTGCTGCCTGAGCAGAGAGTGCTGTCTGCCTGCTCTGTGGTGGGGTGTGCGCCCTGATGCAGGGCCGGAACGATTCCCTTGGCAAGCTGTATTTTCTCCTTTGAACTGACGGGTGTCAAACCCACAGTGGTGTCAAGACAGATGTGAAGTGCTCAGGGCTCATGGTAATGTATCATGCCCTGTTGTTTTATGTTGATAGCACACTGGCACAATTTACGTCAGCTATTCTCCCTTACCTTGAACTGTAAGGCACAGCAGCTGTTGAGTTTATATTTACAGCACTCTAAGTGTTTAGGCCATGCTTCTGACAAAGCACACACATATTTCATGATGCTCTACAACCTCATGGGCTCTGACAGACCCTTCAAATGAACGGATGGTGAAACACTGAGTGAGAGGTCTGCCCTGAAGATGGGCTGTAAATTGCTGCTGAAGTAAGATGTTTGTTCTCTCCAACAATCAACCTATTTTCACGGTACTTGCAGGAGCTGAACTGTCTTAAAATGTGTCAGTGCTCCCTCAGGTTTGGTTACAGCAGACTGGTCTGCACAAAAGTTACCAGAGAAGTGGAAAGTACAGAGTCTGAATGGGTTTTATCTTCCTTTTCCCTTTAAGCTTTCCTTTCCTTTTCCCTCCCTTTGAACCCTGCTTTTAAACAGCGTTAAGAGTTAAAAATGTGAATAAAATCTGGAAGCATTCATAGCAAGACTAGGCAGGAGCTGTTGTGGAGTCAGAGCTGTGCCTGGATAGGTTGCTGAATCCCAGCTTCAGCCCAGGTGAGCTGAAGCATGAAATGAAGCCTTTATTACCCCGGGATGTGTGCTATGTCCTGGCACAAGAGAGGGCTGTTGGTTGCAGCTCTGCAGAGGTTTTCTGTCCTCTGCAAATGATGTGACATCAACGCCTTTTATTTGGCACAAGGTGGGGATATTAGAGGAATAAACAGGTCTTGCCAGTAAGAGCTTCATTCCTAGGGTGATATGTAATAGCATCAACCAATCCATTTTAAATGACCTGGCTCCCACAGGCATGGGGCTTTCTGGAAGATGAGGAGTGCTCGGGCAGCCAGAATAACAGCTCTGAGCTGTCTCTGACTTCTTGGGAGGCTGCAGGAATGCCCTGCAGGTGCAGGCTGCTCCTGTCTGTGGTGGGTGCATTTGTCTTAGCAGCACTGAGAGTAACATTTCCCAGAGAACATGGGAGGTAAGTCTGCCCTGCTGCAGGCTCCTGGTGTGAGCTTGAGGTAGGTAAAATCCTCGGATGCGTTTGCACATTGACTCCCAAGTGATATCCTGAGGTTGAAGTGTCTCAAACAGTCTGGGTCCTGCTCTCTTTGGCTTCACAGATACTTTGCCCTGTCACATTCAAGATCTCTGCAGGCAAACCTGTTCCATCTGCAAAGACTGTTTTTCCCTCCCTCGTCAGGGTGTTGTGAGGATAAACACAGCAGAGATTGCCAAGTGCTTATTGATAATAGGAGCCATATAACTACCTGACATGGACATGCTGCTCTTTTGTTCATGTGCCTGGTAAGAAAAGTATTATTTATCCCTGCAGCATCCTCTGAGAATGGAGAGCTCCCTCTGGACCGCACCTGATGCCTTCAGGCTGATCACTGCTGTCCCTGCCATCATCCCCTACCTTTTTCCCACACCCTGTAACTCACCCATTAGCTCTTTTCTTAACTAGAATTCATTTACAGTGGGCACCACCTCTGCCTAGTGCTTAGGACCCTTCCCTCTCCCTCTGCAGAGCCCTATTGCACAAAAGGAAGTTGCTGGTAGGAATTTGCTGTTCCTTTTCTGTCCAAATGGCCCTTCTGAGCCCCACTCATCCTCTCACGAACAGGCTCTGGACTCAGAAGAAGGAATTAGCCAGCTTCATACTCTACTTCACCACAAACTGTGAAGAGCTTGGGCAGGAGGTTTGCTTCAGGGGGAGGCAGTGTATCGGAACACATTGGAGAAGCCACTTCATGTGAGAAAATGTGGGGAAGCAAATGAGTGGTTGCTGTTATGCCTGGAGCTGGGACTCACTTTCCAGCAGGGCTGGGGGGGGCAGAGACCCCCGCTGAAACAGAGAACTCCTTCAGAAATGTTCATCCCAGGGGTCCCTTCCTCCTGGAGGGAACAAGGGGACACTCAGTGCTGCTCTGGCTGCCCCTTGGAGTCTGTCCCTGAGAGCTGCTTCCCTGGGCTGGGTGGCACTATGGATGTCCCTTGTGGCTGTTTTGTCCCTGCCAGCTTCCCTGAGCCGGGTGGCGCTTGTGGATATCCCTTGTCACTGTGGCTGTTTTGTCCATGCCAGCAGTGGCTGCTGGTGATGGCCACAGCAGGGACGGGACCCTGATGGGAAGGGTGGCACTGGCACCTCCAGGCTAAGTGACAAAAGCACACAGTTGAAGTTTTAGCAGCAGAGGCCAAACCTGGCCTGTAACAACATGTGCCGGTTTGGTTGTAATAACAACCTCATGTGCAGGGGTTGAGTGGTCTGTAAGCTCTTCCATCCTGGTAAGAGCTGGTTTGAGACTGGACTCCTTGGAGCATCCCTAAATGGTGGCAAAATCATTACTGGCACAGCCAGCAGTGTGTGGGTGCTGGAGTAGCTTCCACCTAAAAGTAATTCTACCGAATTAGTGTAATGCTACGTTATGGTTGGGTGCTCATCTGGTTTGTTTCTCTATTTTCTCCTGTAATAAGTCTTTCAGTTCTGGAAAACTAAAACAAAATCAAAAAATGTAAGAAGTCATACAGTAGCCTGAAATGGATGGCCACTTGGTAGTCCTTTGTGCTTCTTGTTCTCTTTGACTTTTTTTTGGTCTCAGTGACAGAGAAAATATTTACATTTTTAAAATATTAGATAAGTATTATCTGGCTATTTCTATAAATATAGTATTTTTGCTCACAGTTACATTATTTCAGCCCTGGTTGTGTGCTGCTGGAGGCAGCTGGGAGGCAGTTTCTATTTGCTCATTTCTCTTCTCTCATCATAGTACAGTTGGATCCTGCCATATCTGCTTTTCCTCCTCTTGCTTGATGACTGTTCACCTCAGCAAATCTCCATCAGCGCAAAGTTTTGAAATTAACACTTCAGGGCCTACTGTTTCTTTTAGGGCATCCAGTTCCACTGACATCTCTGTGGAATGCTTATCACTGTAAACACCAAGGTTTCCAGTAGGTGTGGGTGTAATTCCCAAACTGGACCGAGTTTCCCCCTAAATCTCTGGGCTGGAGTCAGGTACAAACTGTTTATGGAAGCTGTACCTGCCATGGTTCCCAGGCCGAGGTTTTACCAGAGCAGGTGCTCCTAAACTCTGAGGGTTTCAGCCCTTGGCCCTACACTGGTAGCACTTTGAAAGTGCAGGTTATCCAGCACAAGGTAAAAGCTTCAGAGCAGCCATCCTTGGATTTCCAGTGTCACTCTCAGCCAGGCAGGGTGGCAGTGCTGCCTGTGTATCAGCTGTAGGAGAAGCGTGCCTGTCCCTGAGTCGCCGTCCAACAGAACAGCGAGATCATCCTGTTTGTGAAATGATGGCATTTTAATTCACTGGAAAAAGCAGCTTGAGCTGGCCAAGTTCCTCTTCTTTCTCCCCCTTTTTTCCTCCCCTTTCCAGCTCTCATTCACTGCAGCTAAACTGTGGCCAGAAAGACTTTGCAGAGTGTGGTTTCAGCAATATTCTCTCCAGAATTACTGAGGCATCCTCTGCTTTTTACTTCTGCCAGCAGCAAATTTTGAGGAGTGATTTATAAAGTTCAAGGCCTGGGGGCTTTGTAATGGAGACATTGACAGACCCTTAACTGGAGCATTGTGGAATGCAATACAAGAATACATCAAATAATATTCGTAAATCTGCCATAATGCTGGATATTATCACTCATTATCATTGTAAGAAAGGGGTGATTAAACTAATAGTTACTGAGAGACATTTCTGGTGACAGGAGGCAATGATGAGAATGAACTGACCTCAGTATACATTTAGAAGTGGGAATAATGGGAAGTGGCAGGAAGCCAATAAGTGAACATGGCCCACAGCTCGGATCAATGAATTACTTTTTTTCTGCTTTACAGCAGTACATGGTGTTTAATGAAAAATCAATAGCCCCTGTAACTCAGAGCTGTAATCAATCGTTTGACCTGAAGCTTTCCCTTTTTTCTTTTTCCCTTTCCTCCCTCCCCTCCCAGGGAAGGTGTCCTGGGCTGATGACACAATTCAGTTGCGAGGGGCAGTACTTCACCAGGCTCACAGAGGGAACCTGACAAAGCCCTGCTGCAGTTGATACCAGCAGCAACATAGATATTTATATGGAAAATCTGGGAAAGGACTTGGCCAGCTGTTGCTGCTGCCTTTTGTAGAGAAGTCAGAGCCATGCTTGTGGCAAGTAGGTCATGTCACCAGGCCTCAGGCCCCTGGTGCCTGCCAAGGATGTCCAAGGGAGTTGTTTCAACATCAGGGAAGGGAGAACATCAGTGTTGGAAATTGGTGGGAAATCCACCCCAGCCAGCAGTGCCTGTTGACTTAAGAAGGATCCATAATGCTAGGTGTTGGGGTGTAGTCTGTGATGTATTCCAGGAAGAAGTTGCTGTCTGAGTTTTGCAGTGAAGGTGAGGAGATGCTGCTGGTAGTGCTGCAGGGTCCCTGCAGGGTCTTCCTGGGCTGCACAGACAGCGGGTGTGATGTGGGGCTCATGGACGATTGCTCCTGAGGACAGGAAGAAAAATCAGTAATAAATCCCTGCTCTCAGCAAGTCCCTGGAAAGGTCTCATTTTGGAAGCTAAGGCTTTAAGAGCTACTTGATAGGAAGTTTGGTTGGCTGAGGTTTTTTTTGGTTTTGTTTTGGGTTTTTCACGTCTTTCATCTCCCTTGCTGGTTCCTTGCTCTAGTCTTGTCACCAACTACCAGAACCTAAGAAGGTCTCCAAGGGAAGGAAGTGAAGTGTTGACAACGATGAGGACCTGTTTGCTGCAGAATTGTTCCCAACAGCCTGTTCCTGATGGTTTTACTCAGCCTCCTTCTGAATGCCTCAGAGACAAAAGGGCACCTTTTGCCATGGCAAGGCAGCTCTTAAGTGGGAAGGTTTTTGTTCATAACCTGAGCTCTAAGGCACCATCTCAGTTTGTTTGTTTGGCTCTCTCTTGAAGCACTGGCTAAGCAGTTTCCTTTTTTGATGCATTGGAAAGAGAAATGGGTTAAGCTAACATTTCCAGGATCTCGCTGCCTCCTCACTCGCCCAGCCCCCTGCTCCTGTTGTAGCGCGGGAGGAGCAGAGAACAAGCGTGTCTCCGGGGTCTGACGGCTCCCTTCTGCTCTCCGTGTCCATGCTGCTGCTGTGCCTGCTGCCTGCACGGCTGATTTCCTGGCACCGTCACAGCGCGGGCCCTTGGCGGGGAGCGCCGCTCACGCAGGATTGCCAAGCTACTCTTTCCAGGGATTGTGTGTGCCATGACTCTCGCTTGGTGTCACGTGCTGCAGCCTTCTGAGTTCTCTTTCCATGCAGCTAAAATGCGGGAGTCAGGCGGTATGATGAATCCTGGTCAGGCTGAGGGAAATGCTGGGGTGGAGACGGCAGGTTTCCTGAGGGGCACCGAGTTAGTCATGCGTGTTTTGGTCTGTTTTGGAGCTTTGGGTGGAAACTGGATGGGAAGAGAATGTTCCATGTCAGAGCCACACACATGCCTGTATCCTTCATTTCACTGCTGGGACAGTGTCTTTCAGTGCCCTCTCCGACCCTCAGATGGAAGGCCTTGGTGGCCCCAAGGCAGGCTGACCTCAGGGGAAGCCATGTGCTCTGAGCAGATCTCCACAGCAGTGAGGGGCATTCCCACTCCTTCTCCTTTATTCTCTCACCAGTGCTTTGCCTTTAGTGACTGGTCTTCCCTGTGTGACGTCCTGCTGACCTCTTTGCTTGGAAAACATAGTTCAGGATTGAGGACAAGCTCCTTGTACTTCTAGACTGTTCCTGAGAGGTACTGAGGGAGGAAAAGGACTTACTGTACTGTTAGAAATGTGTGTGGGTCTTGGAATTCTCTGTTCCAAAAGGATTTACAAGATGATTCCTTGCCCTGTCCTACAGCTATCGAGATTTGGAACAAAGGTAGTGGGTTTCACCCAGAAAGAACATGTTCTGGGGTAGCTGAGCAGTGGTAATTTTGAAGTTGCTCCGAAACTGTTCCCGAATCGGAAGAGAGGACTGGACACAGCACTCAGAACATCTGCACTGGTTTTGTATGTCATGTTTGGCTCTGAAGACACATTTATTGCTTTTATTCCCCTGTGATCCCAGTTGTGACACTGTTGTGCTGCTGTGGGTGCAAGCCAAGCAGTCTTCACCATTCTCATTTTCTGTCCCATACCTCCCAGATGTTCACCTGGTCTGAAAAGAGGACTGTCTGAGGGCTTTGGTAATTGGCTTCAGGACAGATGATCTCTTCAGTGCAAGGAAAATGGAAAGTGAAACTCTTTGCTGGAGAACTTGCTCGCTCCCCACTGCCACATCTGTGGTTCTGAACTGCCTCCCTGGTTGCTGGCACGCTGGGTGCAGCAGGAAGCAAAAATGCTGCTGGTAACAGTGCTGGGAGTCAGAGGGCCCATGAAACTCTCAGTCTGGCTGATGCAAACCTCCTCCTGCCAGTGGAGCGAGTGAATCCACAATAACCCTGGATTGCTGCAATGGCAGCTTGGCAGGTGGCTGCGGAGCAACGAGGAGCTCTCAAGCTGTGGTAAAACACTGCATGGCAATGATGTAACAGCCACATCCCACCCGAGCCTGTGTGCTGAACAAAAAGGACCACCTTCTCCACGGGTGTAAATCTGGGGAGCAGCACCAACCAGGATGGCTGAGGCCTCAGCCCTGGGGCTGCTCACCCGAATCTTGCCATCAATCTCTGCAGTGCCATTTGGAGATGAACCTGTATTTTTACCTTCTGCTGCTTGTCTTAATTGATTTCTATTTTTTTAAAAATACTGTTTGTTAATTCACGTTGTGTCTTTGGCCGAGCAATTATATGCATGGCCATATTGTGTGACTGCAGCAGTCTGGTGTGACGCAAGGAGCGCCACATCATGTGAGATGTTTCATCTCCACCAGTAACCTCGGCACTGTGGGAAATACAGGGATACAGCACAGCCAGGAGAGATGGAACGCATTGACCGCTGCCCCTGCTCACCACACAAATGTCATTCTTTTGGAATTTTTTTCCCCCCTTTCTTGTTTTCCCGACACATTTTAGTCCCCTCTTCGCTTCTCCCCTTTTCCCTTAAGTAGAGATGACACAGATCAATACCTTTGATGGAAAGTAATAATCAGGCCTATTAAGTGACAAAGGTTTACTCTGTAACAGCTGTGCTGGCGGGAGAGGAGAGCTTGTCTGACTAATGAATCATGAAACAATCAGGCAGTAGCCATTTGTGTTTAGATCTGTAAATATGGTGTGGTTCAAGTGCCAGACCATCTCCAGCACTCCAGCTGGGGGCACAGATGGTCCACATTCAGCACAGCACAAGTGTAAAGAAAAGCCTCCCTCCTTCCCCCTCTCCTGCCTGTCCCACAGTGCCCCTCCCAAAGGAGAGAGCAGCCAGCTTAGGGATCCACTCGGGCTGTGGGCAGGAATCCTGAAGTTGCCCTTCCACACTCACCAGCTCCCAGCAAAATGACTGCTCCTTGCTTGTCCAAGACATAGAAAAAAACAGGAAACCCCTCAAAACCTATGTGCTGTATATGGACTCCTATGTTTTGGACTAAAACATTGGAGTTTATTCCTTCCTTTCTATCTCTTGGATTTCTTCCTTATGTTCTGCTGATACCTTTCCTTCTGCAAGGCATCCTGATGTCCACTTGTTAGTCCTGAAAGGTGAGTGACACAGCAGGAATTCACAACTAAAACACAGAGCAGAGCCTGCTGAGAGAGGGAAGGAAATAAAGTTGTCAGGCTTTTCAGGCTCTTTCCACTCTCTTGACTGGAGCTGGGAGTGCTACTCCCAGTACTGGGGGTTGAGGCAGCCCCTTTCTATGGGAAACTGGCTGTCCAAGGCACAGGAGTGCCAAAGGCAGGAAGAGCTGGGTGTGCAGGTAACCCATTGCCTGGGATTGGTGCTTTTGGGACAGTGAGGCTGTGCTGCTGTGACATATTTTGTTTGCAATATATGTATGTTTCTGTCTTTACCCTGCTAGAATTATAGGGCGTACTTGAAAGCATTTAAGAAATGCTTTGTTGTGTTTTAGTCTCCTGATAGGGAGGTGGTTGTGGGACACCATTATCTGGATTGGTCTATGGGAGGAAATGATGGATTATTAGCACTGTGATCTGCTTTCCAACCCCTCCAAAGAAAGCAGTACTGCCAGAAGCAAGGGAAGGACTTGCCATTCTTGTTTTGGTATTTATGTCTCCTAGGCCTATCCAGTTAGCTACCATCTCTGCTCCTTGTTGTTGATTCTTTTAGAGATTGTTACTCCCTCACTAGCCTCCCGCCTTCAAGAAATGCTCTGTCCAGTGGTTCTGGCCTGAGGCTCCAGCTCAATCCTGTGGGGTTTTGTTCTGTGCTGCACCTTCTGTGCTGGTCCCTGCTCACACAGCAATGCACTGCAAATGAGAGTCAGGGAACTCATTTCACCGCTTGGTAATTTATGCTCATGTCACTCTTGCTGTATAAATAACTCCACCGGACACCAGCCAGTGAAGAGACACATCCCCAGTTTATGGGAAGCACAGGTAGGTTTCTGTGCCTCCACTACCTGCTTCTGACTCCTGCAAGGGCCCAGAAACATATAAACCTTGCTCAGGACAAATGATGTAAAATATTGTGGTATTCCCCAATACTTGCACTCTGTGAGTTGAATTATGCTAAAAGACTATATAGAGACCTGTTAGAATTTCAGAGGTGTCAACAAGAGAGAGTGAAGGTTGGCTTTGCTTGTGGTGGTTTTAACTCTGGTCCATTCTCTCTCTCTCTCTCTCTCTCTCTCTCTCTCTCTCTCTCTCTCTCTCTCTGTGAAAAGGGCTTTGGGACTGAGGTTACAGACCAGCACAGCTCAGTGCAGTCCATTGACCAAAAGTTCCTGAATCTAGAAGTAAATATCTAGTTTTTATGTCTTAATGTATTTGGAGAGGTGTGTAAAGCACTGGAGAAACTACTTGAATTCAGATGACTTTCAAAAGAAAACTATTTAAAGTGTAGAATGAGGCCAAGGTGAGCAAAAAGCACAGAAAAGGCAGGTGAAGACTGCCTGAGTGCCATAGCTCAGCCCTCCAGTGGCTGTGGGCTGCTGGGGTGCCTGCAATGCTGGAAAGGGTGAGCTTTCAGTGCCCTGAGGGCTCAGTGCATGGCATTCACCCTGCTGGGCTTTTCACAAGAGTTCTGAAGCCCTCAGCCTGTGTAACTGGGGATGACAGTCTGAAACAGGGAGAAAGGACAAAGAGTGGAGGGAGCAGACTTTATCATTCACCTTTCATTTGTTAAGCCTTTATTTGTGCAGACAAAGGAGTAAGTTTGCCAAAACCCTAAGAAATACAGAGTTTTCGGACTTCAGCAATAGTACCATTCTTGCCAAAAATCACATTATGTCCCACCTCGTTTGAGCTGTGGAATGGTTATGTCATGCAAGAAGGTGGGTGAGGGAGAAAAGCTCCCAAACTCTTCCAGTTCAATCAGAGCAACCAGTAAACCTCACAAAGGTAATTATTCTCTGATTTAAGGCCTGCTTCTATGTTTGCTGTGTTATTTACTTGCAGTGACCAAAATGCCTTTGAGAACTTTGAGAAATTTAAACTCATGTAATAATGTCTTCATCCCTCTCCTGTCCAACATCTTCCTTTCCCTTTTTTTTTATTTCTGGGGAGTAGATTTTTTTTTCCTCAGAAGCTAAGGCTGAATTTTGCACTTTGAAGGCATCTTCTTAGAAAAAGCAACTGGGGCTGTGCACAGCTGGCTCTTGAATATAGAGTTTCTACTGAAACTTCCCTGCTATTATCTTGACAATGTTATTATTATCAAAGTCTGTCAGTATTAGGTATGACAGTGAGTGCTCACGGCAGGGAGGAGCACAGCCTGGTCAGCAGAGGAAGGGGGCCACTCACAGTTGTGCACCCTGTTGCAAAAGCCATAATAATTTAATCTTCTCATACTGGGATCTGCATTTCCTCTGGCCTGTGTAGAGCTGCTGAGTGCCCAGTTTGCTTTGGCCAAATCACAGGCACCATTCCTTGAGCATTTGCAAGACTTCAAATACAAGATCATGCTGGTAATGACTTCAGGGTAGGATTGGGGGTTATGTTTTTATTTTTTTGTCCTGGAAATAAATTATTTAACTACTAATATAAGGCAGGCTTCTGGCTTTTGATTGTAATTTAGTTCAAGGTTGTGTTGCATATGTTGGTAGATAAACTACTGTCCTTCTTTGCCAACCTGCTTAGCAGAAACCAGGGAAGGCAGATCAGCTCAGTGTTGACTTGGTGGATATGAATATCACGTACTGTAGTCATTAACTACCAGCTGCATTATCCAGGTATGGATTTTACTTTCTAGCACTGTGTTTGTTCTCCAATCCATCAGCATATAGCAGGATATGTTACCTGTCTCACTGTAAAGACAAATAACGTGGCAAATTGGTCTATGGGGTGTTCTCATTTCTTTGCACAAATCTGCTTGGTCATAGAGAAGTCAGGACTGCTATGTTCCTGGAAGACTGGCCCTTCCAAACCAGTTGTTACATAACCCTCTCTGGGTCCTGTTGGGATGTGCAGAGGAGGAGCTGTACAAGGTGAGCTGGTCAAAGTTGGCTGCTGAGCATGAATTCTCTGGGGCATGTGAGTTGCTCCCAGCCAACAGAAAGCACTTTACTGTGTTTAAGCAGAACACAGGAAACAGAGCCCTGGGCCTAAGCTGCTGTCTTCACCAAGGCACAGATTTGCCTGCTTGTAGTATGAAGAGGCTCAGTAGCAAGTTTTGGTTTACCAGCTAAACTAAAGCAATACATGAAAAATCACAAGCAGTGGCTGCTCATGCAAAATCGGTTCTGAGGCATTCTGTCTTCCTCTCTTTGTGCTCACGTGTCTGTATCCAGTGTGAGAATATCTTGCAGAAAGGTGTACATCTGGAAGTGTTAGAGCCAGCTTTGGCCAAGCTCACCGACAAACAGTGTGAATTTTAAATGCAGGCTGGAGATTCCCATGACCACAGGGGTCCTGCCCCTTGTTTAGCAGCCTGGTGGTCTGAGGCATCGGGGTCAGAGTGCGTCTCTGGGGCTGTGTGCCTATTGTCTGTCCTTCCAGCTTGGGCTGGAGAGAGGGACAATGGAGTCTGACCAGTCCCCGCTGCTGAGCCCTTGCTGCTGGCTGTGCCTGGTCATGAATTATCACAGAGAGCTGTGACATTGGGTGGCCACCCAGGAGCAAGAGAGGCCTCTCCCTTGGAACCTGGGGACCAGCAACAAGGTTTGGGTTGAGCCAACTGCAGTGGCAGGGTTAACACCCTTGATCTTCCTTTGTTGGAAGTTGTATTTTTGGCAAGAGGAAAACCAGGGATGGGAAATCCTGCATTTCCCCGGGGCTGACCAGGGCCCTGGCAGCAGGGACAGCAGCCCCTGTGTGTACAAGTTTGGCGGTCATTTTTATCAGGAAGGTAGGAGGTCTTCTGCTACCTCAGGTACGTATCACACGGACAGTGGGGAACACAGACGGGCAGGACAAAGGGAGATGGAGAGCGTGGGGAGAAGCAGTCACAGAGATTTGTCTCTTTGATATGCCTGTTGTCGTGGAGACCGGGAAAATATTTTGCTGTTGTTCTTGTGAGTTGTTGCAGTCATCCATTCCTGTTTTCCTTTGGAAGTTGGTGAAGCTACAGCTGGGTACAGCTGGAGAAGAGAACAGAAGAGCATGGGTTGTTGCAGCCGAATAAGGGGCTGCTTGAGGAAATTGAAAAGCCATACCTTGCTTACAGAAAAAAAGATGATGTGCTCTTTTGTACCACTGATCTCAAGCCCTTGCTACAGTCTGAAAACAGGGCTGCAGGCAGAAGGCAGTTTTTAGCTACAGATGTTTAAGGTAGCTCCAGTGCAGTCTCTATGGCTGCAGTACCCCCATATTGCCCTGTTCCACCCCCAGCAGAGCAGTGTTTTGGGGTTTGTAGCTGTGTGCAAGCTGTTCATAATTCAGTGCAGGCTCCTTCTGAGGACAGGTTTCTCTTGCCAGCCATCACAAGGGATACCTGTACCTTGTGAACCTGTTGTTTCTCACTGCTGTGCTTGGCAGGACAGCAGGCTAAGGCGGCTGCTGCTCGCTACATGGAACAGCAAGTTAAACTCACAGTGAACTTCCTCCAGAAGAGGAAGACTTGGCAGACTTGGCATTGACCATGTGCCTTGCCCAGGTACATGAGAGGTAGCCGCATTCCTGTTGCTGCCTTTGCAGATCCCAGTTCTGGGAAGGCTCAGCAGGGTCTTCATACTCTTTGGTATTTCCTGTGGCTTTATGCTGAGCTACTGTTTTCTGAGCAGCTGCCTAACATGCTGCTGGCATGGTGGGGGTTAACGGGGACATCACCTCCTGGTCCCACTAATTGTGCTCATTTGCCGTGCTGTGGCTTCCAGCACCATTTCAGACACTCGAGGATGTGAAAAAGATGGAGCGAAACCAATGCAAAGTGGGCTTGAAGTGGCTGCTCTCCTAAATGTCAGCTGCCCAACTAAATATAACCCAGAGAGTAGAATTTATGCTTTGCACTCCTTCGCTTTTTATTGTGGGGAGAAAAAAGCTAGGAGCTCAACGGGCTGTAACTTTAATAGGTCATTCCAGCCAGTGCTTACCTTTACAAAATCCTGCTAACGCTGGGAAGACAATACAGTGATCAAAAGCAGTGATGAGATTTTTTAGCAGCATTAACCGTCATGACCTAGCAAAATGAAAGAAAATGGTTTAACAGAACTGTCAGATCCAATATAGCTAATAAAGGCATGGATAAATGTTTATTACATACCGGAGACAGATCATTTCTGTACAGAAATTGAGGATGACCTTTTCTGATAACTCTTATCTGCCTGATATCCTGAATAAGAAAAAGAGAGGGGGAGAGAGGGCTGTGCTATTGCTGGTGTTTATGAAAGGTGGAGAAAAATTACCATTTGCAGATGATGGTTTTTAGACAAGGCCTCTCAGTAAAATAAAGATATGGAACTGTTCATTCTGTGCAAGGGACTCCAGGCTCTGACCTGGCTGCATCAAATTTAATGAGTGTGTCCAACTGGTGCACTTTATAGAGACTTGATTTTCATACATTTTATGTATGTGCATACACACATTCTTGTATGTTTGTGTATGAGTCTGTGTTTAGGGCTGCCCTGAGCCGCCTTCCCCCTGGCTGGGTTTCTGTGCTGAGCACCAGTAGCTGAAAGCAGACTTCCAAGGGAGGCCAGTTCCGAAAAACTCCTGCTGAAACTCAGCAGCCAGACCTCTGGAAGAAATGAGAAATGGATGCCATTTATTTTGAACTGTAAATGGCATGTAAGCTTCTTGAGGCAATCTACCTTCTCTGTTCCCATTTCATACAAAGCAGCACGTGAGGATTTGAAACACAGGTAATTGCCAGTGTTGAACCTGTCAAGTGAGGCTGCAGCAGTCCCACCTGACCTGACAGCCAGGTAAACATGGGAGTAAAGGAGCAGACAGGTCAGCAGGCTGCCTGAAGCAACAGGAGTGGGCTAACAGAGTCCTGCTGTCAGGCAATCAAAGAACAAGTTAAATGCAGACTTTTTCCCCCTCAGCCTAGAGTTCAAGCCCCAAACCCCTTGCTTTCCTGGTGTTCTCAGTGTGATGTAGAATTGATACGCTAAAAACACTGTTGTAGCCATGAGGGTGAGCCTCTTCCAGAAGGGAAACATCACCAGCTACCTGTCAAACAACTGCCTGGAATGAGATGTGAGTGAAATCAGAATCAGGCCTACTACATGCAGTTAATCATAAATAATGCTGTCTCGGTAATGGCTGCAATTAGTTATGAACTTCAATCATTGCTACCGTTTCCATGTTGGCCAATTATGCTGCAGGAATTACCAAGTAACCCATAGCACATTAGCTCTCTGTACTGCCATTGTGGGGAGGGCTCAGGTCACCGGCTCCTCGCAGGATGAATTAGCACAGTTCTCCCTGCACAATGGTGCTGGGCTGATTTACAGGGCTGGAGGCTGCCCCTTTGTCTGCTGGGGGTGTAGCAGCAGCACACTGGAATCACAGCTTTGCAGGGGAGACTTACCCAGCCTTAGAGGAACAATGGGAAGTGCCTTTTCCCTGGCTGTGCATGTGACTTACTAGATGCTGCCAGTAATTCTTAGGTCTGGGGGTGGTTCAGCAATAACCTGGAATCAGACTTTAAATGGTGCAATTTGAAGCTGAGAAGAGAAACACAAATAATGGGCTCACCTTACTCTAAAGGATAAAAGATAAGCACTTTCTTAAACTAGAGCTGATGAGAGGCTTAAAAGTTCCATAGGCACCTGCCCTATGGCTGATGGAATGCCTTTTGTTTTGGTTTGCAGAGATGTGTAGGACTGCTGAATTCTGAGGGCAGGAGTGCTTGTATTGCTGTGGGGCATCACTTGGCTGTAAGCCTTGGCCAAACAAGGCAGAACAGTTTGTTCCTGCTCACATGGTCTTTGCCTTGATGCTCTTGATGGTCTGTCATTTGATTTCTCCAGAGAACAACTGGCTTGGCTCTTTATGAGAACTTTTGTTCGTCAAGTTGTATGGAAAATACTATCCTTGACTGCTGAAAGGCATTTCTGTGTTGGCAACCATAAATCCCTGGTAGCTGAAGTGTTTGAATACTTGAAAGCTTCCAGACCAGGCCCACAGCCACACTGCATTGTTTTGGGTGAGAACAGCACTCTAAAGGCTCTTCTTGATGAGCTCTCAAGGTTTGAGATCTGTTACTCTCATAGATGCAAAGCCTGTAGTTTGAAGATCTCATACCTGGGGTGCTTTGGGGTTTTAGCAGGAATTACTCTAAAGCAGAAAATCTTGGGGAAATTAGTTGCAGTTTTAAAACAGAATATTTTGTCAAAATCAAATTTATTTCAACGAGGAACAATCACTCTAATGGCCGAGAATAATGCAAAGATTCAATGAGGTATGAATAGCAGTAAGATGGTACAATTACCACCTCAGAAACAATATATTTGTAAAGTTAATTCCTCTTGAACATGAACAATCTCCTTACACTTGACCCCTCTCTATTGCCTCTTCCATGCTTGAACTCTCCTTGAACTTTGTAGATCCATCTTGAGAGTATGATATGGCCATCTCTTTTGCATCTGGTTATTTTAGCTCCAATTTGCAGCCCTAAAATGGCAATTATGGTGATATATTGCTCAAGTCACCCGACATGGATGAGTATCGGGATCAGTGCGTTTATGCACAGGAGTAGTGAATGGAGACTACAGCTATGATTTTAAATGACTTGATTAATTCTGAAACAACACTTCAGAGTCCATTACATCCAGCAGGTGTTGGGGTTCAGGCTGCACTCCCATTGCATATTCAGGCTGCCTTCCCTCAAACATCACAAGCATGTCATCTTTATTGCCCCCTCTTTTTTTTTTGTGTGTCCAGCATTCCTTTCCTCCCCCTTGCTCCTCCTTTCAAATCTTCCCTGACTTTTACAGCAGGACAGAAGGGGCAGGTTTGGGCTAGAAGTGTCCCTGCTGAGGCTGCTGGCCTCTGTCAGTCTGTCCCTTGTCCCATGGGCAGTACTGCCAGGAGGGAGAAAACGAGAGCAAAGCACAGAAATCATCTCGGCTTCAGGGCTGACTGGATCCGGATAAAGCAGGGAGCACCGGGCTGGAAACTCTTGCCATACATCACTCTGTAAGGACAGCCTTTTGTAAGGATCAGTTGTCAGGGGGCTTTATTATGTGCTTGTTGCCTTTATTGGAGTCTTTGTGGCCCGATCCCGATGCACTCTGTGTCTTGTTTCAGCCAGAATAATTGCTACAGTTTGGGGAGTTCAGCCCAGCAGAGCTGTGGGCTCCAACAGAGAAACAAGACCCTATTCAGGGAGGGCACTGGAACGACACTCCGTGGCCAGGGTGCTCCTTCCCATGAATAAGGGGACAAAAGTCTGGGGCTAATGAGAAGCGCAACATTGGAGTGTTTGTTTTAAAGACAGTGCCTCATTCTGCAGGCTGTGCTCTGGAGGCAAGGGAAATTCTGTCTGGGGTCAGGAGTCTCCCAAAGGAAGAGGCTCCTGTTTGCCCTGAATGTGTAGCTCTTCCCAGCAGAGGTGACAGCGCATGAGCCTGCTCTGGAGTCCATGGAAATCCCCGGGAGCCTGTCTGCATCATGGAATGTGCCCTAATAGGACAAGCACAACGCTTGGCTGAGCTGTATGGGAGGATCTACTCAGAGACGTTCATGGGGGATGCAATGGGTGCAGGGCTTGCCCTAAGGCTCTGCTGGAAAGCATTCCCAGCTCAGACCCACTTGAGGGAGTGGAGCGATGATCTGTACAGAGTTCTGTAGAAAGCTCCTCAGGGATCAGATGAGAATAGTCCTGGACATCCTGGGTGGGGCAGATAAGAAGTAGTTCTGTAGTTCTTTGCCCTAATTAGGGTTCAGACCTCTGAACCCCAGAGCCTGTCAGGGTAATATCTGACATGGCCTAGAAATGCAAAGGATTGAGTTTGAGGAGCTGTGGGATTTGGGTTCCATTGCTTTGGGAAAATACCTAGTTTTTTCTTTTTCTCCCCTTAGTGCTTCATCAGACTTGTATTTCATTTTTAGGGTAGATGGAAAATAGAGTGCCAGCCAGCAGCAGAGGTGACTCACAGGACTGTCTGTCCAGAGCCCGCTCTGTGCAGGGAGAACCATTCCTTGGGAAGCTGTTCCTGCCCCAGGGAATGGTTCTGTGCAGTCTCCCAACTCTGCACAACCACCTCTCCTCCCACCCATGCCAGCAAGGAGGCTCCTGCACAGGGGCTCAGGCAACTGCAAGCATTCACTGCAACACCCAAACCAGGGGTTATTTATGTTCCAAATCCCATTTTTCAGCACTGTCAATTTCTCCCTTACGGGCAAGCGAAAAGACAGTTAAAGGGACTTTTGGTGACATCCCCCCTGTTTAATGAAGCTTGGAGTTATGGGCAAGTGACTTGAAGTGCTGTTATTATCTGCATGAGCAGGCGAGGCCGAGGGTCCAGCGGTGTGCACAGAGCTCCCACAAATGTGCACATTGATCATGGCTAATCAGAGCGCCCGGGTCAGGGGGGCTGCAGGGATGGAGAGTGCTGGAAAAGCTGACAAATGAAGCAGCAGAGCTTAGGGTTAATGTGATATTCAAACAGAATGAGCTATTCAGTTTCTTAGGAGCTTGTCACTTTTCTTTTCCTCTGACATTTTGCTGGAGACTGCAATGGGGAGACGAGGGGAGAGTGAGAGTGCATGAGAGAGCAGTGTCCTAACTGGGGGGGCAGGAGGAATTCCTTCAAGTGGTTCTAAAGACCAGAAGGAAAAGGCATGAGGGAATTCTATTCTCCTGTGCCCTCCTCACTTTGCCAGTGCTTTGCACTCTAATTTTAGAGTAGAACACTTTTCAGTTGTTTTTTTCAAAAGATGATTCTACTTTGGAACCTTTGTAATTTCTTCAGCCATCTGTTACTCTGCAAAAAACCTGTTCAGGCTGGAGTGTAGCTAAAGAGATGTTTGGGGTGCTTCTCAGGCCAGAGCTGTGCTCTCCCCAGGGCTAAGTTCAGCACTGTAAGAGGTGAGGAGCTGTGCATGATGCTGATATGGTTGATTGGTTGGTTGTTTTTTCAGAACCACAGCATTGAAGGCTGCAGGCAAAACGTGTGTCAGATGCAGCATTATTGCTTTACTTGGGCTTCTCATGACTTTCTGGTTCCTTAATAATAAATGCCTCACCTGAGGGCTTCTAAATATCTGTTAAAAATTTCCTGTATTAGCTTTGCATGTTGGAAGCCCAGCTAATAAGGCACAACAATTGTACTTTAAGTGGCATAAATGGTATCTGCCAGCTCCTGTGTGGAACTGTACAGACCAGACCACAGGTTTGGGGGTTTGCTCCTGTCACCCCTGCAGGGCAGCAGGGGGGCTGGAGGTCCCTGCTGTCAGCTCTAGGCTCCCACCAGAGGAGGAGTCAGGTTATAATACAGTTGAGGCTGGTGTACTCTAAGTAGTACCTCATGATCCAGGGAACTCTTAGCAAGAGCCTGCCACAAATTAACAGCTGGAAAGATTTATTTGGTGTTCTCTAGGTTAGAGGGACATAATGCTCTAAGGAGTGAGAGAGGTTTGAGGAATGCAGGGTCAGAGCTCCTGGAAGACCTTTGCCGATTCAGTAATCCTGTGGGCATGCAGTGCTGAGCTCAGCTCCTGGGAGGGGACTGGCCCAGGAGTGCAGGAGATCCTGGGAAGTGCTGCAATGTTTCCCAGGGAAAGTGCAGCAAAGGACCACACACTTGTGCTTGACAACTTGGGCCATCCCTTCTCTGTGCAGCTGTTGATCAGAAAATCTGATTAATCAAAAATTAATCAGATTTTGCTTTTTAGTAGAGTGTCATGCCTCTCAGACAACTTTGATTTCTCATGTTTTACTTTGGTTCTCCCTATTGTTTCCTAAGCATTTTCTTCTTCTTGGAAAATCTGGAATTATTTTTTTCCTAACTTGCAGTTACTTAAGCATTTACAGGGGGCTCTGAAATGGTTTTGCTGTTCCAGATGCAAATAACTCGTGAGTGCCCCAACAGACATTGCAGGGCTTGACCAGGAGAGTGTGTGAGGTTGGCAAGAAGAAAACTGTCTCATACCTGCACTGGGGGGAGCAAGGAATTTGTCTTTTCAGGCTGCTCCCTGGAACAGTGTCACAACGAAGTTGGAAGGAGAAAGGCAGAGTGAGAGGAGGAGAGGAAGCACATGGCTGTTTGCCTGGTACTTTTGGAGTGCATGACAGCTCTGGTGAGAGCAGCCCGGTAGTGTCACCAGGCTGGAGGCTCCAGCCTCTAAAGCTTGGGACAGCACAGCTCACATGGAGCTGACAGGAATGTGTGAGAGCAACAATGCATAACATAGCAAAGCCCTGGATTTCTTTTTCCCCACACACTGCAAAAAGCACAACAGATGGGAGGAACACCTTGGGGAAGCACTCATGGAGCTGGGGCTCAGGACATGGGAATTCAGCCACTGAGGTGGTACAAGACCAGGGATAAGCAGATGATCTGCCTCTCCTTTGTTTTGCAGATCATTTCAAGATGTTTTTCTTTTTCCCCATCTGTTTTTACTCTCGGTTCTTCAGGGCTGGCACAGTTTCATATTATCTTCCTTTTAGAGAGGGGCTTTCTTCCAGCACGAACATGTCCTGCAGTACAGAAGAACAATACAGACTATTTGTTAATGCCAACAGCAGAATTATTTAATCTTCCCCTGCTCTAACCAGTCCTGCAGTCTGCTGCTGCCTGCCGTGTGAGGTACTTGGCAACATTCTTCTACAACAAGCTCTCTTTCCTCATCAAGCTTCTGTCTCAGAGATGCATGTGAAGCATTTCATTTTTTTTCACCCTTTAATCAGATGCCTGACCTGCTCTGAACAGTTCTCAGCTTATGACCTCTTCCCAATAAACAACTTTCAAACAAGCTGCCACATCAGATTTTGTGCAGGAACAACTGTGAGACAGCAAGGAGAGCTGCTCATGCCAAATAGTGCTCTTTGGGCCAGACCTCGCTCTCCTTCCCTGCAGGAATTAATTTACATTTTTGGAAAGGCACGACCATCTCACTGAAAAGAAATTATATAATTTCTCCAGTACCGAGAGATCTCCTGTTCTGTGGAGAATGGAGTGTATTTAATTATGCAAAATATTTCTAGTGAGTTGTCCTGGAATGAACACTGTCCAGGGCACTTGGTTCTGCTGGAGTTACATGTGATTTCAAATGTGAAGGAAACACCACAGGTCCTTTGGTCAAGGAGAGTGTCAGAAACTCCCTGACACTCTGCCAGCACTGTAATGCTGGAGTCTCAGAATGAGGCAGTGTGCAAGTCTTGCTGGGGAGCTCAGTAGCTTAGAGCTGGGTCTTGGTGTTGAAAGGTCTCAGTGTTGAAATTATTTTGGTTCAGGTTTATTTTTCCTCTTCTTTCTTCCTTTAATCATAATAATCAGTGGAACTGAAAGAGTGAAGAAAATGGTGATTTTTTTTTTTTTTTGTGAACTTAGTTATTCTGACCAAAACTGTTACCATCTTTGGGACACTTGCTGGCAGCTTTAGCAAGAGATGCTGAAGTGAATGATTGGGTGAGTGAATGATTGGGTGACACTCACTGTGTGGGCAGTGGGTGCAAATGCAGGTACACAGACAGGATCCTGTGCCCAGTGTTCCCTCCTCAACCCCCAGTCTCTGTTTCTAATAACTCCTTTCACTGCTGCTGAATGCACATTGCCCCATTTTCCCTGGCAAAGGGGGAAAGCATCCTGAGGCTTTGCAGTGCTGTTCTCTGCAAGGGTGGTGTGCCCAAACAAGGCACCTGAGTGCCAGCTTGGGGCAAGATGTTGTAAATATTGTGCACCAGAATCCCAGTTCCCAGGTGCTTTAACACAGGCACTTGCCTGGAATGTTGTCCCCTTGCTGAGCTGGCCACTGTGCACGTACCTCTGTTGCCTTGACCTGGGAAGGGCAGGAGCACTGGAAGGATATGGGATTATCTCCAGGTGTGTCACAGCTGGGTGTTGGCATCACTGTGCAGCTGAGCTCTGTGCACACTGCAGGGACCCGTGACAAACAGTGACAAGGCTTTATCCCTCAGCTAAATAACCCAGGCTCCAGGACACTGTGTTTGCTGATCAATGTGGTTTTTCAAACTTCATTTCCTATGGCTCTGTTCCCTCATGTTTTTGAGAGAGGTGTTAAAACTGGTTTAGCCCTGAGGTGCCACCACAAATGTTGCCAAGCAAGTGATGTAATTGTTCTTGTGTAGCTGTGGCCTTGATGGCACATGGATCTTGTCCACTGGTGACAGTCAGTGCCAATAAACATGGCTTTGCTTTCCTTTGAGCCCCTTTAGATTGGAAAACCTTCCAAGATGACTGGCAATAGCTGAACTTGGAACTTTCCTCTGGTTCTTTCCTTGAGGAAATCAGAAGAGTGAAGATGTGATTTTTCAGCGAGTACATTTGGTCCTGGTTTGTCCTGTGTGGATGCAGCTGTGGAAGCTGGAGTGCATCCTGCGACTCCTGGGCAGTACCTTGTAGGACAGCCAGCAAACAGGCAGAGGGAAAGGAGGAGTTGTGTAAAGTGGAGAGAGGACCAGCCTGGACAAATTCTCCCTTCTCTAGCATTCCTATTTTGGCAAGTTTCTGCGGAGGAGGGAGTCTGCAATGTTCACATAATGCTCAGCACACTCAGGCTCTCCAGACACTCCACGGTGACGATAAAATTCTAAACACAACTTGATTTTTTAAATTAGCCATGAGTATTTGGTGGGTGGGTCTTGAACATCTTAAGCTGTGTTTGCTGTTGGTAAGAGTGGAATAGGATAAAACAATTCTTTCAGACTTCACAGGATTTAAGAAGACTTGGTCTGTAGTGTCCCTTCCCTGGACTTGTGAGCTTAAAAGAGGGAAAACGCTCCCAACCATCTTCCCCTGAGTCATAAATATTTTTCCCATCACTTCAGTGTCATAATCTCTCATTATTTCCCTCAAGTGAAATAATATTCAGCAGTGAAAGCCAGGGCCAAGCCCTTTGCTGAGAGGTCAGGGACTATAAGAGCAGCATCCCTTGAAACAGGAGCTGGGGCAGGAGACCGGGATACAGCAGTGTTTGCTCAGTTTTCTTTTTTATTTTTTGTGTGTGAAATGGCTTGGCAGCAGTTTCACATGAAGAATCATGTGAAATATTTACTGTTGTCTTATTTACAGGAATTTTAAAAGCTTGATCAGAAATATGATCTCTTTAGTTTGTATGCATACTTTCCAGTAACCCAATTAAACCCCAGCTGCTGTGCAGGAGAGTGAGGGTGAATCAGATCCTTTTTCTGAGGACTGTTCTTTATAGATTGCTCTTGTGTCCTCTTTGACTGGTGAGAATTGAATTACACGGAAGGAAAATAAAAAAAATCTAATACTTTGCTTGGGGATGAAAAAATCTAAGAATTCTTATGGTTTCCCAGAAATGTTTAGGACCCAATCCTGCTCTCAGCTGATGGAACAGCAGTTTTGGTGTGCAGTTCAGTGGAGCACCAGGCTCTACACTTCTTCCTCCTCTTTCCTCATGTCAGCTGGCCAAAGAAAGTAAACTCCTCCATGCCTTTCGATTGTACAGCTTATGACTGTTCAAATCCCTGAACTTCGAGATTCTAATGATTTTTCCAAAGCTGTTTTGAATAACTTTAATTCTAGCATTAAAGAACAAAATTGTTGGTCAAGTGAAATATTAGTTCATGTAAGATTGACATCTTCATCTTGATTTTTTTTTTTTTAAATTTTTATTTTAAAAATATTTGGACAGGATTAGACAGTGGGCATTGGAATGTCTGGAATGCACAGTTGAAACTACATCATATGGCATTAGTGCTCAAGTCTTAATCCTAATTCTGATGATTTTAATAAAGGGAATTCACGCTGTCACTTCTGTCCTTTTAGGAAAATCCTGGATAATTTTTAAGGTGAAAAAACAATCTCCTGATAAAATTTAAGGCTGCTTCATTGCATGAACCCAAAGCAAACTTAATCTACATAACTAGGATATAATTCCAGCTGTGTCAATTCAGCCTTTGTGGTCAGCAGGATGAGATATGTTTTAGAGAAATGCCTTGGCAGAGGGGGTTGCTGTGTTTTGAGACTTAGGGGTTCTTCGACAGCCTTGGATTGACATTCCCTGTGCTGCTCTTTTCCCCCAGACAATCTGCAGGGAGTCACTTGGGCTTTTTAAAGAAAAAGCGCTTCGGAGGATCAAAAAGCCAAGGTGACAAACAGTGTGTTTGATGTAATGGGCCCTAAATTAGAAAGCTGAAACCAGAGGTGAACATTTCAGATTAGGGGTTTGGAGGTGAAGTAGCTGGTGGAGCTGATGACATTGCTCACATGAACCTCCTGCATAGCATGTGGTGCTGCCATGTCCGTCCCTTCCCTTGGCTCCGTTGGTCTCAGCATGCCCGCTGCTGTCCGCATTTCCATCAGCCCTGGCACCCTGCTGCTGCCAGAGTGCCAGCCTGGCTCAGGTGCCCTGCAGTCAGTCACACAGCTTGGCATGGCCAGGCACACCCTGACCTCTGTCATCTGCTCCCCTCACAGGTTTTGGATCTGCACTGGCTCTTGAGAGTGTTCTGCTCCAGAGCCCCAGTGCTGATCCAGCAGCTCCATGCATGGAATGTGCAATGTGCTTCAGTGCTTTAGGGGTTACAATGGCAGTGGTGCGTGCATGGTTGGACCTGGTAGTCTCACAGGTCCCTTCCAGCCTTGGTGGTTCTGGGGTTCTATGACTGTATCTCTTGCTCAGTCCTTTTCCTGAACCCTTTTGGGAGGGTTCTCCTGGCTGAGGCCAGTGCAGAACCTCGCAGGGCAGGAGGCTCCGGCAGCGTGACAGTGCAGTGGCACCTGCCCTGGGATGGGAGTCTGTCCCACCCAGCCTGTGACCAGCAGCTTGGCCTCAAGCACTGGGCCAGAGGCTGGCTTGGCTCCTGGAGCAGAAGCCTGTCCTGGATCCTGATATTCCTTACTTGAATATTTGGTTTACAGCACTGTCAAGGTCACTTTACAAATGCTTTGTGCACTTTTTAAAATAAGCAGTGTGAGGAGGTACATTTTAATCACTTGAAATGCTGTTTGTGAGAACAAAAGGCCCCTTTCCCATGGTTCCGCTCTCTTTTATTAGTGAAATTGTAAGATTGGCATGTATTGAGAATTTCCTCAGTTTTAAAATTCATCATCTGAAGCCAAATGGATATTGGATAAATATGTAGTAGTTTCTTGCCTTCTACTAGATGTGTAATTTCTTGCTCTTTAATTCCATTTGCGAATCAAGGCCTTAGAGCTTCAAGGCATTCTTAGGCTCCCCTCGTGTCAGTTTCTGTACTGCCTTCAATGGTTTATTGATCTGAATCAATATGTGGTGCGCTGGTTCCTTTGTAGTCTCACATATGAGGATGAGGAGAGCGCTGGGGACTGTATCCCGACATTTCCTGGCCCGGCACTCGGCGGCCTTCACACCGGGAATGACCAGCGGGGGTCGCCATTCCTGGCTCGTGAGTTGCCGTCCCCGCGCACCCCTCACGTGGCCCTCGCGCACCCCTCACGTGGTCCTCGCGCCGCCTTCGGAGCGCGGCGCGTGCGGCTCCCCTCAGGCGCGAGCGGCTCTCCTCAGGGCGCGGCGTGAGCGCTGGTCCCGCACATCCCGTCATCCCTGCGAGTCCAGCTAAAT
Source organism: Molothrus aeneus (assembly GCF_037042795.1). Taxonomy (NCBI): domain Eukaryota; kingdom Metazoa; phylum Chordata; class Aves; order Passeriformes; family Icteridae; genus Molothrus; species Molothrus aeneus. The sequence continues at coordinate 350,741 of NC_089649.1, read as the reverse complement.
TCTTTCAGTAAGAAGACTTTACTTACTCGGGCGGGGATTGTTCTCCGGCATTTTGGCTGCCGAGAGGTGCCTGGCCAGGACTGTGGGTGCCCTCGGGATGGGAGTGCGGGTCGCAGTTCTTTAAGCCCAAGTGATGGTCCTGTAACCTTCTTGCTGCTCCCAGTCTCACCGCCAGGGTTTGAGGAAAACGGGTTTTGGCTGTGTTGGGAAACAGGTGGGTTTGTGTCCAAAGAGCAGCACAAGGGTTGCAGGTTCTGTCCCAGGCTGGAAGCCTGTCTCGCTGGGAAAAAAAGGGATTTCTATCCTGTGGAGTAATTTTCAAAGCAGGTGTATTTTGCCCTGTATTGTGCTAAGAGGTTTAAGTCTCAGTTTCTGGAGTAGTATGTTTTTTGTTTGTATTTGTTTCTTGCGCTTTTGGTGATGTTTGTGTTCCGGAACATCTCCTCTAATGTGCTCTTCAGATATTTCTGTGTTACTAACTGGATTTTTCTCTTATTAGTTGTTCCATTCATCAATATGATGTGTGTAAGAGTGCCGTGGAGGGGTTTTCTACCGTGTGTTCTATTTCAGTGTTACTGTTTATTAGGCAGTGGTGACTCAGTGATACTAATTCGGGGCAAGTGTGCGTAGTAACAAATTAATGCTACATTAAGTCTACCGGGTTTGCAACTTGTCTATGAAGCCTACTGTGCTGTGCTATCTGAAGAAAAGTAGTAGTTCACGTGTTTTTGTTGGTGGATATATAAATTGTTGAGGCTCTTGGGTTTTTCCTGTTTCGGAGGGTTTTTTGTGGGTTTTTTTTCTTGCTTTTTTAACTTTTGGTTTTGTTTGTATTTTTGGTGGGGGGTTGGGTTTTTTGTTTGGTTGGTTGGTTTTTTGTTATGTGTCTTTGTGGTTACTCATCTGGCAGATGGATTGGTGCATTAAGTGGAGGTCGGGTAGCAGAATGTGTGTGGAGCACAAGCTGTGTTCTGTGCTAACCATTCCCCTCGGCTGTGCCCCATCGGTGCCTCGGCCCCATGGCGGCCATGCTGGAGGTGAGCACAGCACCGCTGCAGGAGCTGAGAGCTCCCCCGGCTGCCCCGAGCTCCTGTAATGGCATTGCGTGAAGGGATGCACCTGCGGGAGCCATCTATCCCAGGCCATTCACAGGTGTCCCTGCTTGTTGCAGTGTGTGTGTAATGTACTCTAACTAGCTCTTAACTGATAATGACCTCTATCTTACCTGTGCCACAACTTGGTTTCAAGGAGGATCAATAACTTTAAACATGTGAGGGTTTACCAATAAAAGAAAAACAAACAAAAAAACCACAAAAAACCCCCCAAAAACAAACAAACAGAAACCCAAGCCCTACAACAGAAAAACATCAAACCTGCAATAAGACCCCAGCAAACAACAGAACCTAACTTTACCCTGAAAGTACAGCATCTGGTTCTAGGTGCTTGTAGTCTCCAAGGATGGTGCTTTGTGCTCTCTCAGGTCTTTAAAAAGAATTGGTTTCTGGCTGACACTGAAAGGAGCAAATGTTTGGGGTTTGTTAGTTTACTTTTGACTTGTTAGTTTCTGGTTTCTTTCTTGTTTGTGTGGTGGGGTACAAGAGAACAAAGAAATGGAAGCCCTGGGAGTGCAGGGCTTTTGGGTGATCCTGAGTAAAAGCAGCCGGTGCAGGTTATAAAGTTTGTAACAAGCTCTAAAGATTGGGAAATAGTTGCAGGTGTTCCTCAAAGGGCAGGCCTTCACCTGGAAGGGTTCTTTTACTGTCTCAGTGTCTCCACATGAGGAATGTTTGGGGTCTGGGAAGAGTTACATTATTGGGAAGGGGTTGCAGCACTGGTTCTTTACTGGCAGGGAAGCAGAGGCCTGGGGAGACAGACAGCAGCCTGTTTTGGTACTGAGCTTTGGAGCAAGGAAATAATTATGACTTTATCAGTTAAGTGTCAGTCATTCTGTCTCTCACTGTTTTGACATGTTCAATTCTAGTGACTGGTGGTAAAAGAGATGAGAGTGTTAGGGGGGTTTGAAGGGAAAATTTTAATGGAGGGAAGCAAGAGGAGAAAAAAAACCTGTCGAAGACAATTTCTGGCAGGCGTTTGGGTTCCTGGTGCAGACAGATTGGCTGATGTTGATTGTTGACAGCTTCTGCAGCTTGCTAATTACAACTGTAAAAAATTCAGGTGAATGACAGGAACTTGAAATGTTAATTCTGCTTTTATTATTTTGCAGCTGCAACTGTTAGTTGGCTCTTGCTGTAATTGATGGACACTGCCAGTTGCTTAGACAGATGGGAATTAATACCGGTGTTCCCATTAGAACTCACCATCACAGTCATGCTGGCTTTGCACTGGCTTGATGTGTGCAAGAGAGTGCGTGTGGAAGGAGCAAGCGTGGTTCCTGCCTGCAGTACTTGCCTTCCAGGGTGTTGGAGCCATCCACCCAACAAAGAACAGATGAGCTGCTTGCCGGGTTAGTAAATGCAAAAACAGGCCCTCTGTTTGCCTTGAACTTCTGGAAAAGGTCACATGTTGATAAATGCTGCCATAATAACGTGGGTGTCTTAAGACTTGTGTTAAGTTGTTCTGATTGTTCCTCATCAGAAATGCAGCTATCATCTTGGCTGGTGTCTCCTGCTGGTAGTCACCTGCACACCACGTGAATTGGGAACTATAGTGCTGGTTCAAAGCAAAATGCTAGAGGTAGGGTAAGTAAAGCAGTTAATAATGTCAAGTAGTAGAGGAAAGTAGCAACGGTCAGGGTTTTTCCAAAGCGGAGGTGTGATCTTCTAGGTGGAAGAAACGACTAAGAGAATTGTAGTTGTTTGACTGATCTGCCAGTGGGCCTGCTTTGCATATGGGTAATATCCTGGTCTTTGAGTATGGATTTGCTTCAGCCTTGCAGGGTTGGGTTGCTGAGGGAAGAAGTGGCACAGTTTGTCCCTCTGAGGACTTGTTCCTTTGCTGAGGTTCAGTCTGTGGGAGTGAAGCAAGTCAACACATGCAAAGAGCAAGAGCCCTTCGTATGGGGAGGGAGCTGCAGAAGTGTCGGTCCAGGTTGCTGAAACCTTGGCTGGTTTTTGACCAGCAAGGTGAGTCCATCAATTCCAAGTTCTCAGAACCCTGCTCTTTTTTTTTTTTTTTTTTAGCAGCTTGCAGAACACATAGCTTTGAGGTGGTGTGGAAAATGCTTCTTTCCTGGATGCTGAGAGATTGTGGTGAGTGGGACTCTCATCCCAGGAGGCGTTTGTGAGCTGCACTTACAGGTAGGCTCACAGAACACACAGCAGCTCATGTGGAGGTGCCAGTGTCCCTACATGCTGGTTTGTTGGTTCCATGCAGGGCAGGTCATGCACACACAGTGCCCTCTCCTCCTCCCAAGTGTCCTGCTGTCAAATCCATGCCTGATGCTCAGACCCAGCAGGTCTGGCTGCTCGCTCAGCTGAGGGGCTGAGGTGTGAGCAGTGAATGGCAGCCCCTCCCCAAACCCAGCCGCAGAGCTGTGGTGTGCGTGGCTGTGCACTCGCACGCAGCACAGGAGATATTTGACGCTCAAGGTAGGAGTGTGTTGCCCACTGCTATGCCAATTACTGGATATTAATGGCAGGATAGCATGCATATGCCTAAACTGGGAAGCAGAAGGTTAATAGACGAACAGCACCAGAAGATCCCATTTATCAGTTTCTATTTATCTCTCCTTGGGAGGTGGCAGGTTTACAGTAAATACCTTCTGTCCTCCTAATTTCCTAATGATGGGGATAATGATGGAGAATGGTGAAGTCATTAACTGGGACAGCCTCTGTGCATCACTCTGTCAACCACATCTCTCCAAGACCTGCAATGAAAAGTGATAGGCCCCAGCTGTTCACCAGATTCTGTTCCCTTCCCCCTTCCCCATGCTCAACCCCAATTGCAGGCTTAGCAATTAAAAAACAAGGGGAAAAAATGAGACCCAAGACCTGAAAGACACAACCCAGTCCCTTTTTATGCTATGGCAATGATGGCCTAGTGCCCTGCACTTGGGTGTGGGTTGGCCCTCATTCCAATGTTCCCAGTTAAATGCAGTGCTGCCCCCGGGCTGGGTGGTGTTATTTGGGCCAGGTGTGCAGTTCTGGAGGGAGGAATATGGGCTGGTGTGAGTGGAAGCCGGAAGAAGATTGTGCTTCTGGAGCATGGGCACTGGGTTTCCTTGGTTCTGCCTCCCATTCCTGCCTTCTGTGGAAGAACCTGTTCAATGCCTGTAAAAACGGCACCAGTTCTCTGGGTCTGACTCTTGTGTCCTGGGGTACTGATGGATTTTGGGGCTTACCAATGGTCATGTGGAACTGTGGGGAGCACAGGGGGATGGGCTCTGGTTCTAGATCCCACTGCTTGAAGCTCACAGGACAGAGAAGTGTTCCTGAAAGATGAACCAAAGTTCAAATGAAGATGCACGTAGGTAAATTATTGCTTTGAAAAGATTGTCTTTTTTTTCCCATTATGACATTTCTATGTAAATGACTCTTGCAATTTTTTAATATTTGTTTCACATTTGGACAGTGGCTGGGAGTTGATGACTGTTTCCAGGGAGTTAAGAGTGGTTTGACATTTAGAGCAGCCATGCGTTCATCCAGTGAGGGCCTGTGATTATGGCCAGCCCTATTTTGAGCAGGCTGTAGCCTGAAGCACCACGTGGAAAAGCCATCCAGCTATCCTGCGAGTGGTGCTTTTTGGGCCTTTTTGCTGTGCCTGAGAGTCTGACCTTCTGCCGGGGTGCGCTCTGGAAAGAGAGGCCTGCCTGAAGTGAGGTTTTCCTGTGCATCCACCGTGTGCTGGGCTCATAAAAGTTCTCTTGAGCTGTGGGAGCTTTGTGTTAGAAGGGTTCATTAACTTTCAAATGTTTCAATTGAGAAATTTCAGAGCTCTCAGCATAGACCAGGGTGGCCGGCTCAGCCAAGAGTGTCCCCTGACATTCAGGTACAGATGTGATTGCTAGTCAGAGCACTGTAAGAAACCTAATAGTGTCCTAGCAAATGTCATACTTGAGCTGGAAAGGATTAAACCAGATAGCCCGGAGAGGCTGTAAATAATTTTTATTGGGCTTTAAGAACTAGGGAGACAAGAGGAGCCTTTACCTTATAACTTGCTAGGAATTGTGCCTAGAGGGTTGTGGGGTGTGTGCAGCAGTGAAAGAAAGGGTTCTGGGGCTGGTCTTAATCTGAGCAGGTGCTTAACTGTGTTTTGAAGTGCCTTGGGCCGGGGTAGATCATGGTGGTAAAAAGGGGTGTTTTTCTGACTGATGTCTCTGGTGTCTGAGCCCTGAGACATGAGAAATGCAAGGCAATGGAAGGCTTTGCCATTTGGGAGATGTGATGTTAGCTAGTTAGCACATGAGATGAATGGAGTGTAAATGTTCCCTAAACACCTCCTTCTCCTTTATTTTCAAATTCTAGATGCTTTTCTTTGCTGTTCAAACCTACTGAGTTTGGGTTTTGGTGTTTTTTTTTTGGGGGGGGGGTGTGTGTTTGTTTGTTTGTTTGTTTGTTTGTTTTTAATTCATGCTAGTCTTGTAGCTGTATGCTAAAAGAGTCTTCTCCCAAGGGAGGGGAGTTGAGTTAAACACCTCTGGTATCACTTGGTTAATAACTTTGTGCCTCTGGTCACAAATTTTGAGGCTGGGCAAAGAGGAGTTAGATTTCATGTGTGATCATTCAGGACCCTCTGTTTAACCCCATTAGCTTGGCACAGGGTTAGGTGCTGATATTTGACCTTAAGTCTGTCCTCCAGCTTTGTTTTAGACATGTGAGGATGTGCCAGTTCACTGGATTCCAGCCACTCCTAGGACAAGCTGCAGGGACTCTTCAATAGTTTTTCAATGTTGTGACTCTTGCTGGGTTGTTTCTGGCCGGCTGGCCTTGCCTGGGTTCTCCTCAAGAAAGGCTAGCCCAGTGCACCCAGTGAGGCCAAGCCTTGTGGATTGCAAACCTCCAGTGTTGCAATGGTTCCTAGCCAAAAGTTAGAATATTGTTGGTTGTTAATGTCTTAACTTGCTCTGGTCTGTCTATTGTAAGCCCAGTGGTCCAGGAGTGAACTCCATGCTTTTGTTGCTGTGGCCAGCCTGTGTACTTTTGACAGCTCAAGCTTGACACGAACCAGCCTGAATAGAACATGTGATATTACACAGCTGTTGGCTTCTAAATAAGGAAAATCGTATTAGTACTTCCATAAGCAATCTGTATGGTAATTTCAGGAAAGCATGAGGTGGCTGTTCTTCCTGGGAAGAAAGAGCTGACAGATCTTATACGTAAAATAACTGTAGGGAAGACTTAAGAGCCTAGTAAGGAGGAAAGTTTTACTTCCTTGAGTAATGTTTGATGGGGAAAATAAAGGCAGGACCAATCACCTACCACTGTGGAAATTTGTTTGGGTAGGACAATATCTACATCACTAAATCTTGAGGAGGATGGCTGCTGTTAGAGATATTGCTGGTCAAGTGAAAGAAATGTCACTGGAGCATTGTAATAGCTATCTGAAATAATTTTCTCAATTATGTGTAACATACAGCAGTCCATGACTTAAAAAATAATCCTATCTGACAGGGCAATGGCAGAAAAAATGTTAGATTTAAGATTATTTTTAAAGGTGCAGGATGTACATGCTAACCCTCTGGCTATTGAGGGTTGAAAGGAAACAGGAGTGGCTGTTGGCAATGAGCATTTAGCTCTTTATGACTTGCCTGACTATGTCTGGTTCTGGCTGCTGCACACAGCTTTGGCTTCCAGAGGGAAACGTAGCAGTGCTTCTGCAGGACATTATGTCTGCAGGACATTATGGATAAACCTAAGGTTTTGCATGGATTTCAGTGGACTCTGGCTTCCAGAAGAATGGTGTAAAAGGAAGCTGTCAATGGTGTTTTGCTTGAGTAACTAAATTGTTCCTGCTTCTGCTGGACGAGGTACTGAAGTTTGGATTCAGTAGGAGGCACATGCTCCAAGTGGCAGTGCTTATTGGGGCTGCTCTGTACTGCTCAAATATGGGAGCACTTATGGACCGCTGTGGAGAAATGTGAAATAAAGGCAGGGGGCTGCTAAATAAGATGATGATGGCTGTTTTAAGGAGAAGGCAGCTGGGTATCCAGTGTATACCATTGACTGCCTCAGCTCAAAAGTGGTGTCTAGTGCTGCATTTGCTATGGCCCTAGGGTGTTCAAAGGGAATTCCAAGAGCTGTAGAGGGTCCCAGCCATCCACCACTTCTCTCTTCCAGAAGAGCTGTTGTGATTTGTCTTGATATGAAGGAACCTTCTACTTGCTGGTCTCAGACCTGCACGGTGTGAATCTGCCCCTGCTGCCCTTGGTACTGACTCCTGAAAGTCCTACGGTAAAGAGCTTCTAACCTCTGGTAAAGACTTAGGCTTTCACTAAGTTGTATTTAATTTGTAATTTTTACCTTTGATATGATATTTTCCTTATTCTGTGTGTGTCTTTCCCCTTTCCATCTTTGCTCCTGCTAGCAGAAGAAACCTCTGCAGTTCTGTCTTGCTCCCATTTTTCAGATAAACCATCCATGATACAGGGAGCTCAAAGCTCAATGGACTGTGCATGCAGCGTTGTTGGGGTAAGCGCTGTAAGAAATAGGCAGCACTGTGGTGCAGAGCTCTGCCTGTCTGTTCCCAGGGCTCTCCGTCATGGAGTGTGTGCTCACATACTCCATCAGCTGCTGTTGGCTTGCCTGCCTACACAGGCTAAATGTAAGGCCCCCAGTGAACCTTTCTGTCACTTTTGCTGTTCTGGCCACTTTGCTTAATCAAAGAGCTGGAAGGAAAGCTCTCATTAGAGAGGCTTCCTCAGTTGTACGGAATCCTCTGCTTGGCTAATTGAGGCTTTAGAGAGCTCGTGGTTCTGGTTGGGGTTGGTTGGCTTGATGTGATCTGGGCCTGAGGCAGAATGAAGTGAGCAGACTTAAATGATGTCTGAGCTAACATGATGGCTGGAGATGAACAGATAACAATGTCTGTTAAGGCTGTTGCGGAGAGACTACAGAGCTTCTTGCTGAAGCAGTAAACTGCTGGAATGTGCTGTGGCTGGAGAGGTAGTGGGGAATATGTAGGTGAGAGTCTGCATAAGGTGAATTGATCACTTTCTACTTCAGTGTTCAGTGGTTGGAGCTCAGGCTCCTCAAATCACATGTTGGAGGAAATAAGGGCACAAGGCAAGCTGGGCTGCAGAGCCTGCAGTCTGAATGGAGGAAGCAGGTAAATGCCAGGGAAAAAGTTGTAGAGGGTAGGGGGACAGAGCTAAGGACTCTAGCTAATGTATCTTTAGTGCTCGAGGCTCTTATGCTTCTGGAGTGGTGTAGCTTAGTCCATTTTGTATGGACTAGACTAAAATACAGACTCTGTATTTTATTAAAATTTTTTATATAGTACTTGAATTCAAGATCCTAAAAGTTGCCACCTGAGAATGAATGAACAAGAGGAATTATTCCAAAGGACTTGTTTTAAATTAGATCAATAGAACTTATGGCCTTAATAGTTAGTGTCCTAGAGAAGAAGTATGATGGATGAGCTGAAAAAGAGCACTTGCTCTTTCACAGTATGGGAATTCTTCCTCTGTGGTCAGTCACTTGAGTGAATCACCCCTGAGCAGGGTTCCTCTGTTGTGGGCCAAAGGCAGTGGTCTTAATGGCCATGCAAAATGTGAAGTTGCCAGGCTTGCTTTGGAGGCTCTGGCTTGTAGGTGGGTATGCCCTGGATATTTTGGGTGGTGAAGAAATGGAAGAACAGGAGGCTTAAGGTCATGTGTTCAGCTGCTAGTGCTGAAAGCCAATCTCCATCCCAAGCAGAGTGTCAGAGCTGAGGTTTCAGGCTGTTCAATGCCTTCTGCAGCTTTTGGAGAATTGTGTGCAAAGGATTTAGCTGTAGTTGAAAGAGTTGGAGGGAGCAGTTGCTGCTGTTTGGGAAGCACTGATCCTGGTGCCTGGGCAGGAAGGCTCCCTGCTGTCTGAGCAGTGTCTCTGGTCATGTGGCAGGGTCCTCCTTTCCCGTGGGAAAGGAAATGGACCGGCTACCAAGTGCCTAGAATTAGAAATTAAGCTGCCCAGAGAAAGGATGCAATCAGTGCAGGTCAGTTACTGAGCAGGGTAAAGATGGAATCCATTTCCAAGTGGAGATGGAGAGAAGGAAAAAGGTGAAGGGTCAGTGGGGTGTCCACTGGATCTTTACCAAATTCCCATGCAGTATTCCTCGTTGGGCAGGCCTTGTTAGATGTGTCTCAGTAGGTCTGGCCTGTTGGGAATCAGCGCAGAGACAAAGGGACGGATGGGGAAAGGAGACAGGATATACAGGAATGTACATGATGTCACCCAAGGGACATGTTAACTGTGAGTTTCTTTGTTACCACTTTGATGGTGTATTAGTGCCTGACCTTGCAGTGAGGATTTGGCCATTCCCTCCTCCTCCCCATTTCTTTTGCTGTTTGCTTTTTGTCTTCTTGCAAAGCAATAAAGATGCTGAAATATGGAGAGTTCTTATGGGAGTTGAACTCTTCAGATACAGCATTGCTCTGTGAAGAGACATGCAGGAAGTTGTAAGGGTAGGAATGAGGAAGTTTGTCAGGAAAGCTTGGGCTAGGAGCTGAGATGACTATGAGACGGCACAGTTGGGAACAGCGCTGGGTAGTTGCCTTGCTCGTGTTGTGTCACAATCTTCCCACGCCACGGCAGGTTCCAAATGTGTGACAGAACTGTGCCTAAGACTGAAGGATTCTCTGTCATACATCTGCTGTCTGTCTCCCACATATGGAGGGGACAGGGACCTTTGTTTTGGTGGTAGAGGATCCTCAGGCGAGCTGTCTGTACTGATCTGAACACATGATTTGGTGTGCTAGAGATGAAGATGTGGCTGAGCAGCGAGGCAGCCGGGAGGGCTCCAGGGAGCAGAGTGCAGGTTTGCTGACTGGTCTGACTTGCATGAGTAATGGCTTGTCAGGCAGGGGTGAAGTCTGAATGAGTGCAGAATAGAAACTTGGGGATGATTGTTGAACAGAGGGAAGCCATCCTGAGCTCAGGTAGTCCCAGACGTACACATTGTTAAGGGACTGGGTGTGTGTCCTGAATGAGTGTCCCCATGGGCCTGCTTTATTCTGTGTCCCTTGACAAGCTGTGTGCTGCTGGCTTCTGTCAGAGTGTGCTGGGCTGGATGGTTCTTTGGTGTGGGCTACAGCAGATGTTCTTCTGAAAGAAGCTACTGCAGAAATGGTGTAAAACAAAGGGACCTTAGAATTCTTGAAAGTACATCAATGACTTGTTACTGTCTGAGCTAAATTTCCCTGGCTCACTGGTTGTCGAAAGCAAGCAGAGGAAGCTCTCTGGTCTTTGGGCTTTAGAGAAGAGGGGCAGATGACTTTTTCCCTGTTTAAGGATCCTGGACCCATGGCAGTGGTAAATCAAGGTGGTCTCTGCAAGGCAGAGCAGGCTAGTGGAGTTAGTGGATGACTCTGGCAGTATGCAGAAGCTCATAAATATATTTGAGCTAGCCATGAATGAAATGTGTCATGTTTTGATTCCCTAAATGACTCTGAAAAGCTTTATTCAAGACTTTGCTCTTAGATTGTAGTTGTGGCTTTGTTCCCAGCTTTGCAGTGGTCTTTCACTGCTCACCTTTCTGATGAGAGCTGTCTTTTCCCTAGATTAAGTGATCTGTAGCCCCATGAGCCCCAGAGGAGTAGGTGTGGCCATGTCTGTCTATGGAGTCCTGCTCTGTCATATACATCACATGTGCTTGGTGGATTATGTGGGTGTACTGGCTGCAGCTTTGTGTATTCCTTGTTACCCAAACACTTGGATTGGTCTGGATGGAGCTGCCATTGTTAGTTGTCATCATTTCACTCATGTCTAGGTGAAGCTTTTGTACCTAGAGTAGGATGTGGTCTGTCCTTTGTGACACCTTGTGTGCAACCTGCCCCCATGGTGCTTTCAAACCAGAAAAAGGGTATGTGATGGTTTTGTATCATGCAGCCAACAGGAAGGAAAATAGTGTCTTAAATGACAGCCATTAAATCCACTAAGGAGACAGTTTATCATGGCTGTGGAGTCATCTTTCCTGTCATCTGGGACTTTGAAAAGGTACTCATGGTAGTGCTTTCTTAAAATATGTTTCATGTTTCTAAGGACGTTTGGGATTTTTTGTCTCAGCTGGAGATCTCTCTGTTACAAAGGTACACTGGAATTTAACATATTAAGAGCAGTCAGCTAATCCCGAGACTTGCCTCTGGCATTTGAATATGTGCTTATGTAAGTAACTATATATACTGAAAGTGAGGGTGTGTAGTAAATTATGGACAGCTTCAAGAGCGAACTGACCAAGGTTGTGTAGAAGTGATGAGGTGGGGAAAATAACTAATGAAATAGAAAAAAAACGGTTGCCTAAATAATCATCTTCTGGGCCGAGATTGCTTTTCCATGGATTTTCCTTGAACTGCAGTGCGTATAGTGGGTTTGGAAGGAGGTGAATTCTCCATCCAAGATAGGCAAGAAAAGGTTTAGTACAAGACATGTTTAATAAAGAAAGATAGTTTGGAAACTCCTTGAGGTCTGAAATATGACATTCAGCATAGAACTTAAAATTCTAATCCGTATCGACATGTGGAGTTACTTTTCTGTAGGAGAGTATTCAACCCTTATATACCTGGAAGTTAGATCGGGAAGAAAAGGTGAGGGTCAGAACTTTTTGAGCTCTATATCTGAATATGCCCAAGCCAAAGCATGTGTCGGCCTCTGTATAGCTTACAGGGAGATGCAGTGTGACCTGAAGGATCTGACCTGGCCCATCCTTAGATTTCCCACCTGCTCTGTGGTGAGGTAAAGCAGCAGTGCTGGAGCATTGTCCATGTATTGGTCAGGAGTTTTGAGCTCCCCATGAATGCCTTTGGAGCTCAGTGCAGCTGAGTTTGCATCATTGCAAATTAAGCTCCCGCTGAGGTCAGAGGACAGGAGCTAATCTGTAAATGAATATTCCTCAAACTCTAGTTATGCATTGGACCTTTGAGTTCAGCTCTAACAAGCGTAATGCAAACTGGATTAGTTTGTTGTATGCCACTGGGAAATTAAATGTGTCTTCCAAGTTCTTGTCACTTAAAATTTGCTGTGACATTTACTGTGTTTGACAAAATGCAGGAAGAAGAGGTTCCAATTAACCAGGACATCAAATGGTGTGGATGGTGCAGTTTATTTTGGAGGCACAATACTCAAAAGGTCAGTGTCTCAGTCAGCTGACCTCAGTTGTTTGTAGCGTTGGCTGTAGCTAATGAGTACTCAGCTCAGTCCATAATAGGAGCTTTATGGAGGGCAGATCCAGATAATGGGTGCGTGTGGGCAAACTGGCTCTTTCTGGTAGCTGTGTGCTAGGGGGGGAGGGATGTGCTAACTCTCTCTAACATAGAGAAGAAGGGACTGAATGCCAAATTTAGGAACCAGGAGTGTCACCATGAAGTCAGTACCATCACACCTGAGTGGAAATTGTTGCTATCTTAATGCTTCTGCTTGGCCTTGTGAATGGCACAGAGCCATGTGTAACTGGGTGGTTGTTTCAAGCTGGAGCAGAGCAGTAATTCCTTGGGTATGGTAAATGGAAATGTATTGCTGTGTCCACACATAGAAGTCAGTGGTGACAACAGCTTGGAGGAAAGGTGGCTAAGTCTCCTGATAGGCTGTTGTTTTTCAGCTGCTTTAAATGTTGGTATCAATCAGTTGCAAGTAACTCATTACTTGTACTAGATTTCGTGGCACCTGCTGGCCCTTTATGTGGGCTGTTTTCAGTGTTGGCACTGGGCTGTAGTATGTCAGCCTGAAAAAAATTTACAGTTTGAAAATTAGACATTTGGGCAGAGCTTCTGTAAATGATGCTGAATTTATACTGAATTGACCCCCAGGAAACTCTTAATGTTAAGCTGGCCAGGCACCCTCCCTTTCTGCTCAAAGCTTTGGGTGTTCAGGTTAAAAATGTGTTGTTTTCCTGTGTCCCAGCAAAACCACGTTTTACCTAAGTTTTTAAATGCACTGCAGCAGCATTTTGTTCTTCTGCTGTTAAGTGAAGCCTGACAGGACAGTGCTGGTTGGCAAGTGGCAGCTCTTGGAGGTGGGCAGCCTTAATGCAGCCCATAGATTTGTACACCGCTGGGGCTGGCCAAGTGCTTGGGAATGCCCATTTGAAAGAAATGAAAAATAATTCAATATGCTGCTGAGATCTCTCTGAACTTTACTTATTTAAGAGATAAGGATGAGTGCATTCTTTGCTAGATATTCCTGCTTATTAATACTGTGTTTGTTTTCCGTCATTGAACTAGATTCCATGTATGCACTGTTTCAGAGTGTCCAGCAAGTACCTGGGATATACTGTGCTGTGAGTGAGGCAATCTCTAGGCAACCTCTAGGATTTACCTTGTCTGTTTTCCACTGGACTCTGTTGAATTCAGTGGGAGTGGAAATCCAACTTCCCAACTGGAGTTGGGAGAGGGGAGGAAACAGAGTAAGAGGGCTGGGAGAAAGCTTGGACTATTGTAAGTTGGTGGCAGTAGGGTCACGGGCCAGAGCAAGAATAAGATAGTTGCCTTGAATTTCTGGAGGAAATAAGAACTTGGAATGGTCGATTGTGATACTGTCAGCTTTTGGCTGAAGCATACTTCCTGAGGCACAGTGCGAAAGAAATAATTTCTCAAATTAAATAAAACTCCCTGCATAACTGAAGTCATAGCAACAAAATGACCTCACTGCAACTTAACTCCCCCCTCCTTGTAGTTGTTTCTTTAATTTCGTACAATATGTTATTCTTGTTGTTTGGAATCATGGGGAGGAGGGAGAGAGGGAAAACCAACCTGTGTAAAAATTAGCTTTGAGTTATTCCATCTGTGGACTCTTAATTTTGTCATGAAAACAGAGAAGCCTGGCAGGAAGCGAGCTTGTGACTGGCTCCATGTATCCTCTTGTCTGGAGCTGGGTAAGAAGTGTGGCATTTAGAATGAAAGCAAAAGCTTCATTTCTGGAACTCTGAGTGTTTGCCCAATTCTTTGACCATCTGTTTTTGTTGACAACCACCTCTTTGTGTTGTGCCAAAGTTATTTTGGCTTTTATAATTTGTAGATGCATGTGTGTGTGTGTATATGGTGGAGTGGTTGCGTGTGTCTGTGTGTGGATCATTAGGGTGCTGCTGACTGGGTCAGACAGAGGGAAGTGGGATGTATAGAAGTAGGTATTCTGTGAGGATTGAATTACCAGGAGAAATACAGTGAGTAATCCTGGCTTCTCTTAGAGACACTTGAGTCCTATCTGTGTTATCCTGTCAAAAGCTGCCAGCTTCTAGTGGCTGTCCTTAAGTAACTTTGGTTGCATCACAGCCATTCAGAGTACACAAGTACTTGCCTCAGAAATGACTGCTGGGATGAACAGTCCTCATGGAGAGCCCAGCAGCTGACTGAAGGTGGATAGCAGCTGGGTCCCTGTGCTCTGTGGTGCTGGCAGGGAGGTGTTCAACCACCTTAGCCTCTTGAGCTGTGCTGCTCTTCCATTCTTGCTGTCAGTTAGGGGGTAGTTACTCATTCCCTGTATCCTTCATATGATAATTTTATACCCAGCCAGTAGGGATTGGAGATGTGCTGGAGCAGCTGATGTTGAGAACTCTATTGTAGAACTGCAAAAGGACTGGGAAATTCAGCCTCAAAACCTAGCATGCGACACCTTTTTGAGCTTATATGTGTGTTTCTAAACCTGCATTTTCTCTACCTTGTAATAAAATTTTCTTTCTTTTTTTTTCTTCTGAAAGCTGTGTAGGGAAGCTGAGTGCTTTCTGTGCTGCTTTCCACAGTGAGTTTTTCCTGCAGTGCCTTCTGAACTCTTGCTGGCACGAGGGTAGGCCAGAGTAACATCTACAGCCCATGACAGCAGCAAAATGAGGCTAACAAATATCCTTCTGAGGATGCAGCATGACAGCTTCATCCATCCCGCTGCATTTGCATCAGGAGTGCGGAATGGCTGTGTGTCATGGGCCACTGCCACTGCACACAGTCATTTATTTAATAACTCGTGCACAGACATTAAAGGGGAGCCTGCGAGACATCAGTGTGGTGGAGACAAATAAGAAATTAAGAGATGGCAGCATTTAGAAAAGTCTGGTTTGTGCTATTCCATCATCGTAACTTTTGTTCAGCAGTGCTTCAGGTATAAAGTGAATGGGGTTTTTATGGACAGTAGCAAGGCATGCGCTGTCGTGTGGCACAGTGGCTTCCTTGTGTTTTTTGCTATGCTCTGAGTTTGAGGGTGGCCTTTTCCAAAGGTAAGCTTTTCCCCTTGCAATATAAAGTGTTAGAGTTAATTATGCAGCTTGCACAAGATGTTTCTGGCGTGTGAACCAGGTAGATTAAAACTGCTTCAAATGTGGATGATTACTTATTTTTTTCCAGAGCATCATTAATTCACATGAAATTGAGTCTCTTTGCTAGTCAAGATTTTTCTAGGAATACCAAGTGCTGCAATTCCATCCTGGGGAGAACTGATTTAAAGTGGAGTGCCTTGAAATCCAGCTTTTTAAATACTTTCCTAGAGACAAAAATGGAGAAACTGAAACACATGGAATCAGTAGTCACTTCTGAAAATCTGTTTGTAAGCATAAAATGAAAATCCTTCTGTCATTTTAGATGCCTTTTCAGGGATTGCCTTCCAGTCCCGTGTTTCTGTGTGTAAATGAGGTGTCTGAGGTCTTCGAGATGTGTTGACTTGTGCAGATGCTTCTGGTGAGGGCTGGTTTGGTTGGCTATGAACATGTTGCCTCAGAAACCAAATTGGAGTAATAGTAAGTAGACCAGGACTGAATTTGGGTGGGGACAGTATGTCATGCTGAAAAAAGGGAACAGCGAAGGTTCTGTGCGTGTATAAATAGATGGTGTTGTTTCTGTGAAAAATACAAAGCAGGTTTTTAAAAGGCAGAATCCAGATGCAAAACTCCGAAACCCTGTGCAGGCACTTCAAATGGATGTGTTTTGCTGCAGTGGGATGGAAGAGTCTTTAATTTTTCTCATTGGTGGGAGCCCAATTATAACAGTGTAAAAAAGATTTCATGTTGTCTCCTCTAAGAGTAAGTCATCAGACTAACTAGAGAGTAACACCAGAGGTTGTCAGTCCCCCTTAGCATCAGCTGTGTCTTCCTCACAGCCAGGCTAGTTCTAACCCTTCAGTTCTCGTTTGCAGAACTTGTTGTGTGCAAGAAATGTCTCTTGGGTAGCTTTGCTTAAGAGCAGTTAAGAATAAAGGGCCTATGGAAATGTAGTGTTCAAAGCATTTTTGTTCTCAGAAGGCTGGAGAAAAAGATGTTTGAAAAATAAAAAATACCAAGGGCAGAACCTGCATGGAAGAGTAGAAAAAAGGCTCAGGCAAGAGGGATGACTATTCTGTTGTCTTCTCACTGACCTAGCACCCTGTATTTCCTATGTTGTTGTTAGTAATATTGCTGCCACTGTAGCAGAGGATGGCTGCGGAGATTGTGGCTGCCTGCCTGATAGAGGAGCGAGTGTCTCAGTCTTGTCTAGAAACTGGGGTAACTCAGCAGCTGTATGTGTGTACAGCTGGAGAGAAAGCGGAGCTCTTGGGCCAGGTGTGGGGAAAGGTCACCTGTCTGTGCATGTCAGACATCTGAGGTGGTTTCTGCTGTTGGCATGCTGCTGAGCAGTGGCACATTGAGAGCTGAACTGCCGTGTTCTGTGTATTTGCAGTCACTTGCTTGGGCTGCTTGCAAACACTGGTGTGAAGAAAAACCTGCAAGCAGGGTTGGCCACATGTGCCCTCTCCATACCTGGAACACACGGGTCATAGAGAGCCTGTCCCGCAGCTCTGGGAACCCATGCTTAGCCATTACTCAAGCTATCTCTAGGTATAAATGAATGTCACCTCATGGATTTCGTCCGTGAAAGCAAGCAGAGGTGCCAGTGTCAGAGAGGGCATGTAACAACCAAAAGGTTCCTGTGGATTTGTGTGTAGTTTGTGGTGTTGCCTTCTGCTGATATTTAGAGAAGACTGATAATTTAGGACCTTGTGTGTTTTCTAGACAGCTAAGTAGTTAAAAAATGAAATACCAGAAGAACAAGAAAGACACCATATACTCAATGGACAAGAAAAAGCCTGTGCTTAAAACGAAGCCATGTGTAAATTCTGAGTTTTGCTCACTAGACTAATAGTTCATTTATGTTGCAATGGCAGATGGTTTCCAGAGTTGATTTCAAAGAGCAGTGCAGAGGGAAAGGATGAAGGCTCTGTCTGCCCATCAGTCTGGGGTGATGGGTGGTGATCCAGTTTAGCACTGGACCTGCTTCTCAGACTGCTCATTTGTAGTTTTGTAGTACCCTGTTTTCCAGGCTGTTGTTTTGGGCAAGATGTCTAGTTTTCAGCATTATCATGAGACCACTGGTAACAGCTGAGCACAGCTGATAGCTTATTACTGCTGTTGCTACTTGGAACTAATAAATACCTAGTTTGGAAAGCACTTGGATTCAGTGGAGTATGCGTTGCTTTCATAAGATGTAGTGGATTCTTGAAAGGCTTTTTTTATGGCTGTTGGGATGTGTTCAGTGTTACAGCTCCAGCTTACCTAACAGCTGCCATCTGGAATGTGGAATATTTCAGATCTTAATGGGTTGGTTTGTTTCTCAGTTGCTGTTCAGACTCCTTCTCATGGCTGGAGTGGGTGGAAAACCAGGCCTTTTTCCCTTGCTGATATTAGCACCTACCCAGACTTTCCAAAGTTTGTGGCAGAAGCTAATGCAAAATACTGAAATTGTAGTACTTTGGAGGTATGTGGTACCATCTCTTGTCAGAAGGAGTTTAAAGTGCAGAAAACTCTGCTTTGAAGAAGGGTGGGCTGAAAGGCCCTCCATAACTTCATTTCAGCTGTAATTCTTGGGATTCATTAGTCTTATTTGAAGCATTCTTTGTCACTAAGGAAGTATTGGAGACTGTTGCTAATTCTGGCCAGAAAGCTTGTTTAGGTCAGCAGAAATCTTGTCTGGCATTTGCTAGATGCTTGGTGATGTATGGGAGAGGCTGATTGTTTATCAAGGAACACTTCAGGACTTGAAATACAAACCCCAGTTTCTTACAGAAGGAATAGAATCATCCCAGTGTGTGATGACCTTGATAATTTTGATGAGAATTTTACATTACAACTGTCTGATCTTGTTAGTGTGGGTTTGTAGGTTTTTTTTTTTCCCTGTATGTTTAAAGCCTGATTTAGATGAGATTGAGTAGATAAATTGTGGCAGGTCTAATAACTACTGCTCAGTTCTGGAAGCTGTGGAGCACTTAAGTGAGGTGGTGTCCTTAGAGGTGTGAGTAGCTTATTGGATCAGGTGGGACTGTTGATGGCCATACTGTGTGTCCAGTTGAGAAAAAGACAGCAGTCTGGGAGTTTTGAGTGGGATGAGGCACTGTGGGTTAGACAAGGAGAATAGATGCAGAAGGTCATCTATGAAAAGCAGCGGCAGCAAAAGACAAAAGCCTATGTATTGTCTTTGACTGCATAAGGTATCAATGGAGTAATCTCTGTTCACTGTGTTGATTCTGGGTGAGTGCTGGGTGTGTGACAAGAGAAGGCAGAGGAGCGGATGAACTGCTTCTTGAAGCATTTTGGGTTTCTATGCAGGTGAACAGCCTGACTGGGCAGAGAGTATGGTTTGATACAGTTCTACTGCTAAAAAAAGGCTGCCTGTGTATGCCACTGGGGCATGATGTAGTGGTTAAAATGCAGCTTACTTTGTAGTTCCAAAGGGGTTAACACTGTTTGAGGTGGAACACTAGATTGGCAGGGTTTGATTAAATTAAAAAAAAAAAACAAAACAGAGGGGAATATTTGAGCATATGGATAAGAAGAAATGCTCTTTTGTTTCCTTTTTTTTTCAAGCTTCTTAATGTGAAGAGTGGTATAGAAAAAATGCTAGATTTCTGTGATGTGCTCATGCTCCACATCCCTTAAATCCATCTGTGGCTGTGGAGCTGTTGCCACACACAGGCTCTGTGTGCTGTGTATTTTGCAAACAGCTACACCTACTTGAAGGCTGCACGAGGCATTTGGGCTGGGATTGCCAGGCTGCTGGATGTGTACGGAGCCCACAGGCAGTGAAATGCATCATTCCAACTTGCATCACTGCTTTGGCTGAATGCGGGCATCAGAATATTTTCCCGCGGTGGGGGCAGGGACAGCGTGCTCTGTGTCTGACTGGAGGGTTTAATGGGGAAGGGTTAATGAAGTCGCAAGGCAGCAACAGTGAAACTGCAGTGCAGGGCTCTCTCTGGGCACGGGGGAGTGCATGGGGATGGATGGAGGCAGGTGTAAACTCTGCTAGGAGAAATCAGAGCTCTCCATCTATGCCATGTCCTATTGGAATATTTGTCTGGTTCATTCTGGCTTCCCCACCGTGGATGTGTTGTAAGAGTAACTGTGTTCCCCATCCTCCCTCCCTCCTCTTCCTTCTCCCCCCACCCCTTCCCCCCCCCCCCCAACAAGCTGGAGGGCCAGAAGGTGGGGTGGTACCTCAGGATAATGGTAGCAGAAGGCGAAGGAGGCAGACAGCTGGCAAGTTCTGCCCCAATATGCTTCTCTGAAAGAGGCAAGGAAAATGCAGAAGATATGATGCCTGAATGGCTCACTTTGCAGCAAAAGAGAAGATTAAAAGTAAAATTAGTTAACATCTTGCTCATTTCAAACCACCACACGCCATCTTTTTGCTTCCCTCCCCTCCAGCCATTTCTCTGTGGCTTTATATTCTGAGGGAAGGAGGGTAAAGTCCCAAGCAATCCTGGGATTTAGCAGAAATCTATGTTGTGAGCAGCACTATGTAGTGAGCAGTAAAAAGACTGAGCTCTCATTGTAGCCCTTGTGTTATCTCCCTGTCATTTATACGAGCCTGGGCAGCTGGAGCAGACAGGCAACCACAGGCCTCTGCTGGGAGCTTCTGTTCACTGTACTGATACAACCGTACCGGGAGCATGCAAAGGCAGAGGGTGGGGATGGAGGCTGGGGGTCCTGCAGTGGTTCAGTCTGGGAGAGGAGTTCCAGAGGTGGGGTGTGGATGCTCCTGGGGGACTCTGGGACCCTAGAGATGTTGAGTGAGAGAGATGTTGCTGCTGTCTGCAGCTGCTAAATGGAAAAGTGAGAGAAGGCAGAGCCGAGTACTCCTGGAGGTGCCCTGTGAGAGGGACAAATGGAGCACTGGGAAATCCCAGCTACATGGAAGGGGGAAATTAATTCCATGGGAGCATGGTGAAGCATTTGAACAGGGGACTGGAACTAAAATGAACAATACCTTATGCTAAAAGGTTTTTATTTCATCAGGTACTGCTTCTTTAGACTATCTGACCAGCATAGCCATTGCTGGCAGGGAGCTGCAGATGTGTGGTGGGCTGGATGTGCTGGTATTGCTGGGAACAGCGCTGATTCAGAACAGAATTTCCTTGTGCCTGTTGTGTAGGGGATGGGTCCCAGTGATCTGAGGGTCCGATGTCTTTGTTGTGTGGGCAACTGTGTTTTGAAGAGGTTTTTGGTCCAGCCAAGCAAAACGCCGTGGAATGTCATGGTGGTTGGTTTTATGTAATGCTGTTCAAGCAGAACCTGGGCCCTCAGTGAAGCAGATGGCAGCTTATTGAGCAGCCGTGAGCAGAGGCTGGATATTCACTAGACCCCTCTAGCAGCAGCACTGTGGGCTTTACTCTGACACCTGACTTTGCCTAGTAGTCAAGTGAAGCTTGCACCTGTGGCATAAGACTGTAACAGTGGAGATTTGTCTCTGAGTGGTTACTGGTCACCAGCAGAGTCTGCAAAGAAATGGAGAGGAATTGGGAAAATGATCATGTTTAATCCTTCCATCTCCACTAGGATTACTAACTGACCAGCCTTAAATGTGTGCAAAGCACTCCTTCTGTAGAAACTTAGTGAAAGTTCAGGTAAATGATCATGCCATTATTGTAGAAACATAATTTTTAGTACAGTTGATACATTTGAGGATAATTCCTTTGGGTAAATGTTGCTGTTGGTTAATGGAACAGAAACAGATAAATGCCAGTGCAGACTGCTTTTGAAAATTCCTTTGTTAGAAACATCTCAAATCCCCTGTATTGCTGTTTTCAGTACAAACCAGCTATGTCAGCAGTTGGAATTGGGGAAAAGCACCTTCCAAAAGCTGTTTGATTGGTTACTGTTCATGGCAGAATTTCTCACACTGACTCCTGAGCTATGTGCTCTGGATTGCTGTTGCAGATTAGATTCTGTTCCAGCTGGAATGTAACTCTCATCCTGCTTGCTGATTCTTGCACTGGACAGGAGTCCTGCGGGAAAGACAAAAAAAAAGGAGCTTAATTTTTTTGCTGGTTTGGGGGCCTAGGTCTCTGGAGTGCTTGTCATTCTAGCAATGTCTTTATAGGTGAGGGATGATGCTCCTTTATGTCAGCCTGATTTCTGCTGTTGCCCAGGGGTGCTGCTTAGTCAGCACTTTTCATGCTCATGGCTCTAGTGCTTTGGGGTGCTAAGCAGAGTTCATACCTAGGAGCTCTTGTTCTTAAACGTTCACCTGCAGCAGTGGTTCATTAACTGCTTTTCTCTTTCTTAATCTCTTATTTACAAAACAGACCCAAATGATTGGTGGCCCTAAGGGAATGCCTGAGATGCCTCTAGTGAGGCTTCCTGTCTATCTTGTCTGAGCAGACAGGACCTAAATTCTCTGTGCTGTGTCCTTGTGGCATTTTCACCGTCAGTATTCAAGTATCCCATCCCTAGTTTTCAGACCTTGTGGCCCTTTTTATGATGACTCAAGTGATGTGTCTCAGGTTACTGTAAGCAGTGGGTTTTTACTGTGGTGTTTGCCTGGCTGTTGACATCAGGATGACTGAAAGAAAAGGCTTGTCACTTGCAGGCTACCCAATGTGGTAGAAGTGGCTTTGAAGTACCAAGTTCCTCGGCTGTATATGTATTTTTTATATATCATATATTTGCCTGTATACATCTAATGGGGTGGAAAAGAAACTATGGTAACGATGGCAAGTTATTTAGTGCTGCATGGAGTTAATTGCTTCTAATCACTGCTAACATCCGTCTGATTTTATGGGAGACAACAAGCCTTCGTTGGATGTGCTTGTTAGGCATCCTGTAAATCAGGGATGCTCTGGCATCTCCCGTATTGTGTGCCCATTTGCTGTGTTTTGTTTCCATGTAGCTGTGAGAAAGGAATGGTATGCACTGGGATGGAGATGGATTTGAGCCTCCACTTAAGGTCCATTGTAACAATTTGCTGGTGAAAGTTGTTTCCCAGTTGGCCACTTAAGCCTTGATGAGGGAGTTCCCTGGCTATGTTGAGTTCTTCGAGAGCAAATGAGGTATCAGGAGTTGCTTTCCCAGCAGATGTGAAAATGCTGCTCAGGGTGGCATGGCCATTGTATTAATACACAGTGTCAAAGTGGAGTCACTCATCCTGGGGAAATCACCCCATACTTAAAAAGAGCTTCAAAAACTCAATGCAAAGGAGCTTTTCCTTTTTGTCAAAATAAGCAAGTTGTGTCAAAGAATCTGTTTTCTTTACATGTCTTGATAAGACCTCAGTAGTGCTGGTGAGAGGTTTTGGCTCCTCTGTTCTAGGGCCAAGTTAAATAATGAGCTGGAGAACCTGCCTTTTGCAGCTGCAGAGGTGCCCTGTCCCCAGGTGTCGCAGAGCCCTGCCAGGCCCCGTACGTGCTGCAGCGTGATGGAGATATGTATGGGGTGATGAATGGCGTGTGCCTGGGCACCCATTAGAGCTCAGGCACTGCAGGAAGATTAATTGGGTTGGGTTGTGCCGGCATCTTTCAGGGCTCAAGATACTGGACATTTATCTATCCATCTTCCACATTAGTCACAGCACTGTGTGCTCAAGTCAAGAAACCTTCGGGTGAGTTAGAGCTGTGTGCAGATAGAGGGGGGCTGGGGCTGTCTGCTGCAGCTCCTGCTGCCTGGGCATCGTGAGCTCAATGCAGGTGGAAAAGGGGTCTGCAGGAGCGTTCTTCTTGGATAGAAACTCAGCTGCTACATTCCTGGTAATTGTTAGTCTTTTCCCTTAAATCTCTCTACTCCCAGCTCTCTCACCAGGAGGCAGCCTCCAGCATGCCACACTTGGGAGCCTGGGGACGTAGGAATCAGCCTGGATTATAAATCAGGACAAGGAGGGGAAAAATTCCAAAACTTAAGCCAGTGTCTGCTTCTGGAGTTTTTAAATGTTCGTGTTTTTCGAAGTTTTTCAGAAGCTGCCACCAGGAGAACAAACAACTTGTTGGGGTTTCTTTTATTATTACCTTTTTTTTCCCCCTAATTCTTTGCAATGCCATTGGGAACAGTTTTACCATCCTGTGATTGTAGAAGCCAATGCATACAGCATGGATGTACATTGCCTGCATCTCTTGAGTCTCCACTGAGTGGAGGCACAGCTCTGTTCATTTCTTCAGCAAGAAGTCTGTGAGTGGAGAATTATGGTATGAGTTGGGATAGGGTGGTTGAGGTATGCTGGAGACAGTGAAAAATGGGAGAGCAAAAGGAAGCAGTGCCCAACAGCAATATATTTGATATAAAAAGTCACAACAAGAGAGAGAAGAGGATGACGGTAGGGTGCAGGGAGCACACTGCCTGGATAAAGCAGGTGAGGAAGCTAATTCAGTCACCAACCATTGAGGATTCCCAGGGGAATGGAGAGCTTAAGGAAGTAACAGTTCATTGTGTTCTACATGCCTCAAGGGTTTAGCTCTATCTTTATAATTGATTAGCTGCCAGAAAATGTGCATGGACAGTTGAGTTTGCTGTTGTATCAGCTCTGATTACTTGGCTGATCTGGGATTGGTTAGAGCCTCAGCAACAGAGGTAAAGCAAAAGGCAGGAATCCTAAACCCAGATCTCACCTCCTTTGTTGGATGTATGGGAAGCCAACAGGTTGGTAGGCCTCTAGGTAATTGTACTAAAAAGTGAAAGTCCATGTAGGCGTGAAGAAAATACCTAGTTTGGTTCCAAGTGAGGCAGCCTGAGAGAGAAGTGATGGAAGTGTAGGAGATGGTAGTAACCATTTTGGAAGAATTGGAGCTTCTAGCCTGACTGTGAAGGTGTAGGGCTTGCAGGCTCAGATGACAGCACTATCTAAAGAGTGCAGCCCTGTACTCTGGGTCCAGTGGATGTATTCACTTGTTTGTATTCACAGGTAGAAAGTTTGCCTTCCTAGCTTGGCCTAGGAAGATCATGTGGCCACACATAGGGAAAAACTTTTTCTGGGAGTGAACCCTTTAGAAAATAAACTATTTATGTAGTTGCCTTTTTAGGAATTGACTGTTGGGAAGGGTCTGTGTGCCTAATGGAGTTAGTGTGTTGGTCTATAATCCAGAGTAGGGCGCGGCAAGATGGAAAGTTGGGGTATCAAAGGTTTACAAATAATGCTGTGGCTTCTGTATCTGGATTTTTCTAGCCCAGCTCGCTCTCCCAGCCAAAAGCATTCAATATTAACATCTCTCCTGAGCTGCTGGGTTTAGCAAAGCTCTGGAGTTTCTTTTTTTTCCATGTTTTTTTTTTTTTTCCTGCCCGCCTGTCAGACAGTCTGGATGCTTGGAGTGAATTCCTGTGCCTGTGTACAGAGCTGCTAAGAGATGACTGCCTGCACTGCTGTGATGTCCCTGTCCCCTGCTCCTATTACGTGCGTTTGCAGTTTAGTAATTGCATGCGGATGGCAGAGTCGGTGCCAAGCCCTGCATATCCAAAGTCGTTTGGTGAAGAAGTTCATTATGCTTGTGGCTCGCAATGATAAATTCCCTGTGATGGTGGCAGCTCACAGCAGCCTCCTCTCGTAATGGCATTCTGCTCCTGTTGGCAGCCTTCCCTGGGCAGGAGACACTGTCCTGAAATAGCACAAGCAATGAGAACAACAATGGCTGCACAACTCTGGGAGACCAAAACATGGAGCAATCAGTAATTCCTTTCCTGGGATTGCTGTGTTTAAGGCAACTTGCAGAGGAGATTGCAGCCAGGCATTTGGATGTTCCCAAGGCAAAAAGCCATGATGGACTAACCCAGGAGACTTATTGCTGAGCCTGAGGGGCTGAATACAGTTCTCAAAAGTAGCTGAAAGGGTCCTGTGTGTGTCCTACTGCAGTAACTTCACAGGAGAACCTGTTGGAACTTGTTTTTAAGATGTAAAGGATGGAGCAGGGGTCGGCTTGCGATCTGGGAGGGGGACAGAGGTGACACATCTGAAATAGAAGCAGCTTCCATATTATGTACTCTAGCCAAATCCTTTTGGTTTTGGTGTATTGACCTTGGGAATAGCACCCCGGCCCTTTGATGGATTTGTGCCCCATTGATCCTAATCTAATTAAAGCAGCACTTGCTGCTCAGCATGGGCCAAAGTGCAGTGGGGTCAAGTGTATGTCAGTAATTTAAGGATTTAGTTATTAGGCTGTAAAATGATAATCAAGAAAGCTGTCTCTAGTGGAAACAGTTCAGTGCAATGGGTAAAACACTGTTGGAAGAAGATCCTGATACACCAGTGCTGTTGCCAGAGACATTTGATATATTCTGCAAGGGATTTATACATGAGAAAGAGTTCCCAGGGAGTGACTGGAGGAGGGAAGGGTTTATGCATGGACCAAAACAGTTGGTGGAGGACTTACGTTCTTTCCTCTCCTTTCCTGAGAAGTCAGCCAGGTTATCCTAGATTCAAGGGTAGAAATCCACTTGCATTTGGGCAAGCAGGTTTTTGTTTGCAGAGGTGTGGTCTTAGAGCTCTGTGAGGCAAATGAAAATGCAGCTTTAATGATCTGGAAATGGTTAATACTGCTGAACTCATTAGATACCAATCACTTGTAGGGTGTTAGGCTGTTTCCTAATTGTTAATGTTAATTGGCTGCTTATCTACTTGTATGGGGTAAGTGGTGGGGAGCCCCTGCCACAGACCCAGGTCCCCAGCTGTGAAGGGCTGGAAAAGGACAGTCTCTCCTGCCTAGATGGGCTGGTGTGAGGAAAACGAGTTCATGGCCTGTGCCAGCCTTGAAAAAGGTAGCTTGAGTCAGTGAAGGCAGCAGTGAGTTCCTGTGCTGACCATTTTGTGCAGGCCCCTTACCTGGGCCCTGGTTGAGGTATGAGAGAGCTGCAAAATTACACCCACTGTCAGCTACTTGGGGTGATTTTAAAGGCTGTTCTGCACACAGATGTGTGCAAAGCAGGCACACTTTTTTGCTACCCACTTTATTGCAAGCATGGGTATTTCTTTTACCGGGTTATTAGCAAGTCCCTCGCTCCTGTCATTTGCCCTTGACTGTGGTATAACCATAAAACATTTACTGCAAGTCCATGAAGAATCCATATGTCCGTGTGATCTGTCAGGCCACCAAGACGCCAGGGCTTGGGGGGTAGCATAAGGATATCTGAAGGTGACACATGCTGTCATTTGATGAACAGAGATGCAGAAGGGGTTTCTGGCAGCCACTACCTTGGCCTTGACAACTTGTGATGGTGACCAGGTGGGGTGTGTTATCTTAATAGTCTGGAGCTCTTGTGAATTATTTGCTGATAGATGTAAACAGCTGTTATTCTTGGTAATGGAAAGCAATTAGAAACATCTGTACTCTTGGCGATGAGTAATGCCTCCCATCTTCACTGCTCCCAAGTGCCAATTGGAAATAACTACATCATCAGGATGGGCTGGCAACCCTCACTGCATTATGGCCTGGTTTGTACTGAGCTGTGAAGAACAAGAGGTGAAGCACGGTGGAATGAGGGTTTGTTGGGTTTGTTTCCCCCTTCAGGATGAGCGGAGGGAAGCCAGGTGCTCCATAGCTCCCTGTCAGCCTGCAGGTAACTCAGTGTTCAGGAGCTTTGGGCTGGTATGGCTTCTGGAGCTGGAAGTCCATGATGGCACTTTGTGCCCAGATACCATCTTGGATGGAGCTGCAGCTATCCCTGAGGCCTCAGTCAGGCATGTAGGTCCATCTCAGGGCTTGCCGACAGCTGGAATGAGGTCTTGGTTTGGAGGCTCTTGAGTAAAGGAAGCACCAGGAGAAGCCTAAGAGCTTGGGATCTAGCAGCTCTGGTAAGGCTTCTCAGATATGCTTGGAAGGCCCTGGCGACAAACATCAACCTAGTGACAATGAAGTGTGTTGTGCATAGAGGCTGGTTTGGGCCCTCAGTACCCTCTGAGGTGTGTTGTCGTAGAAGACATGTGCTGGAGTCTTACCAGTTGTATTTAATCCTCCTTGTAAATTACAGAAAACTCATTGTGGCTTCCTGTGCCTTCTGAATGACAGAATGACACCCCTGATGTCCTCAATTGGGACAAAATGAGTTGTATTTAACAAAACAAAAAATTGGGATAATTTAATATAAAATCTTTAGGGTTCAGTTTTTTTAGTGTATGATTTTTATTCACAGTTTTCCAGTAGCTCTGGAAAAGACAAGCTAAAAAGACCCTAGAGTATTGATATACAGAGTATCTGCTTTAATCCTTGAGAGCAAGACCATCTTTTGGTAGGAAGGGTTGTTAGCAATGCTTCTGAAGTATTTGTGAGGAAAAGGGACTGACGGAGCTTTATGGTGTGTTTGGTCTGTGATGGATTTTTTTTCCTGCTTTTAGTTCACTATTTGTTTTTCTCTGTTATTTCAAAATAAAATTAAAAAGGGTACATCAGACAGCACTTTGCTATTTGTTAATTGTATAGATGTCTTTTACTTCCTGACAGTTCCTCTTGGTTTTTTTCTGGAGTCGGTGTTAACTTGTTTTCTGTCATTGTTTTCATTGTGCTGGAGTGCATAATTTTATGGCTTTCACATGGTTTTAAAACAAAGAAATGCTGTTTTCTGACTGTAGCTTCTCTGTAGCACTCTGGTTAATAAATTGCAGGTTGCTGTCAGAATGGGATGGATCTGTTTAGTTCCTGAATTGTAGTTTATAAGTGGAGAAGAAATACTAGATGAGCAAAAGTCTCTGAAATGGAAAATAGAGGTGTACAGCAGGTTTTTTGCTGTATTAGTTCTTTCTTACAGGCTACGTGGGTAAATTCCCCCACCAAATGAAGAAAAGCAGGGAAGTAATTAACACACAAGACAGAAAATATGAACTGTGATTCTGTGCAGAGGCATTTCATGCTTTATTGGCTTCATGAGAAGGCTGAGGTGCCACAGCAATAATTAATATATTGAAAGAAGACAAAATAGATAAATTATGCAAGGGCAGGGCATTCGTTGGCTTTGAAGGGGGGAGAATTGTACTGAAGCATGTAGTACTTGCAACACACAGAAGCCAGTAGCTGGGCTTTTATGCTCCCTTGGTGTGGGGTGGATGGCTGCAGGGATGCACGTATGGATGATGTTGGAACAGGCTCTTACCCTGATGCTGATAGTTAGGGCCTGACAGAGCAGCTGCTTTCCTGTGGCTGCTGCTGCAGGGGGCATTTCAGAAGGACTCTCAAGGGTAGGAAAGGCCACGCTTGGAAATGAGTACTGAAGAGGTTTATACAGGCACAGTCTAAATTCTGGTTAGACCATGAGTGCTTGTTGTACTGGAACCCCTTCTGGGTTCCAGTAAAATCAGAAAAAGTAACTTGTGTGTGCTGCATCTCCATGCACAGCAGGGTGAAATTCCCTTGTGATGTTTTGCAGTGCTAAGCTGCCCACGTGAGGATGTTTCAGATCATGGTGAGTCAAGTAAAAGGTGATTTCTCGGTTTCAGATTATCTGCAAGGAAGAGGGAAACCTTCAGGTTTCCTTGTCCTTTGGTGCTTTGGAGCTAGGTGCATGCAGAGTTCGTATCCATGCCATGTTCCCAAGTGTTCCTTGAGGTTTCAGTGGAAGCTAGCAAAAGGTCTCCCTTTTGTGTGATTTAATGAAAAGGGGAGAGTGGAGGAGGTGGAGCTGACCCTTTGGGTAGGGATCTTGAAACAGCACCTGTGGGTGTCCTTTGATTAGTCTCTGAAGTGCCACTGGCCGTGGTATCCTTGCACGATGGGATATGCGCTAATGGAGAGAGCAGGTGGGTGCTGGGTATGGCAGAGAGAACTTAAATGCCACCCCTGGCTGTGAGCTGGGTTGGAAAAGTTGGGAAGCTGATGGGCAGTTTTGGGGGAAGAGCACAAGTTGTATGGATCAATGTAGCTGTCCCAAGGACTGGGGTTTGATCAGTACGACTGTGGTTGTATGCCAAGGACAGCTGCTGGATGAAGGATTAGGATGGGCTCTGATTGCTAGGGTTTACTTTACAGATGTCATGAAAAGGCCTTCTTCAAACCTGTTCATTCCTCCAGTGCTTCTTTTCCAGATGGGAATTATAGAGTAAGATTCAGTAAAATCTGCTTCTCTGTTATTTAACAGAAAAGAATTACAGTAACCTTTTCTAATCCTTTCATTTCAGGTTTGATTTACCTGCTATACTTTGATCAGAAATTTGTGTAGTTTTACAGGATTAGGTGTTTTCATGTCCAGTTTTGGAATGACTGTAGTGTATAAAAAATTTTATGATTATTGTGTTTTGAAAGCTGGGATTAACCTGTGATTCTTGATTAAAAAGATATTGTACAGGATGGGGGTGGGTACTGAAATTGTTGCTTAGCTTGTGTCCCTTCTTGTTTGGAAGAAAAACATCTTCAGTTTTTCTTCCAGGAAGTTTGCTACCAGAGTAGAGAAATTTGGAATTAGGGGAGGTAGAGTTGTGTTTGCCTCTTTGAACACTTGAGAGTTTCCTTGTGAACAAACAGAATGCTTGGTAGCAATTAGGCCTTTGTTTACTGTGTCTGATACTGGAGGATGGCAGTGCTGAATCTGTGTCTGCTCTGGTGGTTTGTAGCTCTGCTGGGGGTGGCATCAGCCTCTTCAAGATCAGAGACTTCAATATCCAATGGAAAGCCCCTCATTAAGGCTGAAGCTGATTGATGTTCAGCAAGTCTCAACAAAAAACTAGGTTGGAGCAAGCTGTTTTTTTCCGTCTTGGTACAAAATGGCAGCGAAGGCAATTCTTAAAGCAGCCCTTAGACACAGGTGGAAGAAAGGTGCCGTGAGGGACAGCATTACCTGCCACTGAATGTGGGGTACAGGGATGCCTGCCTCCACAGGCTGAAGGGATGGTTTGGAGTCATTTGGATAGCAGGAATACTTCCATATGTGTGTTTAATATACAAATACATTTTAAAAGCCTAAGCATTTATATTGTACATAGCATTGTCTTCAACCTAGTAGAGAAGTGTTTGGCCTGCCGTGTATATATTTTACATATAAATAAAGAATAAATCCATATAATGTGCTCTTATTTCAATTGAAATCCACCTAAAAGTCTTTTTTGCTTCTGCTGCTGTTCCCAGCTTGAGTAGGCGGAAAGTAAGTAGTATGGGTCTGCTTTGCCTAAGAGTGTTGTAGGAATTTGGGTGACATGATAGCGTGGTGGGTTTCCATGGCTGTGTGAGGGCTGGATTTGTTCTTGGTCACCCTTTTTAGAGAACAACCAGCATTTACGAGGGAGAGGGTTTTTGCAGATTTGTAGATGAACAAAGGGCAGTCCTGCCTTCAAGATGAAGCACTGCCTAGTGCAACGGGAAGGAAAGCTGCTGTGACTGCTAGGCAGCTTGTTGAGAAAAGGGCTCCAGTGGGTAGGTTTCCCTTGAGCAGCTACGTGCTTTTTCTCCCCGTAAACCTGTTGTCCGAGTAGTGCTGCTAACCACAGATAACACAGTCCTGTTGTGGATGCAGGAGTCAAGGGGCCAACAAGGAATTGCTTTTCTCTATGCTGGGCATGAAAGATGTGGTCTCATGAAATCCTTCAGGAGAAAAACAGGGATTGAGGGCAGGCTGAAGTTGTGTGCTACCAAATGATACAGTCCTGGCTGAGCTGGAGCATAGCGTGCAAAATGAGAGCCCAAGTTCCAAATGGCAATTATCAGGCAGCTTGGTTAACTCTGTTTTCCCTAGGAAATCACTCTCAGGATTATATGGTCTCAGGAAAGATTAGCAAAGCTGAGGAATCTTCAGGTTGATAAATAGGAAGATTAGATGGAAGCAGTGGGAAAGCTACTTAGTACTGAAGTCTTTGCCATGAGAGCCAAAAGAAAAGCTTTTAACTAAGCGCATTTGGAAGGAGCAAGTCTGAAATTGCAAGAAAAGATGGCATAAGGAGGCAAGATGACAGCTGGATCCCAAAGGAGCTTTTAGTTGCTTCTCCTTGCTATTGATGGCAACTTCACAGGACCTAGTACCAGGAACAGACAGTGCACCACAACCCCAACTGCTGCTGTAACTGAGACTATGCACAGGCTAAGCCCCTGTGGTACAAGGCTCTAGGGATTAGGGCAAGGGAAAGACCAAACCTGGGCTTGAATGGAAGCTGTGGGTACTGAATCATACAACCTAGATCCCTGATACAGCAAGAGAAATGTTTCTGTTCTCAATTCACAATGGCAGCCTGCTTGTACGAGTGTTCTGGGCAGTGAGTCTTGGTAAAACCTGTGAAAAGCACAATTTCAGCTGAAATGAGTTTTTTAGTTTGATTGCCAGAAAGAGTGCACAGATAAGAACAAGAAATAGTTTGTGGTGAGAGCTAGTTTGGTGTTTTAACGTTTTCCAGGAAGTTAGTGTATTAAATGGTTTTCTTGAGGCCATGGACTTTTCCATCCTCCATTGATGATGAGTTGTGGTGAGGCATCCATTCGTCTGAAATTTGAGCCGGGCAAATGGAAGGTCTGTTGTTCCTCCCTGAACAACTGTCTCTTTCTGGAGATTTATGTGAGGTCAAGACCAACTTCCCAGCTGGAGTTGAGCCGGAAGAGCTGAGGTGATCTGGAGATGTCCTGCTGCCAGGACTCTGTGTACCATGTGTCCCTAGGGCACACTCCCAGCTCTGTGCCAGTGCTCACTTTGCTGCCTTGCTGAGGGATGTGCTTGGATCCCTGGGGCTCTGGGATGTCACTAAGGATAGAGCTCAGGGCTGGGTCATAGCTGATAAGTGGTGTGATGGTCCTAAGGAGAAGTGCAAGCAGAGGAGCCAGGAAATATTTTTGTGTTCCTGTATCTTTTCTTAGTACAAAGTTAAAAATGGTTGGAAATGACAGGAACACCGGGAGCCTGTGAAATACTGCATAAAACTTATAGAAAATGGATCTTTTTTCACAAATAAGGAGTTTTCACTTCTGTCCACTGAATGAGAGACCAGTGCTCATTATGAAAGGAGTTCTGTTTCTCCCCTGGATCTCCACTGCCTCCTTTGTAGTTTATAGATGCTTTTTAAACTTGTTCATTTAACATCACTGGTGATCCATGTATACCTGGATATAGCAGTGTGATAAAATTAATGTCTTGGAAGTGTCATATGTTCTGTATACTTGTGCTGTCAGGAAGTAATGCAGCAGAAACATGAGAACATTACACTGAATGATGTGGCAATCCTCTGACTTCTTTCTGGTGATAAGCAGCCGAGATATTCCAGGGAAAAATTAAAAAGGAAAAAAAAAATCCAGAATCGGCATTTGCCAAGTGACCAAGGCAGAGTGGTAAAACCAATTGTGCCCATGTTTGATATGTGGTGATAGGTGGCTATTTTTAAAGATAAAGTCTTGCTTATGGCACTTGTCTGAGATGGAAATATATGTTATTGTCTTGGTTTTATTATAAGAACAAAGCTGGATACAATGAGTTTGAAGGACAAACAGCAAAAATACAAAAAAGGATTTTCATCTTGAATTTGTGTGGCTGCCTTTCAACTTTGCTGAGTGTAATCATCTCCATCATTTTCTGAAATGATTGTGTCATTAAAGGAAAAAACCCAAATCTGAGCCCCTTAATAGGGCACCTGTGCTCATGTTTGTGTCTGGAGCCAGGTTTCAGTACGACTTGCAGCACACTTCTGTGTTCTTTGTCTGTACTGTTACAGAGACAGGTTGCTTGTCCTGCTGTTCCTTGTCCTGCTGTCCCAAAAACTGTGGCTGACTTCTCAGTTGTGCTGTAGTCTCTGCCTGGGAGTTGGCACAGGAGCATTGACATTACTGGTCCCAGTGCTCATTACGTACTGCTATAATTGTTCTGTCTTTCATCTATTCTGTGCTCCTCCAAGTCCTCTACAGGTTGGACTAATCCAAATGAGTTGGTATTATCTGCATAGGTCGTCACCTCATTTCCCAGCTTCTTCTCTAAATCATGACTAATGACTGGAAGTAACTCTGGTCTTAGTGTCTTGGGGCACCTCCTTGTTAATCTTGAGCCGTTATGTTAATTGACTGTTTGATCCTCATCTCTGCCCTGCCCCTCCCTTCATTCCTCTGACTAACTTGCAGCCAGAATTGTCTGTCTGTATACAACAGCCTGATTTTTTCACAAGGCTTGATGAGACGCTTGGAGGCTCTTTGGGAGCCCAGAATAAGATGTCATCACACACATCTTGATATCCTGCTTTGATGCAATTGCATTACCTGGCAGGATTTTCCACACTCTTTCCAGGCTCACTGGTGATTCATTGCACCACAGCTGCTGCTGCTGCTCCTTTGGGTGTCCTGTTGGCTCTCCAGAGGCAAGGATTGAGGTGGGGAAAGAACTTGGAGAGATGTATGTGGTAGAGGAGGAGGAGGAACTGGGGAAGGCAACAAGCTCTTTGTCCTACTTGCTCATGCAGTATTTCTGCCAGCATGTCGCCGTGTCATCTCAGAAACAAAAGTGGGAATTGATTTAAGGCATTCCTGACTGGAATAAAAATAAGAAACTTACTCTGTAAGATTATCTACAAGTCAGTCAGACTCTCCTCTGTTATTCAGTCACCATTTTGCTATCAAGCAGGTTGTAAAACCTGGCTTTGCCCATTCTATGTTTCACAGTTGCTGCATATTCGGGAATGGAAGGAGAAGTTTGGTGTTTTGTTTTTCTCTGTCTCAGCACTAGTAGGCCATGTGTTAAAGACTAAGACTGCTGGATATCTGCATAAAGAAATATAAATAATTTTGGCATTTCAAGTTTCCCCTGGAGATCTTGTTTTGATGCTCAGGTGCTGGGGAGTTCTGGGAACTCCTTTGGTTATTGCTGCCTTTATGAAAGCAGCTGATCCATCAGTGCTGTGGGTTTGGTACTTAGTAGGAAGGTAGAGGAGTACAGGCGACAGCTACTGCAATCCCGTGCTTGTGTAAACTGCCTGTTAGTGATGGAATAGATCCATTCCAGGGCAATCAGTCGCTACTGATGGCCATGTGGCTCGGCACTATTAGGGAAGTAGTTGCTCTCTGTGTGTGTAAACCCTCTGTAACAGAGCTGCTGAGGAGATCAGTGCTCTGTTCTTGGACCCACAACTGGTCCGTCATAGTCCCGTCTCACTTGTGTTTTCCTCTCTTGCTCCTGAAGAAAGAGGCGATGGAGGCAGGAAAAGCAACTGAACTCTGCAGAAGAAAAAGCAGAGTTGCCAAACGATTTCTAGTGGATTGAGGCAGAGACTAAATGCTGGGATGAGGAACCAGATGATCCATTTCACTGGTGTCGTAGTTGTGTTAAGTGAGCACTTGGAGAAGCCGTAGTTTTGAGCCCCCATATCTGGGGGGCCAGGAATTCGACCTGGATGTTAATAGGTGAGAAGTTTATAGGTGTATTGTGGATGCACCTTGCTGGATGAAATGTTACATTGAGTCTCTTCTGCTCTTGGGTCATTGTTGACATTTTTTTGGTGGGGAAATGATAGATAGATGTAAAGATGGAAGACAGATGGATAAACAGAAAGACAGGATCAGATAGTAGATGAGTTACAGTCGTAGCCTAATGCATGTGCTGTCTTAATGCTGCAATATTAGCACAGCATCAGAGTCCCTGTACATCTGCCCCCCTTCCTCCAACTGTACCGATTTATATGAAAATTAAGATTACAAATTAAAACCAGGCTATCCTGGAGTTTTCCAGTTCATCAGCCATCCAATAAAAATGATGTTGAGCTTGTGTGCATAATTCCCAGAAGATTACTTTGTCCTTACAGCTAAGCTCTGTCCCTGATATAAAAGATCTCTATCCAGTTTTATTGAAATAAAGAACTAACATCATAATCCCAATATTGAGGTATAATCTTCATTATCTCCTGACCCTCTTGAGATTTTTTTTTTCTCCCACCCCCATTCTATCCTGATTCAGATTTATTTCATTTATAATCCCTATGTGTTTACCTTTATTCAGATGGGATTATAAACCAAATAAATAAAAACCCTCCCCCCAACATGCCCTAACATACAGCAAATACCCTTCAGCTGAGCTCTCATTCCGTGATGTGTTGGGCTGAGCTGTGGCATGCTGGGCTCAGTTCCTGCAGACTCTGTACCTGGGGTTCCCCACAGCAGCACTGCCCATGCACCCCTGGACCTGCTCCTTGGAGCAGGGGCTGGCACTGGACCCCCATGCTGGCAGGCGTGGTAGGGACACTGTAAATGTCCATGGAGATGCAGACAGGTGCGCTGGCCTGTGGTGGAATGCTGCCCCTGCTGAGTGCACTTCCTCCTTACAGTACTTCCAAGCACTTGGTGGTGCTTGAGTTTGTCTCTATGCTGAATGCACGGCTGAGGCCAGGAGTTAGAATGAGATTACTGGCATTTGGCAACTTGGCCAAAACCTCTGTTGAGCTGATACAAAGAATGGCTTCTCTTTTCACAGACACTTTCTGGCTGGAGGCTGTGCCCTGGGCTGGTGCCTGCGTTAGTGCTCAGGAAATAAGGGTCACAATGTTGCTCAGATGGGGACTTTTTTGGGTGCAGAGCAGTGTTTCTATGCTGTAGGAATAGCCAAGTGGTAGAGGTGAGACCTATACCTGCCTCCTTTTAGTCACACGCAGTAGGTCTGGTGATGGGTAATGTCACAGTCAAGTGTCTTTGGCTACATCAGAGGGCTAACACAAAGCCTACCTCTGGAAAAGGGGAAGGAAGGGTTTTGGAGGCTGTGTTCCATAGTGGTAAGGTACTATTAAGGAAACCTCTTTGCTTATTATAATCACTGGAGTGTTTACCTATGTGGAGAAGAGAGGAACCTCTAAAACATGAAGTGGGAAAAGTGGTGGGTTTTTTGGGTATGTGCATTGTACAGCGTTGCAGTAGGTTGGACATCCCAGAGGTGTCTCAGTGGCATTTCTTTATAAATGTAAGGAACAGTCACCTGGATAAGAGCTGTGGAAATCAACAGTATCAGTGGGGTCGAGTATGGGAAAAGGAGGTGCAGTTCCTGGCTAGGCAGGTGGCTTTTCTCGTGGTCCCAGTGCCTCCCTGAGTTACTCAATCTGTATGAAATGCGGCTGGAAATACTAGGTTTCAGTGAGAAGAACTTGGAGATTCTGAGGGGAAGATGGCAGTGCAATAGGGCATACATGGCGTTAGAGGGGGGAATTTAGTTTGCTACAGAGATAGATCATGTTGCATTGCTAAAGTAACTGTGAGTCTTGTTCTGGAGTAAAATAAGTATGTACTTAAGAAGAAATCACCCAGGTAAGCTGAGGTTATTCCTTCTGTCTCCATCTGCTAAGCTGATAACACAGAGACATATTGATGAGGGCTCAAGGAAAACATGAAATATTTCATCAGTAAGATTACACCACACAGAGACAGATGTTGGGAAGCTGTAACATTTAAAAATAAAGAGATAAACACATGCTTGTAGGAGGGATGGAAAGATTATTGTGGGTTGTTGTTTTGGGGTTTTGGTTTTTGGTTTTTTTTTGCTCTATGGGCTGAGTGGGAGGAGGGAAGGGGGAACAAGGTGCTGAGAGAGGGAGAGGCTGTATCAGAACATAAAGGAGTTACTACCTGATTGCAGACTGAAGAGGTGAATGCTGCTGCCTTGGGATAAGCAGCTTTTGTGGGAGTAAGGGAGGAAAGTGAGTTTAGCCAGGTTTATAACCTGTCTTTTCTTATATGGACCAGCCATGCATCTACTCATGGCAGATTGTGTTTTAGTTGTTAATTGTAAAGCTTTACTTCTGAACTAGTCTGACTTAGGAGATGGGTAGTGCTTGACTTAGGGGTGTCAGTGAACAGGAGGCCCACTGTCTGCTACAGGTACTGTGTGTCTGATTGTGTAATACTTGCATGTAGCTGTTGGTCAGGTGAGTCTTTGGCCTTGCCTGTTGCTGCCATGGTGTGTGACAGGCACTACTGGAATTCTACTTCAGAAGAGTTCCATGAACCCTGGCATTGTGCTGCTCTGCAGCAGCTTTCCCAGCCTTACTGTCCTGCTGACCCTCACATGGCCCTTGACTGCTATGAGTCATGCCTTGAGCAAGCTGTGTGTTATCCGTGAGCGGTGTTTAACAGCTGGAAACATTTCCTTTGGGCTGGGGCTGTCCAGCTGCAACTGTAGAGGTGTTTCTGCAGTCCTCAGGAGGTAGGATGTGGGGGCTCTGTGTAATAAAATGGAAGTTTTCAGCAGAAATGCTTCAAAGGAATTTTGGGTATCAGTAAGCTTGGGTATGTAGTGCCTGGTGAGGAAGAAAAGTGTCTTCATCCTTCTCTGAGGGTGTGAGAGCTTGTCAATGGCTCCTGTCTGTAACAAAACTGGCAGCACCTTGGAGGCACCTTTGGTGCCAAAGGAGAGCCCTACTGGCACAGGTTCATGGCTCTGTAGGTCACTGTGGTGGACCAGGCACTTGCACTGATTCACATCTCCTATGGAATTCTGCAGGGGTACAGGTTTGTTTAGGGCCCCACTGGGCAGAGACCAGCTGCAGCTTCCTTGTGTCACCCCAGAGCTCTTGGGCTGGGGAGTTGTTGACCCCAGGGCCCCACTGACAGGGTTTCCTGTGGATGTGTGGCAGTTGCACAGAGTTCCTGGGGTCAGGAAACAGCACTTAGCTTCTCAGCCCATTCCAGTGTCTGAGGCAATCAATCAACACAGCAGCCATCAGCTAAGGGATGTGCCTTCCTCTTGTCAGAGAGGGTTCTGTGAGGAGTAGATGAGGAGTCTGTAATGGGAAAGTCATTCTGTTGGAGGTATACTGCTGTTGCTTTCGGGGGTTGTCCTGATGCTCCCTGGGCTTGCTGAGTGCTGGGAGCGTACGTCTTGGCCAAGTACAGAGTTTGACTGCTTCGCCACCAGGGAGGGTTCCTTCATAGCTTTCTCACTTTGATCCTGTGATGGATGACAGTGCCAGGGACATCCTTAACACTGTAAAACCTCTGAGGTTCCCTAAAGGTGATATACATCATGTGTAAACGTTGCCATCTGCAGAATGCTGCTTTATTAAGAACTTCCAACTCTGCCTTAAGTGGGAGGCTGGAGTGACAAAGTGATGGTGTCACTTTGCAACTGGCCCTTGAAAGATGGTCCATTCCCTTCGGGAACCATCTGTGTAGCCCTGTGTGCCTGATGGAATGTTTATTGTGTTTGGCTGAAATAAAGAAAATCATCTTTCTGTTCCTGGTGCTGTGATTTTCAGGGAGTTTATAAGCTTTCTGAAAGATTGTTCCCTTTTGTCCCTAGGACATTTAAGTTTGGAGCTGGAGCACAGGCTGAAGGTACAGCTTTGGTGGAAGTTTTGTGAAACCCAAGTTTCACAAAGAGGAGTTGATACAGATTTCCTTCCTCCTCGGCATGGGAACCAGCCTTCTGTTTGCCTGTGATTAATCAATTTACATAGCAGGTGGGGATAGCAAATTACCTACTTAGCTACGAGCAGGAGTGGGTTTAAAGGGATGGAAACATCTGAAAAATGTTTGAAAAAAGAAGTTGTGAAGTTGTGTGAGGTCAGTGGCCAGCTGTTGATAGGAGGGGTGTCTGAGCAGCAGCTGGCCATAGATTATCACCTTAATGATGATCATGTGATTGCCCTGTCACTCTGGCTTGGCCAATTCTTCACTGCCCCTTGTGTCAGCATTCTTCCCTGAGGCTCTTGGAGAGGCTGCAGATCTACATGACGATGTTCTGAGCTGGGCTTAGTACGATAATGCTTATGCACAGGTACCCAGGTACTGGTTGGGTTCCAGTATTTTCCGCCGTTGGTGCAAGCATGTACCTGGAATGGGCTGAGAAAACAGCGTAAGGGTACTTACACCTAGAAATGCTGCCGCTCTTGTGTGGCAGATCTGCAGCACTCTGGCTCTCTTTACAGAGGTGTCTTAT
This sequence comes from Molothrus aeneus, assembly GCF_037042795.1. Classification (NCBI taxonomy): domain Eukaryota; kingdom Metazoa; phylum Chordata; class Aves; order Passeriformes; family Icteridae; genus Molothrus; species Molothrus aeneus. The sequence goes on along the minus strand of NC_089649.1, from coordinate 311,657 downwards.
ATCAAATAACTTAAAAGCTATCTCTTCTTTTAGTGTAAATACTGTTTAAAAGGTTTAGAAAAGTGCTGAAATTCAGCCCTACTGCTTTCCATCTAGATCCCTTACATTGTTTTGTTTTGGTGGTGGAAGTGATTTTTTGTGTGGGACATTGCAGGGTTTTTTTGTTTGTGTTTGGTTTTGGGGGACGTTGCTTTTCTTTTTTTATTAATGTCTAGTTTTGTTATTTTGCTATTTCACATAAAGGCCAGGAAACGCTGTGCAAGGCACAGAAATGATGATAGCAACAGGGACAGATGAGGGAAGAGGGCAGCAATGCCCATCTCAAGAGGCAAGGCTGGAAAGAGCAGCTTGGTTAGCTGTGTGTGATGGTATCTGTTGGGAGTATGTCAGGGTGATGAGCTGTTGGAGCTGAGAGATGGAATGGGCACACAGGGAGATGCGCATAAACCACTCACGGTTAGAGAAATTCCCTGGAACACAGGAGATGGGCTCTCCTGTTCAGAGATAGCCAGGCTTGGGCAAGGGGTGTATGACTGGTGTTAAAACATTGCACTGATCCACCTGCCCTGTGCAGCTGTCCTAGGGATCCATGGGGGCTCTGACACTGCTCACCCAGGCAAGCTGTGTGTGTCACTAAGATGGTTCCTCAGCTGGGAATACCAAACAGCTGAATCTGCATATGGCATGGCAAACTGGACTTGTCTCCATTCCTATCTTTCCTTCTTGCCTGGGGTTTTTGCTCTCCAAGCAAATCTGGGTGATTGTCTTCAGAGCCCAGAACCACTGGCTCTGATGCCTGTGTGTCCCTGTCCCAGCTGATGCCTGGTTCTGCCTAAGTGCTTCTAGCAGCTCTTCCAGTGTGGGTGAGAAGGCACCTTGATCTGCTGAGTCCCAGTTTTTCCAACTGCAGTGTGGGCAAATGGATTTCCTAATTTCTCATTTTATGTGAATAGACAGGAGAACTGCTGCATAATGCTGGTAATAGCAATGGGAATTGAAATTGCAGGATCTGTACATGTCTGTAAGTCTTTGGCTTCTTGACTAAACTATCTTCAAGCAATTTCCAAGAAATTTATTTTTCTTGCTCTAACATCACTAGAAAAATCTAACTATAGGACTTGGGCTATTTAGAACAGTCTATAGTAAATAGTAATGAACTGACTGCTCGCTTAAAACCTTAGCATTTCACTAAACGTGGCTGTGGGGGTTGTTCTTGCAGATCAGCCAGTAAGGGACATAGGTTTGTCTTCTTGATGTCCCAGAGCTGACATTGGTTTAATTGGGAGGAAATAGGCAAGACAGTCAAGTATCAGGATTTGAGATGCAGGCATCAGGCTAAATGTCCATAGTGTGTGAACTCTTTATGTAAAATGTAGCTACATGTAAGCATGGGTGGCGTGTCCCATTTGGAAAGTTGGCTCTCAAACAGCACTCTGCCACCTGCAAACTGGGAAAAAGTGATGCCTGGGTGGATTATTGGCATTTTGGACCTGTTTGATGGCAAGCATCTCTCTTGGGTGTGAGTGCTGTCTGAGCTGCACACTCAGCAGCACAGTTGGAATGGCAATGTACAACATCCAGCAGTGGGAACAGAGGTGGCGTGGTGGTCACCACTCTCTTGCCTCACCTAGTACGTGTGGCAGAACTGCCACTTCTCATGAAGGTCAAAAGGGGGCCTTCTCTGCACTCTCTGGAGATGTTTGTTGGACTTGTTGACTGTAATGAGAGGTGTGAGCATGTGCTCAAGAAGTTTCTGCAGGCAAAAGGCCTTGGGCTGTTCAGATGGGCCCGGGTCAGGAGAGATGTCTGGGAGAGGAATATTGCAGGGCAGCAGTGAGGCATCCAGAGAATTTGTCTGAGCAGCTCTCTGCAAGATGCATTTGTCTACAAAGTCTGTCAAGGCTTCTAATTAAGGTTCCTTGGACAAAATAAATCTGCTGCCTTCCCTGTTGACAAGAACACAAGTTGAAAGATTTGGCAGTGAGCAGGGCAGCAGTGCCCAGCCTCAGGGCCAAGGACACAGGTGGAGCTGCAGGACCTGGACAGAAGGCTGAAGGGATTCCATCTTGCACCTGACTTAGCAGGTGGGAGGCTGAGGTGCACAGCCTGCCCATAGCCCCATTCTTTGAAGGTGTGTGAATGGAAATATCCGGAAGAGGGCTGGCTTGGAGCACTTTATTACGATCAGTGCCTTAGTAATGTTCACACTTTGTCATTGCTCACTTTTATGGGGGGGCTGGCTTCAAATGCAGTATATTATGCAATGGTTTTGTCATGTATCAGTGATGATATTAACAGTCTAATGCTAAACAGGTTCTGAGGAAATGAGGAGGAAAAAAAAATTACTTACTATATTTACCCTGAAACAAGATTCAATCTGCCACTGTATTTAATGCTATATTTTTCATTATCTCACAAGCATATGTTGGAACTGCTACAGATGATGAAGTTAGCTGCTGGGCAGAGCTATCATCAATGCTTTCCATCTTTATTTTAATAAGAGGAACGAGCAAATTGTTTGTGACCTTTGTCAAGGGCTTCCTGGAAGACAAGAAACCTAGCTGCAACAGAATCGCTAGCCTGGAGCTCTGCTGAATATTCAACACTTGAGCCCTGCCTGAAACGTGCTGTAACAAAGCCATTGTGTCTGATGGAGCCATGTCTGCCACAAAGGAACTGGGAGCTAACAGCGAAAGTTAAACCTTTCCTTTCTTCTCCTCACACTCCTGGAACAATGTGGCAATATGCTGTTTTGTTCAACCTACTTGCAGGGCAGGAAGCTGAAAATGGTATCTTGCTGACAGCTGGCTCATCACACATATGCTGCTGTGCAGAGAAAAAAAAAGTGGGCTTTTGGTTTTTTTAGGAAGTAAAAAGCTGACATATGTGCTGTTGGTATGTGTCACACGAGGGGCATGTCCCCTATGGCTGGCAGCACTGAGGAGTAGGGAGATGCTGTTTTGGGATACCTCACACAAAGAGAACCTTGTGAGACTCGCAGCACATCACAGTATGGAGCAAACAAGAATGCCGAAGCAGGGATGGTTGCAGAATGCATTCCTGGTATGGAGGGGATTCCTGCAGAATCCCCTCATCCATGCTAGAGTACCAGAGCACCAAATGTCATCACCACTCCTCCACAAGAAAATGGCATCCTTGAGGCATTGCTCCAGTCTGTCGGCAAACTGCGGCCGGGCTGGCCAGTCCTGGGACTGGAATCGCTTTCTCACCCGCAATGGCTTTGGCATTTTCACTTGTGCAGCTCTTTGTGGAGATGGAGATTGTTCCTGATGCTGTCTGTTGGTGCAGGTGTAGGCTTTGCAGGTGACCTCAGATAAAACACTTCATTGTGGGTGCTTATTTAAGCTTCCAGGCAGCATTTCTTATATAGGGAGACAGAAAAGTGCAGTAGAAGTGATAATACACCCCTGTCCGTTATCTCCACTTGTGGTAACTGTCTGTGTTCACACTCCCATAACATGGTGCAAGAAGGTGATCTGGGAACCAGGTTTGTAGTGGTGTGATTTTATTTTGTCATCAGTTGTTTATAGTTCTCTGAAATATCAGTACCTTACTCTGGTGCATTTTGCTGACTCTGGTATCCTCAAAACTTGGAGGGAAATACCTTGTGGTTATCTGAGGAAGTTCAGTTATCAATGCAAATTTCATCAAGCTTTTCTGGAGCCTGCAACACTGCAGCTTGCAAACATCATTCCAGAATTGGTATTTGGTTATCCTTGTGTGGGTGTAATGGCTGTACATGAGACAAGGAACCCGCCCTTAACTTGCCTTGCAAAACGAACGAGCAGTGATCTGGAATGGCAAAGATCTAAAGTCACCTTTTGGTACCTTTGGCACCTTCTTCTGAAGACTTCAGACCATTCGTTGCACCTTTGACTTGGCGGTGCCATTTATCAGGATTCTTTTCACATCGGAGCCTTCTGAAAACCGGGTGTACAGTGATTCCCGGCATTAATGCTTCTGTGCAAAACCATCTGGTGGAAGCTTGGAGTGCTGAACGAAAGGTGTAAACCTGGATTAGTGTGGATATGGTTCTCTATTGCCTTTGGCTCATTCACATCTCACTGGATGTTTTCCAGGTTCCCTTGGAAGAGCCAAGATTGCCATCATACAGTGCAATGCCATATGTTTAGATTCATATGACATATTACCTAAAAGTCATAAATTATTATACTGTGTCTCTTTACAGGGCTGTGATTAGAAATGTTTATGTAAATGCACCTTCCCAAGAAAAATGGCACATGATGTTAAACAACAGTATGCATGGCAGCTCTAATGAGGTACTTTGACTCAGCTAGGATGTTGCCTTGAAAACCATCTGATCAGAGTATAATGAGGAATTAATGTCCTTTTTTAAATGCACTGATCTTAGATGAGGTTTCTGCTGGCACTGACATTGCTGGGGAAGAATATGATTGAGAGACAGACGTGTAGAACACACTGCTCTGTGAACTGGGAATACCTGGCCCTAGAGTCCAGTTTGTGGTCCTGGCATTGTGTCTGTGTCACTTGACTGAAATCCAATATGTACATGCGTGTATGGAGATCTGTTCTCACATATGACTGAAACAGGTTTTGCTTGGGCTTTTAAGTTGCTGCCATAAAAGTGAAGAAGTTACCTCTTCCTTAAACTCTCCTTTTTCTGGTGTAAGTCAGCTCATCTCAAGTTCTGCCAATGATAGAACATGTAATATTGCCACTTAAGTTAGCTGTAGATTGGCTTAACTGCTGCTTTAAACGCAGGTACAGAAATCCATCCAGCAAAGAGAAACAGACCTAGAAAGCTGACCTAAGTGAGCTGTGTATCTCTGTATTTGAGAAAACAACAAAAATCAACAATAGTGAAACAAAAACCCAGAAAGTACAAACAAAACAAACCAAAATCCCCCCTCACCATAAAAAAGCTAATTGGGTAGCTCTCTTAAATATCCAAGCAGAGGACATGGAACAGTTTGGATGAGGCACTGGAGTAAAACAGGAAGGATTTAATGCTGAGAAGAATGTGCTTTTTTTGTCTAACAATAGATTCTTCAAACAAGATGAAGAAATCCAATCATTCTAATTAGCACTGATTCACTTTCTCTCCCAGAGGGATTATATCTGAGCTCTGTGGTGGGTACAACTGCAATTTGCCCTCTGTCAGTGGCTGAGATACTGGAGCAGGCCAATACAACATGAAATGGGACAGACCCAAATGGAGGTGGTGCATCAATTAGGAATTGGAGCATTCAAGAAGCAGGAAAAAACCAGAGGAAACAACTGGCTTGTTTTGAAGCACGTGTGAACTTGTGGAGGGCTTGAACAAGTTGTCAGAGTGACTTGGACTTGTCTTTCCTCTAGGGTGTGTGTGACATGGCCCCTCAGTGGCACCTGCAGCCCACAGCAGCTATTCTGGCCTCTCCACAGCGTGTGATGGGTGTGAGATGTGCAGTGCTGCTACATGAGCGCTGGTGTGTTTTCAGACACAGGTGTTGTACGTGGCTGTGTCTGCCTGCTCTTGTCATCCCTCCCATCAGCACCACAGGCGGGTTCCAAGGCTCAGTGTTGCCACGGGATCAGCTCTCCCATGATTATGTGAGGGATCAGCGTGATCGGCTGTCACTGATTTCACTGACATCTGTCCCCACAGCGAGACAAGCTGCAACATGAATTATTGAAGACATACACATGCAGATCTGTGTCATGATTACGCCAAACAATGCGCTTTGCCACCCTCCGGAGAGCACAGAGAGCCGTGTGGACAGCTGCTTTAACCCTTTCTGACAATCTGTTACCAGCTTCCAGCACAGGAGCTTCACAGAGGTCTGGGGCACTTGGGCAGCCTCAGTCCTCGCTCCCCATGCTGAGCTGCTACTGCAGATTTACTGTCTGGAGAAGTTTCCCTCTCTGCAAGGCTTTGCAAAACAAGGTGTTGGAATCTTGATGGGAAAGCTTGGTCTCACAACAGGCAGAGAATGCCAGACCTGATTCAGAAAATGAAGGAGGGCTTAAAACCTCATCATTAAGCATGACTGAGACTTGAAGAACTTTGGGGCTCCAAGTGCTTTGGACACCGCCTGGCAGTCTGAGGAAGGGAGTTAGGAAGCAGTCTTAGGAAACAGTAATTGACTTGCTGACTTGAATCACTGCATGGGTTTCAAACCTGTGCTACATCACAGCCACTTATGTTTGCTTGGTTTAACAGTGTGTATGATTAATCACCTGATTAATCAATCAGGTCCTTTTGTCAATAGACATTTCAGTCTCAAACTTCCTATCTGTCAAAAATGCTTTGAGTCAAGCTGGCTTTTGTATATCCCATAGCTGAGTAAACAGCTTCTGAATCTGGGTAACTTTACAGTCAGGATGAAGCCTTTTTCCATTTTAGTGCAACTTCAGCACAGATTTAAGTGAAGCAGAGACATAAAGGCCCACTCTGCTGACCTTGGAGGTCGAGGGGGGGCTGCTGTGGGATCCCATTGACCTTCTCAGTGAGCTTCATAATTTGAGGGCTCTTTGCAGCTGGCATTCCAACAGTTTTCATCACCATATCTGATGAACCTTTTCTCTGCTGGTTTTAGCTTACAGAAATGAACCATATTGATGGGTTTTGCTGTCTGCTCAGTCTGGGTTATTCTGCATTGGTTTGTAATGACTGGACTTGTTTGGATGAGTTTTTTTAATCTCACTGTTTTCTGCTCCTGCATAATAGATATTGATTCAGCAAAGACTTAATATGTCTTGAACACTGTCAGAAGGGAGGATGAGCTCTCTTAAAGGGCTTAGCAGGAGTCAGATGTGGCCTTCACCTTGTTCGCCAAGTAATTATAATGCAGACCCTTGGTCAGAGCCATGCATCCACAGCCATGAATGTTTGGAGCTTTAGGGGAATGGATTATTTGCTCTAAATATACTCCAAGTAATTGTATAGCTCATATCCAGCAGGTCAGGATTACAAATTTCATTACAGATTTTAGAGATTGGAAGCCTTTGTACAATTACCCTAAGTCCAACTAAGAGGTAAAATCATTCCTTTGAGATGGACTAAGAGAGGGATACTGATCTGATATGACTTTCCCTAGGCTTCAATTTCATTAGGAAAGTAAGAATCCCTTTTCATTTCATCTGGGTTTGATATGCCCTCAGACACACGGCATATCAGGTGTGATGTATGCTTGGAGCCTTTTCCTCCTCATGTCTTAAAACTGTACAGGTCAATATCCTTTGGGCCTCTCCTTGCTTATTTCTAAACAACTTTGTGACTGCTGGCTAAGGAGGTCCCTTGTGAAAAGCCTTGTGAGGCTGGGCAAATGCTGCAGGCAAGTTGCAACAGGATCTCTGTACGTAAGACTACGTTGTCAGAGGATGGCCTAGGAGGAGGTGAGGGTTGATACAAGAAGTTGTTAAACACTGATGCTAACCCAGAAACAACTGGTTTTACCTACACACAGGTCAGTCAGTGTTTATGTCTGTGCAGCAGTTTATTGATTTTCTGCTTGGCAAAAAGAAAATAACAGTCACTATAAAGCTAGTTCCACTTAGTGCTAAGACAGAAGACCCAGAAGGGTGGTAGAGAGGAATAAATCACGAGCTCTGCGGGTTGACTATAGGTTTGAAAGGTGTGAGCAGGAGGTAACTCTGGGTGCTCTGGGTGGGCTGTGGCTGGATGTGACTCGAGTGCTGTACTGAGGTGCTGGAGGATGAGCATGGGCCCCAGTGCTCTGTGGAATCAGGGCTCACCTGGGTGGGAATTGAGATGGAGAGGTACGCACAGCCCTTCCTATGCTGCCATGGGCATGAGCCAAATGGCACACAGGATTTAACTATCAGAGAGAGATTCCTGCAGCACCATGTCCTCTTAGCCACATCTGTGACCCTCATCTTCCCTTCCTGTGGCAGAGCACAGGATGGTGACAATGAATTCCATAAGGTGAGTGAGCAGGATTGTATGCTTCCCATCAAAAGAGCAGCATCTGTTGTTTTTAGCACTTCTTGGAATCATGAGTGTCTTAAATCAAACTAACAGTACATTAAGGTTGTTTGAGGTATTAATACTCCATATTTCTAGGGGTTGTTTGTTTGTTTCTTTGTTTTTTGTGTTTTGGTGGGTTTTTTTCTTTTTTTAGTTTTTTAATAAAAGAACCTTGCCTTTAGTGTTTCAGGCTTCCTATAGCTGGTGTTACTTTCCAAAGCAGCAACTTAGTGCTGTTGTTTTCTCACTGCCTTGCTGGTGTCACACAAGCGTTTGTTTAAAAGCAGAGCTGTACTGGAACAAAAATTTGTGTGTGTGAGTGGACATACGGAGAACCTGTGGGTCAAATTCACTGTTCCTGGCTGATGTAGTCATTTCAGCCTAAAACATGTTATTAGCCTTTGGCTTTGGGAAGCCATATGGCCAACAAATCTGGCCAGAAGCAGGCTGAATCCAATTCACAGAAAGCTGGTAAACCTGGATTTGTTGCTGAGAATGTCCAAATGTTGTCTTTAGTCAGCCAAGAAAATACTTGCAGCCAAACTATTATGATAAAGTAAGACTGATTGTTGTGTTTTCACCTGACAAACACAGGTGATGGATGCAAGGAGTGACAGCATCTCTGTCAGGCAGTGCAAGTTCATAGCCGCTCATTCCATAATGTGGCTCGGGCTCCGCTGTAGTATCAGTGTTATGCTGGCGAGGCTTTGGCTGCCATCCTCTTCCTTCTGGTACCTGCCTGAGAGGAGGAAAACAGGCTCAGATTGGATGCTCAGTGCTCTGCCCGAGCAAAGGAGGAACAGAGGGGACTTGGGCATCACCTCTCTTAATATTTACGGCAGCATTGCCCAGTGGACTTTGAGTTCTGGGACATGGCTGGAACTGGATTGCAGTAGTTTTTCAGTTTTGTAATGAGGGAGATGCAACTGTTATTACATGTAAATCCAACATGTTTAGCTCCACAAGAGAGGGGGCGATTTTTATTATCTTTCTCTGGTAAGAGTTACTCGCTTAAGAAGCTTTCAAAATATTACCCAGTCACTGAAGGTTCTTTAAGAAAAATATGACTGCTCGTGTAAACAATTAATGGTTGTTAAGCGTGGCAGTGTATATTATGACAAACAACACATGCTACATTATGCCAGCTGGTGTAATGATGTGATAATGTCTGACTCATTAACTCTGGCACACAGTTTACGATGCCCTTCTATGACAGGATTAATTGATTCACACATACATTAAAACAAAAATAACTAAACTGAAATTCAGCTGGAAGCCTGGCTTCTCATTTGTCATCAGCCCTGTTGGTGGCTGCAGCCAGTCTGGGCCCAGTGCAAAGCCAGCCGAGGTTTGTCCCCTGACCTCTGTTTTGGCCAACACCATGAGTATCTTGTGAGAAGGGAGGAAGTGATGAGAGCCAATACCAGGCTCCTGCAAGGACTTTCAGGTATTCTGGGACTGTTTGGATCAAGTAATTAAGTTGAAAGGTGAAAATACCCCAAAACTGTAAAGCCCTTTTTGCCTGAGTAAGGCCACGAATGCATGGCCTGGTGTTTGTTGTCTGTACGGAGCTGAGAGCTACTTAATGTATTTGTGTCAGAGCACTGAGATAAGCTGTTGCTGGGGAATCTTCTCTCAAACCAGAAACTTAGGCACAAGGAAAAAGTGCTGAAGGATGGCTGAAAGTTGTCCAGGCAGTAGGAAAACTGAATTGGAAACAATGCTATAAAAAAGAAACAAACCAAATTAATTTAAAATGGAAATGAAAAAGCTTGTGGTGATGTGACATCTGGCTTACCTGCCCTGTGCTCTGGTGCCAGTGAGTAGCCTGACGTGTCTCTGCTGTAGACACTGAAGCAGTATTGTCACTGGGCTTAGAGAAAAAATGTAATCTACATCTTCCCATTTGACAGGGAAGGGAAGAACAAGTTAATTGTTCATACTAAGAAATCTTCACAGTTGTCTTGCTGAATGACAGTTTGTAGCTGAATGAAAGTCCTGGGGCCTACCTATGTGCTCAGAGTTATCAGCAAAAGGGTAACAGAAAGGAGGGCGTGCAGGGGGTAAGTGCAGAACTGTCTGAAAGCTTGAAAGAAACTACAGGTGGAATTGAAAGTTTATTTCAACCTATGGCTTCTTCTGGCTTTCCAAAAGGCAAAGAAGCTGCTAAAGTAAACAACTTTGGGATCTAAGAGGCTACTACTCAAATGTCAGATACTGAAAAAGTTCTAAGGAAGAAGTGACATTGTCCAATTAGTACACTTCACAGCACTTAAGAAATAGAAGTGGCTGAATTTGAATGTTCAGTATGTTCTTAATGTTTACATTTTAAATAGGTTCTCTTTGTGGTATGACTTCCATAAGTGGATAATTCCTGCAGCATGGAGCAGAATGTGAAGAAGCTCTCTTTGGGCAGAGAGATCTGTTCTAGGGGGAACAGCCCAGTGCAAGTACCTGGAGTAGACACTTCAACTTTGCTACTGGAAGCTAGGATTTGAATGAGACCTGGGATGTGAGTCAGACCTGGCTGCCCCAGCTGCTGTGTTTCACTCTTGATAAACATATTCAGCAGTCACTGAAACTCTCGGAAAGCTCAAAAATAGGTCCTGACTCCAGAGGAGTTTCCTGCCTCACAGGCTTGCTGGATAGTAGAATTATACTGTGGCAAAGATTAATCTAGAAGTGGGTATAATAGACAATCTCTGTTACAGGCATTTCTGTGCAAAAATGTTTTTGAGTGAAACAGTATCATGAAAAGCCTTTTCCTTCTACTGAATACTCAGGGTTGGGATTTTCCTCTAGTCCTCTCTCTGAAAAATAGACAATGTTTTATGTATCATCCACCTTCCCTTCCTCCAGTTTCCTCTGAAAATAGAATCTTTTGTTTGGGGCAAGTTTATTTCCTGTGCTTTTTCCAGCTGGAATCCTGGTGTGACAGTATTCATGGTGCTAGACTGCCAGCCTTGGCCTAATAAGGCAACTGGGGATCCTTAGAAATGTTTTCAGTCAGGGTTCTGACTCAATGCAGGTGGTTGGGAACATGGAACACTGAAATTCCATCTGAAATGAAGCACTGCTGGGGTGTGTTGGAACAGAGCTAGCTCAGGCTTTTTCCAGGGTATGTGCACTGAAACTTTGTGCATGGAGGACCTCTCAGAGCATCCTCTCTTTGTTTTGGGTTTACAATATGGTGTCCTGCCTACAACTGGGCAGTGTCCCAGTAGGAAGGATAATCATACTTGATTTATGATGGTGAAGATAAATGGAATAGTAATTATAGGCAGTATTTTGGCTGGTTTAAATTATGTTGGGCACATTATGAGTAATTTCACGTGTCCTAACTTTCCCTGCCAGTGGCTGCGGATACCTGAGGAGGTTTTCAGGTGTTCCTGCCACGTGCTCTGGCCTGAGTCTAGGCATGTCCACAGGGAGGTGAAATCCGTGCTCAAACATGATTGTTTCCTGTGGCTTTGAGTTTTGCTCAACTCTCTCTGCAGTCATTTCCTCTTTGAAAGGCCCTCCTGTGAAAGTGTGCCTCAGGTGTACCTCTCTGTCTCATTGTGGGGAGAGCCCTGACTGGCCTCAGGGTGGGCTCAGGTTGGGTTTGCTGGAGTTTCTCCAGGCAAGGGTAGCACTGAGGTACTGCTGAGTTTCCAGCCTAAGCTTACTGAGCTCAGAGCTGGGGCTGTGTGCTCAGCTGGCATCACAGTCACCTGGGGGGACACGGGGACCATGACAGACGGATCTTATCCTTGTGCTCAACGCACTCTTCTGGAGATTTTACATTTCGTGCATTGAACTTCGCAGTCGGAATTTTTTAAAATCAAGTATGGTAATTGTCAGACTTGGAAATCCAGTTCCGATCAAGTCCTTACAATGCTTAAGTGCACTGTGAAAATCTTTTCTGCCCTAAAGAGCTTGCAGTAAGCAGGTGAGGAGAAAAGGAGTATTTTATCTCAAATAATTCCTGAGAGTCTGGCATAGACAAGGATTCAAGATACTGTCTGTAATTGATACATCTTGAACTGGTATTTAAAAAAAGAAATTAGGTGTTTGGCCAAAAAAATGCTGCATTAGTCTGTGTGAACCTTGGCTGTAAGGGTTTGCATTTGGCTTATAACAAAAACAAATTATAAATAATGCCTGAGTGGAGGATGGATGCCTGCACATACACTGTACAGATTGTATAGCATGCCTGTACAGTGTTGCTGGTAACAGAAGTGTGCATCCTGCCTCACGCAATCTCCTAATGGCCAAGCATGTTTTAATGGCCACCTTAAGTAAAGTCTCCCCCTGTGCTTGGAGCTTGTGTCCCTTGGGCCCTGTGGTGTGCACACAGCTCTGAGGGAGTCCCTAGCTACTGCCAAGGGAACAGCATTTCTGGGGCTTGTGATGATGGTGCAGAGGCTGAATTTCAGCTGAAGGCAGCATCTGATGATGAGGAAAGATAACAATCAGTTCCAGAGGGATAATAAATGGCATAATTAGCTGCACTCAGACTTTGCTTCCTCCTGATGTGAAGTTTGTAGTTAAGGTGGAGTTACTTTCAGAGACCCTGGAAGCCATTGGCTGGGAACTTGTCAGAGGTTTCTCTGTTGTTTGTGTCCTGGATAAGTGTGTATGACTAATAAGAAATAGCCTGTAGAGCTGCTGGGACAGTAAGGACTGTAATGCATGCTAAACACAGGGGCCAAGCACTGCAGGCAATTCCTCCAGGTCTCCTCTAAAACACCTGGTAAAGTTTTTGCTGCAAACTGAAGTAGATATTGAAATATTCCTCAGGTTAAGTTTTTTCATTTTGTTTTAATTAAAACAATTGGAACAAATGGTGTGGCTCTAGTTTCAGCAGGAGGTTCAAGTGGATGACTGACCGAGTTGAGAGTGTATTTACTCCAGCCTCAGCAGAGAGATTACTCATGGGGATCTTATTGGGCTACATGATTAAAATAGAAAAAAACAACAAAACAAAAAGCAGCAGCAACAAATTTTCAATATCTAACACATAAAGTGGCTGCATAATGTTGCTTTTAGATGGATGATAGTTTAATTTAATGTTTAGTCTGATGCATGGGCTTACTCAGACAAACAATTGCTTACTCCCAGGGGATTATGGGCATTAATACCAGTGATAACACAAGCATCACAGCCATGCTCAAACAGAGGGCTGGAGGATTCGAAGCAGCCTGGTCCTCACAGGACGATTTGTTTGGTTGATTTCACTGTGACTTTTTGAGAGGCTGGAACTGCTGCAGCGTTACCTGTGCCTGCAAATGAGAGGGAACTCCTGCAGCAGTTCCTTGTGGGATGTGCACGAGACACCTTGTCCTTGAACTGCGTCAAGGAGCTGCAGCTCTGGCTGTGCTCGCATCCCCAGTCTGTACTTCAGTGAGTGCTCCTGTTCTTCCCACCCTGCCCCTGGTGACCCTGCTTGCTTCAGCCACCAGCTCTGACTGGTTAAACATGGGAAGAGCAGCCCAGAGAAGTGTCCTAGGTGAAGCAAGGTCCTGCCCTTGGTCCTGCCTTGGGTGTGTGTAGGCAACACACTGGTCATCACATGATAGCTTGGTGTCTCACAATGAGCATGTAAGTAGTTCGGCTTAGTGGCAGTGCTGAGAAATTATTAATTAACCAATTTGGTAATAGAATATACAGAGGCGATGTAGCTGCCTAAAGGAGGATCAGAGGGCTGTAATTTGCTGCTATCACTTGAATTATATTATGGAAATGAGCTTCAAAAACTGCAGGAAAGTAGAGTTAAAAAATATTGCTGTAATGGGCTTGGGTTGTTTTTCAGTTGCCTTTTTTTCTGATTTGCTAATGATTATTGTATGTCCATCCTTAAAGTCATTTGTGATGTGTCCCATGCTGAGAATTATGACCAGCAGCAAGAAATGAGAAATTAATTTGTTTTAAATGATACTGCACATTATCAGGAGAGAGGCTGCATTTTCAGCCACCAAAATGATTCCTAATGACAAGCTTAATCCTTCCATCAGACCCAGCTGCACAGAGTGCTGCACATCGGCTGCTGGGTGCCAGGGTAAAGCACAGGGTGAATTGTCTGGCTCAGTTGTTTGAACCAGTAAGTAAATGTGGCACAAAGATGCTCTGGGTGATGGAGCACTCTTGCTGAGAACACAGTAAAGAGGAAAGTGCAGAGATGAAGCTGTGTGATTAGCAAAAGCACACGTCCCTGATGGGAGTTCCTCTGGCTGTAAAGGTCTGGAGCTTACACAAATCAGGCAGTGAGGAACACATGCCCCACCAGTGATGGTTCCCAGCACTCCTGCAGGGCCTTTCATTAGGAGCTGGAGCCAGGAAGGAGCTCCAGATCTAACTTCCTGGCCACTAGGTGGTTAAATGAATGAACAGAAGTGCTTGTGTTTCTCTATAATTGAAGCCCACCTTGCTGGGAGTTTTTAGGCTGCATTTTTGGCACAGTGTAATGTTTCTCTCTCCGTCTTATTCCACTGAAATTTTTTCCCCCCAGTTTTCACCCAGCTTGGACTTTGAGCAATACACAAGTGGAGATTGGAATTGTTAAGCTGGAATTGCTTCAGCTGTTGTGCTGATTGCACAAGTTGCAGGCTGCTGCTCGTGTAATGAGATTTACAAGTAGGTGAGGTACAGGTTGATGGAACAGCGAGTCTGGTACAAAGTACAGTTTGCCTAGGTTTGGAGGTCAGTGGCTCAGAGGAAGTAGCTGTTTTCTAGGTTTGAGAAGTACTGAGTCAAGGATGCCAGGCTATGGATAGAGCAGCTACAGCTGCAATCTACAGTCACCATGGTGCATTTGTTGATGAGAGCAGTCACCTGTTGGCAGGCTCCAGCACAACCTTCCGTGCCTGGTGTTTTAATATCATTCTCATGTGTTTTTGTCAATAACGCTTGTTTGAACTGCTCCAGACCTGTAACAACTTCAAAATCTCTGAAGGTTTTGTTTAGGCTGGAAATACTGATGTACTTAGAGAATTTCCCTCAATTTTTGCTTCTGAAGGAAGGAAGGAAGTGATATTTGTTATGCCAGTCATCTCTCCAGCTGTGTGCCTGGGCTGCCCCAAGGTTCTGGTGTTTGTCCTTGCATGAGATGTTGGGTGCCTTGGAGTGGTGTTTTCAGGAAGAATTGTTTTACACTTTGGCAGCTGTTGGTATGGTTGTTCCCAACTGGCCAGGGTCCAGGAGTTTGCTGTGCCTAAGGCAGTCAAAGCACGATGGGTGCGGGAGAAGTGGGCCATTGAAAGAGGTGTCTGAACACGTTCCTGTGTGGGATGGAGCCTCCCTGTGCGTGTCACACTGCTGCATGTGCCGAGCACTGGAGAGGGGCTGCTAGGGCTCATCAGCCAGGGCTGTTTATTTTGTGTAGCCCACAGCTGGCTGTGCAGTCTGGGCTCGTGACTGACAAACCAATGAGTTCACCCTTCATCTTCTGAAAGTGATACTGAGATTCTCCGCATCCTGTATTTTAATTTTTTTGTCCTTCTTTGTCATTTTCCCAATGAAAATTACTGCGGCACTGATCTCAATGTTAATGTATTCCTGCTTACATTTGACTTCTGAATATGTTATGGCTAATTATCATTACACAGGACGAGAGATCAGAGCCCTGACTGAGGTGCTCAGTGTGGGAACAAAAGGAGGCCAATGCTGCGCCTTGGCTCGAGGCCCAAAAATGGTGACGGAGCATCTTGAAACTGGTGGAGTCTGGGGAGGGGGGCTTATTGGCTTTTTTTCTCTTTTAGTTTCATTTTATTATTTTTTATGAACTGGGGGAGGGGCCAGGATGGGGGCTAAAATTTCCCCTTGAACATGATGTCAATATGTTGGCATGTCTCCTTTTATTAAGATGCCATCCAACTGATAACAAGTCCTGCTGTGTTTTACCAACATAAAAAATTAGACTGGAGACCAGGGAGCGGCAGGTGGCTTTTGGCACCAAGAAATAATCACACTTGATGTGGAAAGTAAAGTAAAAGGAGCCATCTGTTCACTGCAGGAGGACGTGAAAAATCACATTAACATATTGTCACTAACATCATGAAATACACAGTTAATAATAAATTTAGTTATCATGGCAAGCTGCATTGGGTGCTTCCTTAGAACAGGTATTGTGTGGAAGATGTGCTTGCGCACACGCCCCTGTTGAGCTCTGTCCTGGCTGTTGTGGCAGTCTGAGCCCTCCGGTTTGTTGCTACTGGGTTGAGCAGACACGCCTGTCTCTGCCTGGAGCAGGGACAGTGTGTCAGAGCTCCTCTCCTGCCTCTGCTTTTCATCTGCTCTGCCTGGACCTATCCCTGTCTTCTGATTGCCAGGCAAGCACACAAGATGGTTGAAAAGGAGGAACTAGAAATCTGATGGAGGGAAGAGAATGAAAAGCCTAGAAAACAAGAGGAGTCATGAGTCAGGCCTATATGCAGTGAGTCCCAAAGTCCACTCCCATGTCCGCTTCAGTCCTTGGGAGGCTGTTTTAGGATCATTGGATTTGTTGGGTGTTTGGGGGTGGTGCCTGTGTTAGCTGACAGTGCTGGGTGCAGCCTATTCCCTCACTGTCACTGCCTGCATTTTCCAGGGGTCCCAGGACTGTGAGCACTGATGGATTGATCCTCACAGCCCTTCGTGAAGTGGGACTGAAGGGTGTGCTCACCTATGAAAGATGAGGATTGAAGCCTGCAAAGGCAAGCAACACCCACATACAGGCAGGCTGGGGCAGAAACAAGCATTGGATATAATTAATGTCAATCAACTTGGCCGTATGGAAAAGATCTTGTCAAATGAACTTGATATCTTTTTTGATGAGATTATGAATCTGGCTGATAGACTTCTCTTGGTACCGAATGAGATTTTGATTATGAAACTGAAATGATACAAAGTTATCACACATCACCAGATTAAAAACTTGCTAACTGCTGAGTCTTGAAATACAGCTATAGCCAGGTTCTCAGTGTTGAGCATGTGTGATTGTACTGATACCCTGCAGGTGTAGCTTTAGTCCTGCACTGTTACGCCTCACAGTTTTCTGTTACTGGCATTGAAGAAAATGCACTGTGGCTCTCAGCAAGGGCACAGAGGTGTCTGGGATGTTGTGTAGCAGCAGGGACATTGCTAAAGGTGCTATTGCAGCTCTAGAACAGTACTAAGGACTTAACAGTGAGAGGACTGAAGTGCTTTTATGCCCCTGGGGGCTTGTGACTGGTGTTTTCAAGGCTGTGTTTAGTCCTGGGGGTGCCTGTTCTGGCAGTCCAGTGGAACTTGAGAGAATGTGAAGAAGACTGTGAAAAAGGTGGAGAAATTGGATTAGTTCTCTTCTGGGAAAGGTGCATGATCACTGTTGAAATGAAGGCATGGATAAAGCTGAGGAGGTTGGAGTAGCAGCCAGGGGCTCTGGGACTTGACATGAAGTCACATCCTCCCAGATTGCTTTCTTCTGTTTGCCATTGTTTACACTTTTTGGGCCTGAAGCTACAATGGTGTCCTTGGTTCTCAGGCTGTAAAAGGATTGTTTTGTCTAACTAAACTATGAAGAGAACTTGCTAACACTTTATATGAAGTTCAGAGTCACATACCAATGCAGTACAGAATCTGAAAAACATAAAAGCTAAAACTTAAGGCATCAGGATAATAAAAAGCTCTTTGGTAAAAAGACATAAACCTGCAATAAAAAGGCCATTTGGTAAGAGACCGTGTCTGGAAGCTGGAACAATTTTCTGCTTGCAGGTGCAAGTTTTCTGGTAAAAGGGGGGCTTGATTTTTCATGGCTTGAGGTCTTGGTAGAAAAAGTAACAAATCTGTGTTTTCAGTGAGGAAGCAAAACCTGAAAAGTAGACTTGAATATCCTTGTTTTACTTAGTAATCCATGTTTTGGCCCTTCTTGAGAGGCCTTTCTGCCTCTCTTGAAACCCCTAAACAGAAACCTTTGCTGCTTGTGAAAGTGAGTTGCCTGGAGTAGAGTAAAATTATGGACGTGGCAGAATGTTTGGCTGCTGACAGTTCATTTTACAAGTAAAATGTCACTTGAGGGGAAAAAGCCATATCTATTGACAGCCTTTGTGTGTTCTGACAGGCCTTTCTAGTTTAGCTCCTTCGTTTTTTACCTGATGGACCTCTCCGGCTGTGGACACTGAGGCAGATGGGCTCCACAGGCAGCCTGAGGGCACAGGAGGAGGGAGGGACCAGAACTCCGGAGTGCTCGGAGCTTTTTGCCTTTTATCATAGCGCTGAGGGGACCCATAGAAGCTGACAGCACTGCAGGGGCTCCAGGAGGAGCTATCTGTTCCCAGGGACAGAGGGCACAGTCCCCTGTCAGGCCATACGGATGTTTTAGCACAGGCACGGGCACTGGGAGAAGGTTGTGCCTGTGCAGCCACAAGCATTCATGCTTCATGATGGATTCCAGGCTTCTCTCCCCGGCTTGCTTGTCACCTTTCCATGCTTGTCTTTTCCTTTCTGATGTACAGACATCCCTCTCCCTGCATAGGAGTCCCACCTGTTTGCAGCAGGCAGGGAGTCAGCTCCTCCCAGCTGATGGCATCTTGCAAAAATAAAACAAAATAGGGCCTTTGGGGCCCCTCTAAGGACCGTTAGCTGCAGGGGTCAGGTTATTTGGTGCTTGAAGTGCCTCCAGAAGCCAGTGCTGTTTGCAGAAAAGGGTTTGCTGGACTTTATGGTTTGGCAATTATATGGTACATATAATGTCCATGCACAGCTTGCAGTCTGCCACTGCCAGAGGTGTCCAGCCAGCTCCCAGGGATATTCCCCTTGGTGGAGTGCAGTGTTTTAAAAGACAAGAATGTTTCCCTTCCTTTTCCAAAACATTGCCAACACCCAAACAAAGCCCTTTCAGGATGGCTCCTGCTATGGAATCGAAATGGAATTGCAAGGAAGCATTGCCATAGGTATCGTGGTGTGTTCATATACACTTGGAATCTGGGAGTAAGAGCAGTGTGCTGTATTGTGTTCTCATTTACATAACTAATTGGAGCACAGTCCTTATTATTTTGATGATGAGTCTGCATAATAGAAATCTCCTTAAACCCCAGTAGGAGACAGGGGAGATAAATACCTTTGAGGTTCAGTCCTGTGCTTCCTTCAGTACTGCAGCATGCTTGAAGTGGTGCTAAAGATTTCAGAACATCTGGCAGGAGCAGGTGGTGGTTTACCTTTCAATATGTTATTTAAATGACAATTTAGTTAAGCCTGCAAATAATAATAGTCATAAAAATAGTCTCACATATATTTTTGTCTTAAAGGAGCTTTCTGAGCTGAGCTATCAAGCCCTTTTATGTTCCAGGCAAGGCCTGTGCCCCCTCTCTCTCTGTGGTGCTGAGCAGGTTTTCTATGCAATGTTTGTGCTGAATGTTTTTTCTTTACTTTCATGTCTAAAATGAACCATCATATTGAATTAAGATGTGAGGTCTAAAATGAACCATCATATGAAGGTGTGAGTGCAGAGACAGCTGGAAGTGTGAGCCAGGAACAGTTGTCATGTCTGAATATTCTGTTACCTCTTGTATTGCATCCCCAGAGAGAACCTCTGGTGCCTCAGACTTGGGCTGAATTGGTGTCTTCCCATATCCAAGGTGTCAGTCACAAGCATGTATGATCCTTTGGAAGTGGTAATCTTTGCTGTTGGCCTCTCATAAATCTTCTCAGAGCAAGAGCAGCACCTCCTTGTGTTTCTGTGCTCTGCATTGGATCCTGCCTGTTCCACAGACTTTGCTTCATTTCACCACATCAGCACTGTGACTGCTTAGCTCTGGTAGCACTGAGCGGTAATGAGAGTCTGATGAGTACAGAGAGGCCCTGCTTCCTTAGTTTATTAATTGGCTAATGATATTTGAGGTCTTATTTACAGACGGAAAGCTGACTGTAGCTGTAAACGTGCTGATAGAGCACTGGGGCCACAGGAGATACAAGACGAGACAGAAAAGAGGATGAATAAGATGTGTTTTCTGTTGGAAAAGTCAGAGGCATGCATGTAAACATGTTTGACCCAGTAAGGTGATGGCTGCAATTTTCATTGTTCAAGAAAGGATTTTCACTCTGTATTAGTGCATAAGTGTAGTTTGGTGAGATATTAATGGAGATAATGCTTTCTCTTTGCTCAATTTACTGGCTTTGAAAACAGACTGGTTTGCTGAAGAGAGAGACCATTACAAAAAAAAAAAAAAAAGATGATACAGCCACTCTTCTCCTTTGTGATGGCTGTGAGTGTAGGTGAGCCTGGAAAGAGTACTTCCATGGTCATGGCAGTGGGACTGAACTCCATGCAGAGATATAAGGAACCAGGTTTTGTCAAATATTTCCTTTCTGGCACTGCTTTGTTACCTCCTCTCTATAATTAATTGTGTCACCTAGAAGGAGGTTGATTGCTCCCCATCTCTGAACGTGCAGGTCTCATTTACCTGGAGCAGGCTTTTCAGTGGGAATGGAGTCAGAGCTACATTGTTGCCTCGTTACAGTCCAGTTAAAATGCAGCTTGAACCTAACGCTAGGTTGATTATTAGTTGTCTAGAAGGCCTTTTTCCTTCTGTGCCTTTAACCAGGATTTCCCATTACAGCCTCATCCAGAAGGATGCAGGGCTGAGAGCTGTGCGCAGCGCTGGGAGCTGTGCTGTGGGCAGGGCTCCAGACCTGTGCACAAGAGAGCAGGTGTGGTGCAAGTGCTCCCAAGTCCACCTTCTGCAGTGACAGGAGACTGGCCATGTCCCACCTGGGGGTTCTCACCTTGGACCTTCAGCTGAAGGCTTTTGAGTTTGGAGTTGAGTGTGCGATGAGTTGGTTGCAAAACAACTCCTTTTTTACTTGTTTACACCTTTGTGTAGTGTTGAAACAGTTAGGAAGTGCAGGCTTAAAGGGCCCCTTGAAGAGCACAGTTGTGTCTCCAGGGGTGCAGTGGGAATGGGACTGGAAATTTTTGGGCTTGCTTGCTTTCTGCTCTTTATGAATCTCTTTGGTATTTAATCACTGAGAGGAGAATTAGTGGAAAGGACTTCAGAGGAAGGTGTCATTAAGTGGAACTCCATGTGGTGAAATGTCTGGTTTAACCCAGCTGGTGCAGTACAATGCAGAGTATCTTGTAAAGGTATTGCCTGCAGCCAAAGGTGCCCCAGGCTGGGGTTTGTTTTGAGAGGGAATGGCTCACTCTCACATATTGTGCAGTAGGAAACCTTCTGCCTTGCAGCTCCCCAGTGATTTATTGGAGGTGTTTAGCCAAGGACTTAAATGGGTTAGTAGACTAGCACCTTCAGGGAAGTTGCTCTTTATAATTTAACTTTGAGAGAGCAGGTTATAGTGCTCTCAAACAGTCGTGTCAAAGACCCAGCAAAAATTAATGGCTCAGAACTAATGGCAAGCTTTCCAGGATGCTGCTCTGATTTATTGAGTGATGCTAAGCTCCAGCATCCTTGTGTGGAGAGCACTTGCCTTCCTGTAAGGGGGCTAATATTACCTCAAGCTGTTGTCAGTTGACTTGGTGGATTGCTGAGATGCTGCTCCGGGTGTAGGTAGCTGGTGGTGATTACTCCAAAGCATTCAGGGAGCAGAAACCCTGGGGAAAGGCTGATGAGCTGCCCGGGAGGATGATGTTCCAGCCGTGTAAACAAACTCCTGCCGTCTCCTGGCCATAATGAGGACCAGGCCCCAGTGACAGAGCCCACTTTGCTCTGTGCTGCTGCATAGGAGCTGAGCAATTTGCAGGGGAAAGTGATTGGAGGCAGGCCCTGGGATGCACGTAATCCACTAATCACCACTCGGAGATTCCTGGTGCTCGGGAACAGCAGGAGGGAATTGGCTTTTATGAGCTGAAGGAGACACTGGCATATGTTGTTGAGGAGAGGGGGAGGAGGGACTGCTTAAATATTTATAGATTAAGGGTACATTGGGATCCCTTCTGTCTTCTTGTGTGCCTGGTTCCCCTACTTTCTCCTGGGGATAGCGAGACACAGTCTCCTCAGCCTTGCCTGTGGTTTAACTGGGAAGCATCCAGTCTTTACCCTCCTTCCAGCCCTTGTGCTTGCACTATTGGACTGGGTGCATGTGGAGCCTTGTCTCCACCCGTCTCACTGGGCTGGCTCAGTCTTCCTCAGAAAATAACACAGCTGAAAAAACTCAGGGTATGGCAGCCTGGATTCTTATGGAAAGCGAAGGTGGAAGAGAAATAAAAAACAGGTTAGTAGCAGGCAGAGAACAGCTTCCCATCAGAAAGCTTGCTGCAACACGGTCCTTCATCTCTACCCCAGTCATCCCAGGCAGAACCTGCAGAGTGGAGCTCTGAGGTTCCTTCCCACCCCTGATTTCAATATAAAGGTTTGTCTTCCTGGAAACCAAAACAAGGTGGCCTATGCATCGGAAGGCTCCTCCTTCAGTGATGACTTCTCATGTGTGAGTTCCCCTTTCCTAGAGGAGGGTGTGTAATGTTGTACACAGTCACAGAGGAACAGGTGACATAAGCTGTCGTGTGCATAGTGCTTTGCTCAGTCCTACCTATGGAACCTATGAGGGAGACAGGAAAGGCCAAGGAAGAAGGAGCCTTTTGCTACCTCCTTCTGTTCACTTGGAGGAGGTGCCAACGTGGGCACAGCAGTAAAGGAACAGTGCTCCGCGAAGGAGCCTGAGGGCAGAGGAGATGCAGTGAGATGGATGTCAGTGAGCAAAGTGCGTGGAGGAGCCCTTCCGCGTGGAAAAGGACTGTGGTACTGAACCCGAGGAGTTGTGTGTTCCCTTGCTTCAGCCTGGTGAAAGTTGTAGGACTTTGGTTTGGGTTTTCCTGCTTTTGCTGTGCAGTAGTAAAGTAGTTTCTCAGCAAGACGCGCAGATTTTTCTCAAGTGCTGCTCTTTTCATCAGTGCTCCTGGAGGATATTTGAGGGGATAGAAATACCACAGGAGCCATTTTAGAGGTGTTTGCTATGATTGAAATCACTGAGAGCCACCTCATGTGTCACTAGTGCAGGCAGAGTTGAGCCCCGTGTGCTCATACCCCAAGTGCAGAGGCCTGTCTGCTGCGCTCCTTGTTTGCTACAGGTAAAATACAGTGAGAGAGGCTCAGAGAAATTCTGCCAGTTACCTGTTTTCTAAAGACCCCAAAAAGCTGTGAATAAGCTGTAGTTGGTGTTTGCAGAGCAAGATAACTAAGTTTTATGTTTGTGCACATCTTCAAATCTCTTCACTTGCATCATTGAACTGGTTCCATGTGCTGTTTGGCTCTTTTGCAGGAGTTGGTGCATGAATATATTCTATCCTATCCAGGTTAACAGCTCTTTTAAGACCTGATAAAACCTGTACTTATATAAATCACATATTAAATGGCTTAATATTGGATATTAAATTGCATAAATCAGTTCTAATTAGTTAAAACTTTAGCTGTAATGAAGATCTGCCCCTCAAATCCAGTGTTGTGCACCAGTCCTTGACAATGCCTGTGCAGCTGGCCTGAATGCTTTGTGGCAGCTCAGCTGATGTGCTGAAGGGACTGCTCGAAACAGCAACACAAACTGGGCATTGGAAGTGTTCCAGAATGGTCCCGGACAGCGCAAGTATGACAGTGTGTAGCTCCATGATGGAACTTAGGTGGTTCTTCTGGTGCTCATGGCTTTGGTGATGCATCTGGAGGCACAGAGGTAGCGGGCCACAGGAGTGTTACCTTTGGCTTTGTGAGTGTAGAAGAGCTGCTGCTGGGGTGAATGAGGACCTGCTAGAGCAGGTTAAGGAGTATTTCTGTCCAGCTGCAGCATAAACTCCTCATAAGTGAATTTTAAGCCTGGTGCAGCTTTAATGTTGTGTTCAAGGGAATTGTTTACAGCCCACTCTCCAAGCTTGAGTCAAAGTTAATGCTCCATCTGTGATGTCTGTTCTGGCAAATTCTGACCTGAGTTGCTTCACTGGCTGGGCAGTCTGGAGCTGTTACCTGTAATCTGGAGATAGGTGCACTGTTCAGTCATCAAGCCTCCCAGGTCACTGGCATTTTACTGGACTGTGCTGCTGTGGCTTTGCCAGTGGAAATACTGGAACCTTGTCTGGAACTAGTAGCCACTGCACTTCTTGTATTTAGCCAATGGTGTCACTGCTGCTCCACAAGATTGGTGTTTTCCTGTGGATTTGAGGAACACGCAGTCAGTGGTGCTTGGCGTTCCAGAAGCTGGTGGCTGCTGTGCTCCCCAAGAAGGAGTCTGGGCAGGTGAAGGGAGCCCTGAAGATCTGGGAAGAGAGTGGGCACTTTGTTTTCCTTTCAAGCTTTCAAGATGGCTGTGAGAATAGATGTTGTGGGTTTACTGAGAATGGCAACTTTGACATCCCTGGGGATGTAGGAGCTCCCAGCCACTGCCACAGAGAAAGCAGAAATGAACTCAGAGAAGCCCTCAGACTTTGTTGATGAACTCCGGAGAGCCTCAGGCTTGTCCTGTCCTGCTTTTCCAGTGCTGGTTCCCTACTTAAGTGGAAGCTGTTGTTGTTCTGACGGCTTTTGATACCCGGGATGCTGTGTTGCTCCTGACAAAGAGCTGACAGTGTGTCAGCAGCATGTGTGCCGGCTTTGATGGAACTGCCAATGCATGCAGCTCATATTTTTTATAAATGCCAGCTATGGGTCCAACAATAGGATGGCACCCTGCAGTGAGGTTGGAGCTGAGTGGAAAACACCAATCCACTCTTGTTGTAGGGGAGAAAGGGAAAATCCTATAAACTAATTAGCTCATTTGGCTCAGATGTCATTTCTGATCAAGCCACT
The DNA here is from genome assembly GCF_037042795.1 of Molothrus aeneus. Lineage (NCBI taxonomy): Eukaryota > Metazoa > Chordata > Aves > Passeriformes > Icteridae > Molothrus > Molothrus aeneus. The sequence continues at coordinate 286,967 of NC_089649.1, read as the reverse complement.
TAGTGCTGCTCTCAGTGGCAGATTGGATGTCTTCTGCATTAAATGCCATTCAGCTGGACCCAAAAGTGTCTAGGGCACCTGTCATCTGCTCAGTGGGGATGCTGGGGACACGATTAATGATGGCAGAGAAACTTCCTCAGATTTAGTTCAGCCACCAGAGTTGAGTTTGTTCTGTCAAAGGGCATCTCAGTGCGGTCAACCAGATGTTAACAAGCTTCAGAGTTTCATCTTGTGTCTGCTTACTGGGAATTCCCAGGGAACAGCCTTTGTCTGAGACGCAAAACTTAATGGAAGAGCATGATGGTAGAGTTTGAACTGTGCCAGTGGACCTTGGACTCTTCCTTACATATTCCAGGAGCCAAGAACAGCTATGTCAGTGTGGGGCAAGGAGGCTGCATGATGCACGACAGGAACTGAGTCCCTAAAACTGTGGTTTCTGTGCTGCAATGGTCATTAAAAGGGACTAATAAACAAGAAGGATGGGCTTTGAACAATGGATAAATGAAATCATCACCAGTGACTTAGAGAGCATTCAGGGCATTTGTGTGATTCAAGTGTGTTGACATTTGACTTGGAATGACATGGTATAAAACCATGTGGTTCAATTTTTGCTTTTTCCTCACCTTTATAATGAGGAACCATTTCTCGTTCCAGGTTTCTTTTCACTGTTTACAGTGAAAAGCATTTAAGAGAATAGGCAAAAATAAATGATCAAGTGAGAGGCATTATTTGGGCTCTGGTCTGAGATTATTTATTTTCATTTCGGTAGTTCTTAGGGATTGCAGGTAGGCTGGCATGTGCGCTTAAAAGAGCACGTGAACCATGGGGTTACTCCACCCAGAGTCAGTAGTTTTATTGTGATAGAGGAACAATTCAGAAAGAATAGTGTAGAGATGAATTTCTCGGAAGGATGCTGAGGAGACCAGCTGCAGACTGATGCAGTGCTTGCCTAACCACTGTTGCTTGTTTGTACCAGTGCTTCTGAGATGGCTGCAGCTGGAGGAGCACTGGAATGATGACATCCCACTAAAGGTAGGAGAATCCCTGCAGAAATTGGTTCAAATATGGGAAACTCTTCTTGTCCCCTATCCAAGTGGCCTTAAGCTTTCCCAAAGGTTTCTCAGAGAACTTAGAAAAGGAATGTGGCCTCTCTAAAGGCCAAAGTGTGTGTAAAACAGCCTCACGACAAAGTGTCCATGTGCAGTTGGTGCTGGGTGTGACAGCAAGCGTGGGGTGTCATGCAAGGGAACACAGGGCCAAAGTTCTTCAGTGGTGTAAATTTGGTATTGTTCCAGTGATGCCAGAGGTGTTAATGCTGGCTTACACTAACTGAAAATATGGTCTAGGTGATCTTCATGAGAGAGAAGTATCATGAGCCTGATGTTTTTTATTGTATTGGACTTTGTTATGGTTTCACACCTGTGAAAATTGGCACAGGATCAAAATGGAGGTTCATAGGGATGGATACACACACACAAGTGCAGACCACTGGAGAGAGAAGCCCGGTGGTATCCGGGCTACCATTTTCCCCAGAGGTAACTGCATTTTGGTGTATCCAGGCCAAAGCACAAGTTCATGGCTTTGTATATTCTCTGTCTGTCTTTGGGTAATTACAGTAACAGCGTCTTGTGTACCAAAGATAATCTGTACTGGAAACAGTGTCTGCGGGAGTGGTTAAGGATAAATATGACAAGAATGTCGTTGCTTGAGTGACAAACTCAGTGAGCTTTGTTTGACAGTGTCGTGTCAGATCCCACGCTAGGATAAAATATGTGTAACTTGTGTCTTCATAAACATATGGTACATGTAGTGGGGAAGGTGATTTTCTGACACGTCTACCTGTGGTGCGCTTTAGTAACGTGTGGTGGAAGTACTGGAAATATACTTGCTTGTGGTCTCTGCAGACACTGCAAAAGAGAAGTTCCTCTTGTCTAACCCTCCTAATTCAGATTTTGGATTCAGAAAGAGGAACAAGACTATTTTGTGCTTCTCCAGTTCTTCCCTCTACCTGTGGCTGACCTGTTCCTCCCTGATGAAATTGCTTGTGTTGTTCCTGCTGAGATTACTGGAACTGGCCAAGCACTGGTCGACAGAGGGTGGGGGTGCATTATAGTGGGGGGGAGGACTTGGATTTAACTTGATCATTACAGCTGCAGGGTGTTGGGCTGCACGTTGGGAAGATGTCCCTTCCTGGCACTCAGGTGCAGCTTTGGTGGTGGATGGCACTAGGAGAGGTGACCGGGGAACAGTGGCAGCAGAGTTCACCAGGAGTAACTGTGCTGGTGGTCAGGGCATCAGAGAAGGGCTTTTCAAACAGGGTGCACTTGGCAACCTCTGGCATCCGTAGGACTGGACAGGCAGGATCTGCTGCCAAACACCAAGATCTGACCTCTGGCAGTTACTGGGCAGTGTTTTCTTTTTTGAAAAATAGAGAGGGAGGTTTGCATCTCAATATTTGAGTAGTCGAGCATAATACAGTGAGAAAGGTGTCAGGATGCATTTCATCTAATACAACGGGATGCTGTAGGCAACACTTTGAAATTTGTTGAAAAGCAGGTGACAGCCACCCATGTAAAGAGTCTCACTTCCCTGAAGTGTGTTATGCTGGGCTGTTTCTAATAATTTCACAGGCTCTGCCTGTGAGCGGGGAGTGAATGAGTGATGCAATGTTGGTACCCAGAGCCACCTCGGCCTTGGAGGTTCCTGGGCTAGTTAAACATGTTCCATGTAATCCACTTAATTCCATGCATGAGCTTGTTAGAAGCACTGCCAGCAAAAGCAGACCAAGGATGTGCTCAGAGGTGTGTGTGGAGAACAAACTGTGTGGTCAATTACCATGGTGTGTTACTGTTCTTCAGAGTTCAGAGGCAGTTTTAATTCCAATCTGATTAGAACAGTTGCTGCTGGATCTTAGTATAAATCAAGTCAGGTGTGGCAGGAAGCATCCAGTTGGAATGATCAGCCGCAGGACAGCAGAATATCCGAGGTGTAGTGTAGGGCTGGCAGCCTCACCCCTCAGGCCCAGCTGGGGTTGCGAGGGGGAAGTCCCATTGCAACTGTCCACACTTGGCACCATTTCTACCATTGTTTGATTTTCTATCTCCCTGTCACAGTGGCAGGGATGCGAAGTACAGGTGGAAGTAGCAAGATTGCTCAGGTGCTGATCATCTTCAGCACTGCACATAGGTGAGGCATGTGCAAACACATTGCTCCCTGCTGCCCAGGTCTTAGCAGAATGATAGCACATCCATTCCCAAAAACTGTGTGAAATAAGATGTTTTGTGGTGTGTCAGCCTCTCCTGTACAAGCCAAGCGCAGTGACTGCTACTCAACAGGCTTCAGAAGGGGCTGGTTTAGGACTTGGAAAGGCCAAACAAGTCTCAATTCCTCATTCACATTCAATTCTCATCACCATTGAGCTGCAATTCTGAGTTCCTTTATGCAAACTCCAGAAGCAGTAACAAGTCAAGTCACTGAGAAGGAAGTGGTGTGTTTTCAGCATCAGTTTCTTGTCTGGTTGTTGGTATAACCTTTGTGCTTTGTCCTGTCATACTGTTGAGTTTGTAGGGGTCCAAGGACTTCATTTACTGTGTTTGAGAATCCTCTCTGCTAGAAGTGAGGCACTCTGTTTGTGCTGGCTCATCTAATGAACCTCCACAGATGAAGAGTATTATTCCTGCAGAGAGAGAATTGGCTTTGTAGCCTGGAATGTGTCAAGAGGTGTCTGAAGCCCCACTATAAACTATTCAGGTAGCAGAAAGTAGCCAGAGATGCCTGTCAGGTTTGTGAACTGCCTCAGCATTGCTGCGTGCCGTGCCAGTTTGTCTGTTCTAAATGGAGAAGAAGTTGCTGGGGTGGTTGCTGATATGGTTGAACCCTGTGCATGCCTCCAGCTACTCTCCTTCCACTCTGTGAATGCTCAGTGGCAGGGTTCCTCACCCTCTTGCTCTTGACTTTTGGGTACGAGTGGGCAGTATCAGAGAAGCTGATGCCTCACTGGAAACCTGGATCAATGACTGCATTGGAAATTCTGTCCCTTGGTACTGTCTGTAATCAAGGTAATGAAATGAACCCAAATTGCTACATTGGAGACCAGGCCAGGATGTGTCCATCCCTTGTGGTGTGTGTGCCAAGCACCATGATTCTCATGCTCCAGGCCTGGAATGCAGCTGTCACTCCAGAGTGAAGAACAGAAAATTTAATTTGTTGGGTGGAAAGAGTTAAATGAACTTTAACTGAAAAGCTCTATCTCTCCCTCTCAGGGTAGAAAATAGCCAAGGGCAACAGCGGATGACTAATGTGTAGAATATTGCAATTAGTATAGCAAGGTACTTACAGGGATCAAATTAAAAAATTCATTAACGTACGCACTTAATTAAGAAACACTTTTCGGTTTACATGATAAATTATGACACCTATTAAATCTTCTAGTACAAGCTGTAATGGTTTCTTTGCTCCTGGGCAGAGAACTATTGCCTTTGAGGTCCCCTGAGCTCCCCCAAGGACCACGGCAATGGTTCCTTGGGTGTCACAAACAACACTGGTCCCTGGAAGGTGCAGGCCCAGCTTTGCTGGAACTCACTGAAAGTCAAAGAACCAGCCAGGGGATGAGAGGTGCAGAATGCATGATCAGATAAACAAGAGATGACCTTGAGAGTAAAGAAAGGACTAAGAGAGCAAAGTGCTGAGCAGGGTCCCAGTCAGGCAGCAGGATTCACTGAGGAGCTGGTCCCTGGACATGCCCCTGTGTGACTGGGCTCGAGTCTGCCCATCCTGGCTGGTGGTGTCGGGAGTATGGGAGGGTTTTCCAAGGCAGGAGCCTCAGCTGCACCTGCCCCTTCCTGCTCTGCGCATTCTTTGCAGTTTTGGGGCACAACGACACTGGGGTGGGAACCGGACTGTTGTGCTGCACTGGGAATGTGATGGATCAAAGGGACATTTAGGGAACTTTTTTATATTCTGAAATAGAGCAAACTTGCAATTCCTGAGGCACCTGTTACTGTAGTTTGAGGGAGAAATCCAACTCATGGAAACCTGTATTTTGGCTTTGTTTTTGCACAGCTTTGAAGTAAATCCAGAGGACCAGTTTAAAGCAAACTGAGAACACTCTGATCTTTAGGAGAAGGGTGTTTTCCACTTCATTTTCATAAACCTTCTGGGGGTTTTACTTTTGATTAGTCTGTGCTTTGCTCATCCAAGATTTCTCTCTAGCACTGGCCAGAGGAGATTGCGGTGCTAGCAATGTGGGCTGACCTCGGGGACACTGGAGGCTGGTACTCAGGGATCTGGAGAACTACTCCAGAATTGTCAGGTGATGGTTTGTCCTAGCAGAGATGTCTTTTATGTTTTTTTTAGTTACTCCAAAACCTGTCAGGTAGATGCAGTTGCCTCCTGTAGTTGTTATTCTATTTATTTGGTTTTAGTTTCACTTGGCCTGTAATCTGCTCTTGTTTTTGGCTCTGTACAGTAATAGGTGAGGAGCACTTGTGCAGCCAGGTGAGCATGAAACTATGGCCCAGATGTGGAATTCCACACATGCTCTGATCCTTTGGAAAATCGTTGTAGATTCCTGAGCCAAACCTGCAAGAACTTAAGATGCCTTCAGTCTTCTGCTCTGAACACCTCACACTGCTTAGGTGCATCTCAAGAATGCTTGGTGTCTAGCATCTCTCTAGCATTTCAGGCACTTCAAGTGCCCACGTTACAGTTTCAGACTCACATGCTTTCATAATCTGTGTTTCATTTTCAGGTTCTAAAATTAAACTCTTGAATATCAGACTCTTATTGTCCAGAATGCTTCAGTCAGCCTGAACCTGTGTTGTGCTGCCAGGGCCTTCCTGGGAGTGGAAACCATCTTTCTTGCAGACTGATGCGGATTTTTTCATAAATTAGTTTGAGTTTTGAATAAGGTTGATAAAATGCCCTCAGTTTATTAACCAGAGCAATTCTAAGTAGTCTAAAGATTTACTGTTCATTAGCAAATGTTTGAGTAAACCTGAAATGAGAACAGGGCAGGAGAAGCAGGAATGATGGCTTAATTGTTAGAGGCACATAAATAGAGTTCAAAATTGAGGTGTTTCTCAAGCCCCTAAGTGCTTTGGCTTTGTGGTGGAGCTGGGGAGGGTGGATACAGTTGGGCCGTGCCTCACGTGTGCAACTGTTTGAGTGGAGACATTAGACTCTGATGCTCTTTGTGTTGGTTGTTTTCCTTTGCTCTTGGCGAGCTCTGGGCTGGTAGTAGGTTTTCCACTTGCATCTTCTTGCTGGTGTTCCCAGAGATGAACCTGGACCTGAAATACCTTTTGGGAGCCATGGGACTGTTGCAGGTCAGTGCCAGGGGGACAGGGCTCTGCTGTCCTCAGGAGCACCTCTGCATTCTCTGTGCACCCCTCCTGCCTGGGCAGGATCAGGATTCTGTTGAGCACTTGCACAGAGGTCTGCCCTTTCCCTTAATTATACAGAGTGCAGTAATCTCTAGCATTCACAGTATTTTATCAACAGTGACAGGTCTGCATAAATAAATAAAAATCTTACTTTATGCAGTGAAATATCTTGTTGCTTTTTAATAAATCAATAACTGGAGGTGACATGAGAAAAGCATCTTGAAAACAATTTCTGAGGTGATATGGAAGGCACTAGATTATCTGAAACAGTGATTTTCTTTGCATATTGTTTGGTTTGAAAGGAGTTCCCTGCTGAGTTCTCCAGAACAGCCTAGAACGGCTGCTAATCACTTGGTTTGTCAGCATTTACAGCCTTAGATCTTCCTTGAAGTGCACGAGGTGCCTTACATGTTCAAGAACTAGCAGTGAAAATCACTACCAAATAAATATTCTGGTTCCATTTCAGCTGACTGCATGTTTCTGTTTATGACAGAGGGGAAGGGTTGTTCTGAGCTGGGAAGAAGCAGCTCAGATTTCTCACTGCAGTTTTGCACTCCTCCGGGGTTTTTTTCACACCGTGCCAGCACTTGTGCGCACGCTACCTGTGATCCCGTGTGAGAGCTGTGGTACACAGTACAGGTGTGAGTCCTTTACTGGTGACCAGGTGAAGCTCTGCCTAGAAGCCAGGGCTCTCTGAATGCACCTGGAGCTGTAAGGCTGAGAGGGCAGACCCCAGATGGTGAAAGGAAGACCTGGGCAGCATCACACCATGGTTTGTTCTGACATTTCTCTCTTGTCGTGTCCCTCAGAGAAGGTACAGAGGGAATGCTGCTGTGTGGACCTGTGCACCTGATTGAGCTGAGCTCAGCCTCGCCCCGTGTGTGCGGCAGGACACGTGCTCAGCCCTGTGCCTGGGGTGGTACCTCCCAGGGGCTGCTGTCCAGTCCTGTGCAGAGGGAACTTGCTCTGCTCAGGGCGAGAGCTCCTGTGGGGCTCTGTCGGAAGGGTTCTGGGGTATCCTGGGATGTTGAGCCCAAGGGGGGCCTTTCAAAGAGCTCATTGCTCTGTTTGGAATGGCAGTTTTTCCTGTTAGCAATCTCCCTGGAACACAGAGACAGGTGGAAAATCTACATGCGTTGGCCTGCAGGGACCATTCAGCAGAGAATGAAGGGAATTTCTTCAATACTCAGTGTGCACAGTCACACAGACTAAGCATGTGGTGCCTCAGTTGCTGTTCTGCAAGTATGCAATGCCTTGGTTATATTGGTGTGATTTTTTTTCTATCCTCTACTGCAGGGTTTGGTGTGGGTCTGATCAACTCCTGCCAAAGGGAGCGCTGAGGACTTGGGAGCTCCTGTGGCCATGTGTGGCTTAGGCCTGGGGGCTGTCCCCAGTCATGGTAACCTACATGTGACTGTGTCCCCTGCTCACTGAAACGGGCCTTGGAAATGTGCCCAGAGCCCCGATGCAGAGGGGCATTTGAGACTGCTGAGCTCTTCCATTCCCTCTGATGGTTGTGACACCCTTGCCTGATGGGAATGGCTGTGAGTGTGCTGCTGGTGCCCTGCGCAGTCCTGCCCTTGGCACTGTCACGTGCCACACCAGGGAGCGTTCACCCAACGCCAGGAATCCATTCCTGCTTGTCTCTGTTGCTCTCAGCTCCTTCTAACCTTCATTGGATTTCTCCCTGTCTCTCCTCTCTGGTTTGTTTCCTTCATCTCGTATGCACTGGCATGGAATACTGATGAGGAAATATTTGGTCTAAAGCCAGCTAGTCAATTTTGGTTAATTAATTGGAATGGTGATTGGCAAAACCCCAGCCCAAATTTTTGTAGGTAATTTATAGCCTAGGTAATCGTTTACTCGTGGATAATTATCTCTACCTGTAGGTAGCAGAAGGTAATGGTTATGGAGATCCAGATGCATCCCTAACAAACGCAGGCTGAGAAAATTGCAAACACTTAGTCTGAGTTATCTATTTAATTACTAGAGCTGTGCACTAACCCCATCCTTCTTGGATTCCTGCACCTCGGGCCAGGTGAGCAGAAGTAAGGGGGAAGTGATTTACTCTTCCTGGGAAGTCAGTGTTCCTGTCTGGGCTTGCCTGTTAGCTAGCACAGATGCACTGTCTCCTGGGATGTCCTAATTTGCTTCATATGAAGCAGCAATAAATCCCTGCAGCTCTGCAGGGTGTGTGAGGCAGCGTATGAAGGGTGATGGAAGAGAGTAGAATGCCTTGGGTTGTAACCTCTCATGGGGTGCGGATCCTGTGTGGGTGTCGGGCAGCCTTTGGCTAGGTGCTTGACTCTTGGGAAGGGATGAGTTCATTGAGCAGGGGCACGGAGTACCTGCTCTAGAGCTTCCTAGTGCCAGCATGCCTGCCCATGCAGATGTTTCTGCAGTGCTTGTGGGCCAGGAACACTGTCCCTTTGTGTGTAGCACTCTTGGACCTGGCTTTCAGTGTCACATTCCGCTCTGCAAATGACTTCCTCCTACCATGGATGTTGGAATTTTATTTTGGAGGGTCATGCCAAGTTGGTGTCACTCTCTACAGGACAGGGGATATCTTTTGTCTGCAGTGACAGTGCTGTGCCCACTCTTTCAGACAAGAGAGAGGAATGTGTAATCTCTTGCTTTGGCGCTACTGGAAAATTTCTGTTGGTGTGTTCAAGTGTTTGAAATCCCCCTCTGCTACAAACATACCAGAGTTTGGAACAAAGGAGCAGCATATCGCAGTACATGCTCAGTACTTAAAAGTGACAGCTACATGAGAGGAAGACCAACCAACTACTGGGATTCCAGACCTTTGTTCCCTTCCTCTTTGAATAGGCTGGACCTGTTTCTTTGTTTGCCTGAAGCTGCTTGTTGTGCCTGTGGACTCTGCTCAAGTTTCTGTTCCTTGCTGCAGTGTGAGGCAGAGCCCTAGTACCATCCTGCTGCAGCAGTGGGCTAAAGGGTTGTTTTTTCCCTTGTAAAATCCTTTGAGTACATGGTGTCATTCCCAGAAGGGAGCAGGCTGGATGGTGACATGCCTTGGAATAAGAAGCAGGTCTCCATGCTGTCAGTCTAATTTTGCATTAGTGACAGTATGATTTTCAGCTCTGCCCCTCAAGAAGAGAGCAGAGGCTTCTCCAAAAAGAGGAGAGAAAACCCTTCCATTTTGCCTAGCAACAGAGCAATATCTCAGTTTTGAAAACCAGATTCTACAAGTCCTGTTGGGTTTTTAGCACACTGGCTTTTCAGTTTGGCTGCCTTGCTGAGGGGATCAGAAGGGACCCCAGGGGGTGCGTGCTCAGGTTGGGATGAGGGCTGATACTGCCCCCCCAAGCTGTGTCACATGTGCCAGGTCTCCTTTGGTGCTCAGGGAATATCCCCCACCAGCCCCTCCAGGCCTGGTGCAAGGTGGGGCTGAGTCAGCAGTGACCCAGCTGTGTTGCTGGGCACCCAGAGCCCTTGGGATCACATACAGAGAGTACCACCAAGTCTGCACAAACAGATTGACATCCCAGGTTTGGTACAGCCAATGGGATTTCTATGGATTTATAGCAGGCACCAAGTTGGGTTTATAGGAAAGCTGCTGGTTTGAAGGGATTGCATATGGCCCAGGAGAGCAAGGAGAATGGGAAACATATGCTTGGCACCCACAGGTACTGCAGAACCAAGTGAGTGTGAATTGCTAAAGTGTAGTTTACATAATCTGGTCAATAATATGCACAGATGGAGCCTGAATGTATCGCATGAATCAGGAGATGCTGAGTGCCGTAAGGGATGGCACAGCAGCAAACTGGAACTTTGAGGGTAAATTGAGAAATGATTTTCTATTCACTGGAGCAGAGGGTAAGAAACCCAACAGAATTACGAGGTGTTTGCTGTAGACAGCAGCGCTGGCCACTGATGTGCGTGAAATGGGTCATGTTGGGAAATGCTGGTATAAAACCAGTTGGGGTGGGCAATGTGCCCAGTCTGCAGAATTCTCTCACACTACCTCTGGACTTGAGTGGTTGGGGGGGTTCAGTTAACAGAAACGGTGCTTGCAGATAGATTGGGATGGATGGGAAGTCTTCTGTCCCTTTATCTACCAGTCAATTTTGGTGAGCTTTGAGTTAGAGCAGAGCTCTTTCCTTGGTATTGCTGATCCCAAGTTTGCTTTGCTCAGCTTGAATGTGTTTCTTGTCAGGGTTGATGTGATGTCGCCTGGATGGAAGGCAAAAATGTGTGTTAAAGCTTGGACTAGAGCTGTGATAAAAACACATTTCCCCCAGTTGTTCTGGACACCTGTGCTTTTGCCAGTAGAACAGTCAGATGTGCAGTGGATAAGCGAAAGGTGCTTTTGGGGCAGAGAGCCTTTAACTTGAAGCAGTGTTTTGCTGCCCGCTCTATGAGCAATTCACAGTAGTGTGGGTGACAAGGATCAGCTCTAGCCTGGTGGGTGGAAAGGACCATTGGGCACCAGCACAGGAATCACTGGTATGTTTGTGGTGTGTGGAGGGTCAGGAGTCCATCAGAAATTGAAATAGGAGACTTTGTGTGTGCAATTCCTTGCTAACATCTCAGCAGAGATGGAAGTTGGCACATATAGAGTCTTTGCTTGGATCTTTTGTTTTTATATGCTTTGCCAAAATTTAGTTTGGCTATTTTCATTTTATGTAAGTGTGAAAAATGTTATCTGTTTAAGTTGCTTCTTTGCACTTGTATGAATAAAAAATGGCTTTAATTAAATTAGGGAAGAGCTTTGACAAGTGATTTGTCTATAATACGTACTTATGGTTTGTGGCATTTCAAAGAATAAATAACCAAGATGTTGAGGCTTAAACATTGGCTGCTGCACATGTTCTGTCATTCCTTCATGGAGGGAGAAGTGGTTTGAGTGTGGATTTAGGTTCCCATCCTGCAGATCTTGCATGCTAGGTCTCCCCTTTCCTTCAGAGATAGGGAAGGTGCCTGTCAATGACACGGGGAGGGAATTGAACTGGAAGCAACCCAAAGGCAAGTCTAGGAAAGGCTCAGATTGCAGCTCTGTGGCCCTGCAGGAGAATCAACAACAGTAGGAAACTCGGTGAACTCATATGCAAATAAAGCCAAATAACCTTCAGAAGGCTGGAAGGAGTTGCAACTCTTGAGAGAATTCGCCACAGTCCCAGTGGCACATCAGGTGCAGGGAGACAGGAAAGTAGGTGGAGGGTTGGGGAAGGGAGAGGAGGGGGATTCAGAAAAAGAGGTGATGGGTTAACAATGCCTAGCTCAAAAAGAAGAGCTCCTGAAGAAAACTGCCTTCCAGGATTATTGCTTATGATGGGATTTTTGCTTTGCCTTCCTTAGCATTTGCTTTACTTGGAAAAGACAGGAAAGCCAAGAGAATGGAAGGATCAGGTCGCCTCACCCTGTTGTTTTAGGGGCTGCATTGACATCGTGGCCATTGGCAAGTCCCAGCTCTGGGCACAGAGGAGCCCAGGCAAGGTGACCTGTCCAGCAGAGCAGGGCTATGAGGCCGGCCGAGAGCCTCTGACCCGGGCTGTGCATGGAGCAGCTCTGGCAGCCCCGGGCCCGGGCCTCTGTGGTCTCTGTCAGCTGCAGCTCTGCTGGGGCACAGCCCACCCTTTTATTTATTTGTAGCTTTTCTCCCTGACTCTTTGACACCCACCACCTCCCTGCCAGCCTGGTGTGGCTGATCAAGCTGTTCAAACAACTGGAAGACATCAGAAGTTAAACACTCATTATTTTAATTTGATGCTAATCATGTGTTAATGAGACTAATCCTTGCAATGATTCAGGTAATTTGCTTAATGGCTGCCCAGAGTACAGATTACAGCAATCAGTCACATCTGATAAGATGTCTGTTGTGGAGGAGCCTGTCAGGCTGTCAGGTGAATGAGGTGGGAAAAGACTAAGGAGCAAGATCTGATCCGGTGTAAGTCGGGAACCTTCCTGTTGGGAAGGGCATAGGAAGGGGCAAGGCGGCAAGTCCCCCTGCACAGCCAGGTTTGTGGCAGCCAGGGAAAAGCACCTCAAATCTCTGTGCTTCAGGGCTGTTCCATCTGGGATCTGGTCCAGTCCTGCCTGGAGAAGGACTCACACAGCCTTGTGCATTGGACGCTGTGTTCTTGAGGTCATTTGGGTCATGTCTGAGCCTTTGGGTGTAAGAGACACCCAACTGATCCCATGAGGTTAGTCCTCTACCATAATTACAAGCCCGTGTCTCAGTTATTGTCTTTGTGGCGGATCCCTTCAGCATGGCTTCTGTTGGCAGTGAAACTGAGGTAGCTTTGGAAAGCTGCTCGTAGCCACCTGTCTTCCAGCAGGTCTTGGCTGGACAAAGTGAGGTTCAACAGAAATACTTACCTGGGGTGTAAAAACAGTTGTAACTTAGAGAGAGCCAAGCCTGGATTTAAACGAGAGAGTGCAGGTACCCAGTAGTGCCGTTGATGGGATGATGCTTGGGTGCTTGTCAGCACAGCCCCTGTCCCTGCAGGCACGTTAATCCAAAACCTCCACTTGCCGGGCCTCAGCACCTGCCCCTTCAGAGCTGCACTGGCTCAACCCCCCCAAGAAAACACAACTGGAGACAATCTCTCATGTGGGAGATGTGAGCTCTGAACTAGGGCCTGGGGTTTGCTCTGTAACCCCCAGCAGCAGGATTTTTTGTGATTCCTAAAATAAAGACTATGATAGCTTTTAAAAACCTAGGTTGAAAACAGCCATTAATCATGTTCCTGTCTGCAGATTCAGGAATGGGAAAATGTCTTTGGCTTGTCTTCCTGATGCGTGGCAGAAATTACTGTTTTTTCAGTGGTATTTAGATTCCGCCATTTGTGGCAAAATATGCTGGGATTTAATCAATTTGCATCTCTGCTTAAGGCCCAAATTGTTACAGGCTTTAGGGGGATGACATTGTCCTAAAGCACTCATTTAATGATTTAGAGCAAACAGATGGTTTTATTTTTTCCCATTAGAACCTTTCAGCTTTTCTAGTTACATAGAGATATAATTATTATCTCTCCCTTTGATTAAAATGCAGAGTATTAATGCCTTACTCTGTCGGGTTCCAATTGCATTAGTTCTCTGTGGGTTTATTAAGTGCTGTTGAGTTGACATCATGTCCAACACAGTGTGCTGCGTGAGTCTCTGGAAATCAGCTGACAGGGAATACCAGGCACTCGGCATCCTGGCAGGGCTGCCAGTGTGTGAGCGCACGTTTGGGGCGTTAGAGCAGGAGGCTGGGCTGGGCTGGGCTGGCTGCTGGCAGGGAGCTGCGTCCTGTGCAGGGGGGGTTGGTAGGCGACAGTAGCTGGTAACGGTGGCTGCTGTGACACAGGCCTGTGTAGCATGGCTTGGAAGGTGCAGAAGATTCTGTCCTTTTGGAGCAGGGCACACAATAGCAAAATGCTGAGCACACAGAATTTGGGTTGGGAATTAAGCAGGAATTTGTTACGGTCTTGAATATTGTTTTTTTTTTTAACTGATGGCTGAACAGAAATGTTAATTCTGTGTCATAGTGGGTGGAGCTGAGGCATGAAAATCTTTTTAACAACTCAGAGGTTTTGGCTTAGGAACAATGTGCAGGAACATCAGCACTGGGACACATGCAAAAAATGCCCATATGGTTTATTTACAGTGTATGATGAGTGAGTGGCAGTCTGTTTGTATGTTTTATGTCTTGTGCTGGTTAGTTTTATATGTTGGTCACTCACTGATCACTTGACCTGTCATTTTTCAGTTATTTGTGAACACCTTATGTTTATCAATTACTTTTCCAGGCTATAAGTTACCTTTTTTGAGGGCATAATTTCTTTATAATATATGTTTTAACAGCATGATTTGTTTCATGTTTGTAATTAATTTTGAGCTTTGAGACTAAAATTGCATGAGAAATCGTTATGGAGAGAGCTATTACCTCAACTATTGCTGCTAAGGACTTGTAATAAACTGGGACTCTGTCTCTTTTATTACTGACTTGATTTTAGTGGTCTTGGAAGTGGGATTTAGGATGTTTCTGTGGTGTCAGTACTTTCCCTTTCTGAAAAGTGGTTGAAAGTTCCACTGTGTTCTTCTGGCACAGCATGAAGGATTTAGGGAATCCTAATTCCACCTTAATTCAGAATAGCAAAGGAGCTGCTCGGCCTGACAATGTTTTCTTACACATTGTTCCTGGAACACTGAGCAAAGCCCTCAGAATAACACAGTCAATGTAGGAAATGGGGATTTCTTCCATTAATATCAGGTTTTCTCTCTTGTTGTCTTCTTTTCAAAGACACCCAACTTTCCCTGAGATGACTGAAAGTTTCTTTTTCCTGGAAAGACAAAGATTCTTTTTTTTTCTTTTTTTTTTTTCTTTTTTTTTTTCTTTTTTTTTTCTTTTTTTTTCTTTTTTTTTTTCTTTTTTTTTGTTTGGTTGTTGCTGTTGTACTATTCAGCAAGCCCAAGGAAATACTGAAAAAATGACAGTTTCAAACATTTGCTGGACATGCCCAGAAATATGGCATTTCTCAATGACACTCTGTGAGGCTTAAAGTCTTTTTTAAAAGGGGCTTATTCTGTGGTAGGGATGACTTGAGGGAGGCTCATAAATGGAGATCTTTGTGAAGGACTTCATGAAGAGGGTGAAAGATGGCAAAATTGAGTTTCAAGTTAAGTACTTAAAAATGTGACAGATGTTTTCTGCTTGAGAACATAAAAATCCTTTTCCAGGTAGAACTGGGATGGAAAGCTTTGCTTCACATGGTGTTTTAAGCAAGTTCTGCACAGTAAGTGGCATTTTCAAACAAGAATGGACATTGTTAACAAAGGCGTATCTGGAGGCAGTGTCTGTGCTGTGAAATTAGTGTCTCTAAGACAAAGTTGAAGGCAGGCAGCTTGATGAAAAGCATTGATAGATACATATTTTGGGTTTAACATTCTCAGCAGTGCTGTAGGTGGACGTGTGGCCTAAAGAGCCAGAGGATCTGCTGTCTTCTTTCTGTGCATTGGTGCATGTTTGCTGGTACTAGATGAAGGTAACATGAATTGCAAAATTTCTCTATAAGAAGACTTGATATTTTTATTTAAATTTCATTACTTACTTTTAGCTTTGCAGTATCTTAATTTGTTGGGATCATATCCCAAGGCTGGTGGGAGTACATGGAAGTGGGAGTTGCAGATTATGTTATGGTTTGTC
This sequence comes from Molothrus aeneus, assembly GCF_037042795.1. NCBI lineage: Eukaryota > Metazoa > Chordata > Aves > Passeriformes > Icteridae > Molothrus > Molothrus aeneus. Next base: position 271,433 of record NC_089649.1, on the reverse strand, counting down.
CTCTACTTCTGAAGTAGATTTTCCACTAACTTGTGTTTGGAAAAGCACACATTTGGAATGTTTGTGTAATGTAAACTATTATCCGTCTAATTCCCTGTCCATCTGTAGGACAAACGTTTAGGCTGTGTACAAACTATACCAAGTGTATATCATCCATAATGTATGCCTGTATATGAGAATGTGCCACCAATGTCAATTTTTATTTTATTAAATATAAGCTGCTCTCCCATCTGCGCATTGGCGACCCCATATATTGTTTGCCAAAAAAAAAAGGCACCATTTCCAAGCATTCAATAATTTCACATGGAATGATATGGAATGCCTCAGTTTCTTCTCTCCCTTACATTGATAGAACTCCTTGAGTTTTGATTCCTCATGGCTACTTGTTCCTTGCTGTGTGAGAGCAGTGCCCTGCTGGCCAAGCAGCCGCGCGGGCTTTGCTCGGTTCACTGGCCAGAGCCGCCCTCTGGCCCGTCCGTGGCTGCCGTGATGCCACCGGCTGCAGAGCTGCAGCTGTGCTGCAGGCAGCTGCGGTTCTGTCTTCCCTCCCAAGCCTTCTCCCACCACCATCCAGCACTCCAGCCACAACAAGGCCTTTAAATGAGCAAGGGGACAAATGTTTGCTCTTCATGCTCTGGCAGATGAGCTGCTGGGACCTTTAGTTGGCACCTCTCTGTGGTTCCAAAGGAGGCAACCTTGTCACGGCTGCCTTCTTCCCTTTTTTCCCACTGTAGGGATCTCGCACTGTATGTGTATGTACGAGCCTGAGTGTCTGTGTGGCTCGTGATACCCCGCAACAGAGATTGACAGGAACCAGAAGCCAGGTTCATCAAAGGCACAGATTTCTGATCCAGAATTGCAGTGACTGATCTGTGCCAACACAGACCTAGACTGGCCAGATAGACTGAACAGGAGGAAAACGCAATGCCAAAAGGAAGAAGCTGAAACCTAATTAATCAGAAACAAATAAGTCATCCTAATGGCAGCACAGAAGTGGTACCAATTTAATTGGAGAGTACCCTATGTTCCGTGAGGATGACACTGTGCAGCAATTCCAGTGCCAGTTACTGCCGTCACAAGTGCTGAGTAGTGAGAACCGAGTGAGTTAGTGCCTCACATGGGCTGGATTCTGCTCATTTCAGTTCAAGCCCCCTGGGACTGGAAGTTCAAATCCTACTTATGGATTTTGACCTCTTTTTCTCTGGGTGTGACATCTAGATCATGGGGCCCTCTCAAATCCATCAGTCCTCTGCATGGTTTAGAATAAAGAGAGTAGGTTTCAGAGAAATTAGATGGATGTGATGGTGTGATAATGAGGTGTGTTCACCAGGCAAACAGGATGGGGGCTGGCTGCTGTCTGAGGTAAACCTCAGAAATTTGGGGTATGGCAGGACCTGAAAACAGGTGCTTTTTCACCACAGAAGGGGAGGAGGTGTGTGAAGCATGAGAACAAGTCACCAAAGGTCCCAGTGAAAAGGAGATGAGGGGAGTGTCTGTTCACTCTCTCTGCTGGGCCAGCAGCATCCCTAACTCCCACCACACTGTGCTCAGCAGCTGCAGCGAACAGGGCACCTGGGGCTGGGAGGATCCCTGCCTTCTGTGTCCAGGAGATTAGTCCCCCTCAGGGCTTGGAGAATGCTAACCAAGAGGAACCCCATGCAGAAATGGCACAGCTGCTGTTTCAGGCCAGTGGAGTTAGATTGACTTCGCATGAGGAGCAGAGCCAGGCTGGGACAGCATAGCAGGACTCCTTTGCTGTTCCTCTGGATTTGCCATAAGCTCTTCAAGTTACTGTCATGGAGAAAGGCACTTAAAAAGGGACAGAACCCTTCTGAAAGAATCAGTGCAGATGTCATGGCTAGGAGGGCAGTGGCCAAGCCCATGGCTACCAGGTGTCTGTTTACTGAAAGTGCATGAGCCTTTCCATGTTCATATTATCCCGAGGGACTGTGACAGTGTGTCATATCATTGGAGACAGGTAGTGTGTCCTGCTTGGGAGCAGCAGGTAATGAGAGATAGCACTGTCTGGGAGAGCTTGGACTTGAAATGCTTATGGTAGGAAGTGTGGGAGAGGGCAGTCACAGGTGCTGGATAAAGGTCAAGAAAGGAGACCTGTGTCCTCCTGCTGTGTCGGGAGTGCTGGCTTTCTCTGGATGAAATTTGCCACTCAGTTTTCAACAGCTATTAGACCCCACAGATTTAGAAAACCCAACCCTTAACAGAAAATGTTGGATGAGAGAGAAAAATCACTTCTGTTTCCTTGGTTACAGAAGAACATGAATAAATTATATGGGGAAAAAAAAAACTCAGTTCATTTTAAGTGGTCATTTGTGACAACTGGTCCTGTGAGCACTTGGGAGGAAGAAGCAAGAGCTCTTCCTCTCTGGAATGGCCCCTGTGTATGGTGTGCAAAGCTGGACAGCTCACCTCTGTGGGCAGCCAGGCTGGCTGGGCCAGTGCTGGGGTGGGGAAGGTGAGGGACCCCTGCCACTGGCAGGGAACTCGGGCAGGGGGAGAGGCTCTGGGACCCCAGTCACACCTCAGCTCTAGTCAAGTGAACCCTGCGTATCAAGCCCAAATTTCAGTGAGTTGAGGTCTGCAGCCTGATTCATAGATCACCTAATTTCCTGCTAGCTGAGTTTGCAGAGCCTGTGTGTGACTTGGGTATTTCCATATGGAACTGTTTTACCAAGATGAGGTGTGAATTTAAAGTGCCCTCAGGAACATTATCTTCTAGAGTACGTTATTTTCACAGAAAAATACTTTCTTTGCAATTTATTTGATGTCACTTTAGAAATTGTTTGAAGGATGCCAGAAAGCTATTCTTAGTGTAGAATAAGGGATCCTTCTGGATAGCTGTGCCTATTTAATGATCTGTGTTTATTATGGACATGCATTGGTAACCTTCATTCAGTTCAGGAGGATTATGGATGTCTGGGTACCAAACTTGCTTTGGAAATGGGTCTTGGAATCTGTTAGCTTTGATTTTTCCTAAGCCCCAGTCCTGTCTCTGTTCTAAAGCTGTTCTCCTACAAAGCTGGGTCTGATTTCCTGTTGGATTACCTTCAGAGGCTTGTGGGCAGAAGCTCTTGGTGATGCTACTTTGCTTGTACAGAATGCTTTTTATTCCAGAGGAGAGTTTACCTGCATGTACAGCTTCTACTCTGGAGGCTGGGCTAAAGGTCATCCTTTTCAGGATGGTGATCTCAGGCGTGGCATGTGTAGAGGATTGCTTTAACCTTGTTCATGACTGCATTCTGTGAACAGCGTCAGAGTGTTTGGAGGAGTCTCTACATGGGATACCATAGACCTCCTGCAGTAAGGGTGTCTGGCAGGCCCCAGGGCCCCCAGGCAGCAGGAGCAAAGGCTGTGAGAGGGTTCACTTTTCAGTGCGTTCTGGATGGTGAACGGGGGGGTCACTGTTCTGAGAATGCAATCACTGAGGATTCCTTCCAGAAACAAGAGGCAGTTCTCCAATGTGGCACCACAGGAAACCCAAGCACGCTATCCTTCAGCAGTGGCCTCAAGGTCCTCTCCAAGTAAGGAATGGCTAGGGAGGGTGGGATGGACTGCAGCAGCCAAAGCCTATTCTATGGGGATCCTCTGCCATACAGAAGCTCTTGGAGCCCTTGGGTAGGCAGCAGAACTCGCTCTAGGCTGAGCATGGCAGATACCAGCATCAGGGCCAGCTGTTCCCGACCCCCACTGCCTCTGCGGATCCAGCAATGTCCCCTCACTTACACCACACTGTGCTCAGCAGCTGCAGCAAACGGGGTACCTGGGGCTGGGGCTGGGAACAGGGGCTGGGAGGATCCCTGCCTTCAGTTCTGCCATTTACAATTCTGAGATAGGAAAAGTTAACACACTTTGGAAGAGTTTTTTTCTTTTTTTCTGGCACTTACAAGTTCAGCACGCTTTTGTGCATTCCAAGCAGTCCTGCCCAGATCGACCACCTGTTCCCTAATTCTGGGTATAGGCAGGCTATAGTTCTTTTCCATATGGGCAGTGTAATTCCATTAAGTAGCAATCCAGCACTCTTTTTTTAACATTAAACCTCGAGAGTTAATCATCCATCTGTGTGTAATCATTGATTCCATTAAGCCTTATGGCCTTGTCAGATTATCAAACATTTTAAACAGCACTTTTTTCTTTTTTCCTTACTCGACAGCAAAAGCATTTGTTGGGGGCACAATTCAAGTGAAGTTTTCAAGCCATACCCCAGTCTTAGAGACATTTACATTTCCCAAATCCTCTCCCTGTTCCCAGACACAGAGCTGGCCTGCATGGGGTCATTTGTGTCACACACTGGGTCATTCAGGTGTTCTTGACAGGCAATGCCAAGATGTTTACTTGATGTTGACAACTCCCCCACTCCCGTAAAACCGATAAAGCAACACAAAACCCAAAAAAACCACCCAAACAACCCCCACACATGATTTTTTCCCTGATTATTCAACACTCAGGGCATACTCACATCGCCTCGAATTTTGGGATATTACGGTACTTGTGCTGCAGTCAGAACAGCCCCTCAGACTGATGGATGCATCTGACCCTTATTTTTGTAGGAACAGGGCAACCTGTTGTGCGACGGCACATAGAGTTTTTAGTATGCAAACAGAACCAAAAGCTGTTTCTCCCACGCAGGATTTGAAAAATAAGGACATGATATTCCTGGAATTAACCGTGTTCTCAAGAGATTTCCTAAATGTGACAGTATAACTTTGCATAAGCATGTAATTACAGCCTGGTTATTGTCCAGAAATTCCTGAAATCGGAGCTCAGTGGTTGGTCTGTTGGATGAAGAGGAAGGAGATGGTTCAGAGCTGTTCACAAAATCTAGAGCCAAGAGGGTGGTGGGTCACTATGGCAGGTAACAGGTGAGGGGTTAATAGCAGGAGGCACAGTTTTTTCCTTCACACTTTTCCTTCCTCACATATTTATTTCCCTTAATTACATTTAGTGTCACCTCTGAGCCAGGAATGCAGTTGCCCCAGATACTGGTGGTTCTGTTGTGCCTGTCTGGAAAAGCAGAGGGTTTCTGTGTTGCTGGAGACATGTCTTGCAGCTGAAAAGCCTTCTCAAATCTTTGATAAAAGCTGCTGAAACAGAGTGAAAGCTCTTGGTACAAGGCATGCCAGTAATTTTGGGGTTTCGGCCTGGATCACATTTGCCCTGTGCTTGGGTCAGATAATTTATCCTATGAAAAGTATGTATTTCAACTGGGCTTTTGATGACACTGTTTACTCAAAACTTTTTAAATGAAGAATCTGTGAAGATACTAAGGTGACTTGGCAGGTGGAGAAAAGAAGTGACCAGACAAGTGGGGAGGTTTTGATTTTGAACTATTCTATGAATTTCAGAATCTGTGAAGTGCTGGCAAAGAATCCAAATACCATGTCTGATTCCAACCAAACCACTGTGATTTCTACTGAACCTGATTTAAAACCCAACAAAAATAGCAAGCCGGCGGGGGGGGGGGGGGGGGGAGAGTTGGTTTCTTAGTTCCTTGTTAATTGCATTCGTTTCTTTTTTTTGGAAAAATATTAGAGTGATAATTAGGCCACACATCATGTGTGGTTGGATAAATACTAGTTACATGTTGAGAAAGGGGGCAGAAAATTGTATCTAATGAAAGGAACTGGTGCCAAATAGTATAGAGATTTGCATTTGTCTTGGATAAATGCCGTGTGTTCACCTCGGCTGAAGGAGGAGGTCATCGGGAGCGCAACGTGCCCACGCAGCGCTGACAGAGGCCGGGGACTGTTCTGCTGGCAAACGGGTCACCAGCTGGGCTCTGGGTAGCACAATGGCTGTTCTGCAAGCAGTGTCTTTGGGAATGTTTGAGTTGAGGTGTCAGTTCCTGCGCTTTGTACAAAGCTGAGGCCTGCTGTTCTCAGCCGTGGGCTGCAGATACAAGGCCTCTGGGGTGGGATGAGGGCTCACTACCTAGGAACCAACAGGAATATATATATATATATATATACAGGACAAAAGCCTGGTGTTTCCGCTGTGAGCACCTGGTTTTTGTGGAGCTTTTGTGTCCTCTGGAGGTTGTGGCCAGTCTGGCCCCCAGGGCCACCGATAGCAACACCGCAGTTGGCATGAGGGAAATCACTGAGCCATGTGAGCAGGTGTCTGGAAACTCAGTGTATTGTGAATTGTGAGTGGAATTTCATGTGCTTGTGCATCACTGAACTGGAGCAGCCATGAGGCAGTGCCTGGTAGGATGAAATGGGAGGCGTTGGGGTGTTTCAGACAGTCCCACGGAATTCAATATGGCCACTTCTGGCCTAGTGGGAAGCCTGATGCTTTGGCTTAATGGATAACTTAGGCAGCAGCTTGACACATTCTTAGTCTGAAGTTTTAGAAATGAGGAAGTGCTGAATGTTGCAGTTAAGAAAATTGATAATTGCATCAGTGAGTTGTCTGGCTAAGGGACTTAGTAGAAATGCCTTTAGCCCACAATTTCAAAATTGCTGATTTCCCCCCCCCCCCCCCAGTTTCAAAAGTACAAGAGGGGAAGCAAGTTGAATTGCTGTTTGTCTCCTAGCATTTCCCTTGAGCAGATAGAAGGTACTTGAAAAGAATTTTTAGTGGGCTTTCCTATGCTTTAAATCATGCCATAAATGTTAGGTCTTATGGTGATCAAGTAATTACCGCACACAGTACATGTGTGCTAGGAAAAGCTGTCCAGTTTGTTTATACCCAAAATCTGCACTGGGCTCTTCTCTGTGTGTTGTAGAGCCTGGATTTCCTTGTGCCAGCTCGAGTGAGGGCAGAGCCACCCAGTCCTGTTTGGAGCAATTAGAAAAGTTGCCTTTCTCCAATCAAAGAGAGGTATTAGCAAAATGAATGGGAGTAATTAAATCTAATTTAGTCATGTAAATGAGTTTAATTAAAAGAAATCTACCCTTTAATAACTTGAGGGGGAAAGGCACTCCGCATGGAGTTTGGAGTTTGGTTAAGCTAACGAGACACAATAGCTGAGCTGATGAGCCCATGCTGTTGTCACCTGCCATGGGCTCGGGGGGCCAAGGCCTTGGGGTGGGCACCCCGGGAGTGACAGCTCTTCCTTTGGCCTTGGAGTCCCACCTACTGACATTTGTCATACTTGAGGAATTTGCAGAGAAAATCCTCCAATGATTTTGGGTAAGAATTGGCATATGGGTTGAGGTATGGCATTTTGGGAAAAGGATCCTTGAGCTGCTTAGCTGCTCCCCTGTGTTGCATCCTACAAGACCTTTTTGTATGAAGCAGATTCCTTAAATATCTAGTCATCGGCAATAAGCTTTTACTGCTTATCGATGAATCCAAAGTTGAGAAGCAGTGTGGGGAATGGTGCCAGGGGAGCTCCCAGTTTTCCAGGAGTGGCTGTGGGAGCCATGTGGCTCCTTCCTGGCTGCCTGACCTCATGTTTCCATTGCTTGGAGGGTGCTGCTGCCAAGGGGTATCATTTGAGGCCCTTCCTGACAGGTGTGGCCATGGGGTGTTCTGGGGCAGGACAGGGGCACAAAGGTGAGGATGGCCATGGGGGGGAAGAGTTCTGCTCCCAGCAAGGTGTCATCTTCCTCCTAGGAGAGCAGCTGTCCATCCTCTACAAGTTGTTTCTGAGTGTATCACTTGGAGCTTTGACCTTTATTCCTTGTGGTGAATTGAAAGTAATTTTACTTGCCATATCACTGTGCAGTGCAGTGCTGCTGGCAGCACTGTATAGGAGTTGTTTGTTCTTCTCAGTATAACGAGGGGACTGACAACGAGGACTGAGGCCTTGTGCTTTCCACCTGGGAAATGCCAAGGTGTGTTAGAGCAACAGGGAAGGCTGGGGCTCATAAACACTGGACAAATGCCTGATGCTATGTGCCATGGAGGCTGCTCAGAAGGTGGGTGGCCCTCTTCTCCCATCTGGGATTCCTGACCATTACAGAGTGCATGTCCAGTGGCAGCCCAGGGCCTCCTACCTTGGGAACTGGGCCTCTCATTTGGCCAGGACACAGCAGCCTGCCACATCCACTTTCTCTGGAAACAAGTAATTCTGGTGAATCTTTCCTTCAGAGTCATTGGTGCTATCTGTGTGTGTTGTCAGGGACTGGAATTCAAAGGCTGGAGGCAAGTTAGAACAATGAACCCAAACAGCAGCTGAAGGGAGCTGAGCAGAGGTAGGGAAGAGGGCAGTGGCTGGTTTCAGCTCCCTGCCCACATCTGGTTCCGGTTTGCTAAGATTCACTGAGATTGTTAAAATCATCTGGTTTTACGTTCTTACCCTGTCCAAAGCCCAATGTGCACTGCACGGAGCTGTCTGTGCCAGGGACTGGCGCTGACTGGGTTGAGTGTTCCTCAGGGATGTGGGCAGGGGTGCTGGAAGGGCTGCATCAAACAGGCTGCTTGGAAAAAACCCATGAGAGCAGTGGCTCCCATTGGCATAGCTGGCAAGTTCTTCCATTCCAGAGGCTTGTAGATTTGTGTATTTATTTTTATGGCTTAATTTACACCAGCTGGGACATGTTTGGCCATTAATTTCTGTTACTCCTTGCCTGTTGAGGAACCCTGGCTAAATGATGTTCTTGTGGCTTTATGCAGAACAGTTGTCTTGTGCTTAGTGTCACCACTTCACCCTGGTAATGTGCGTGGTGTGGAAGGATTTTATATGTAGATCAGTTGTGTAGCTAAAAATTATTTCAGTAAGCCTAACTGTATGTATCAGACCCAACTATAGCCATGAAGTGATTTTTAAATTTCTATTTTTCCTTTGAATGTAGCTTTTTGACAACAGTTGGCAACTGCACCATCCTATTGTATGTTTTCTCTTTCATGGTCTTTCAATTTTCTGAAAGTAGTCTCTCTCATAAAACACTTCATTTCTTCTTCTATAATAGTGAGCATTTTGCAGCTGGAATTTCAAGTGCTGGTTCTGATCAGCATGTACATTTTGATGGGATGAAGCAGCTTCTAAAGAGTTAGTGTGTGATTTCAAAAACCAGTTCTTGGGTTCAGCTCCTCTCCTGATGCCGCCTGCCGGATTTCCTTTCCCCAACAGGCAAACCCTTGTCCAGGTGGACACTTCCACCACCTAAATCTCCTCCCAGCCAGCTGCAGAGACTCTTTTTAAAGCAAAGAAAATTAAATACTTGAAAATATAAGTCTGATTTGGGTTGAGCAAGATGGAGGTGCTCACAAAGAAAAAAAATTACTGAATTTGGATTCCTCCCTTCCTCCCCTTCTCTTTGATACCTCCTCTCTGGTATCAAAGCAGTTTTTTAGAAATTGCTGTTTTGAAGACTAAATTAAATTCAGACAGCTTTGTTAATGATGCCCTGCACTGGTTATTTGCTTTGACTTGGCTGAAATTAAAACTTTTTTTTCTCTGCAAATTATTTGCTTCTTCAGGGTTTTGTCCAAGCTGGTTCATCAGCACAGCAAAAGCAGTTTGAGCTGTCACGGCTCCACTGGATTTACTCAGGTTTGCCAGCCTGAAAGAAATCAGCCAAGCCATCAAAGTAAAATTAAAATAAAAACTTGGGAACCAAGGTACTGGAATCAGTTGCTAGGAAGAGTTGTCTGAGGGCTAAGCTGTGGGACTCAGCAGGCTTTTGTAGGCATTGTCCTGTGTGTTGCATTGATCTCATCCTGTTCTGGTAGCTGGATTGGTGCTGGAAATGCAGGGACAGTGCTTTGCAGCACCCAAGGAGCTGCTGGAACAGAGCTTTGCAAAAAGAACCTGAAAACTGCGTGGAAATGTGCATGGACATTGCTCATGCTTGTGTCCATCCTGAGCTCTTTTGCTCCTTGCCAGGAGGCCGGACCCTTAGCAGCCAGGGAACGGGGCATGCACAGGCTCTTCAGGTGGTGTCTGCTGCAGGGCTCAGTGCTGCCATTGATGTTTCTCTGAGGTATCCTCCATCCTGGGCAGAGCTGCCCTGGCCTTGTTGGATGCTGTAGGATGTGGGGGCTGCCCTGGGATGCTCCAGGAACAGCCATCACTGTGGATATGGAGATGGATGGGCACCGGCTTTGGCTGTGCCGGTTCTGAGAGCTGCCTCCTTCCTCCCAGCTGCTGGTGCTTCTCTCAGGCACCACATGTGTGTAAAGGAAGAGCTGGAGAGTGATGGCAGCAGCCACAGAAGGCTATAAAATGAGACTGAAGCAGGAGATACTATATAAGTATTTGCAGGGGGGAAAAAGTCAAATTGCTGTTATTTACACCTGCTGTAACAGGGATTAAATCCCATAATGAACTGCACTACTCTGGATTGACACCAGAGAGCAAAATTTATCCTGCTAACTGGGTGTCCCTCAGATTCTATCAGACTGCGCTGGCTCGCTGATGATAGAGGGCTCTGAGCTTTGCTGCTGTTCCTCAGCCTGTGCATTGCCTGCCTGACCCTGAGGCTGCTGGAGCCCTGCAGGGTCCCTCTCAGCCTGGGCTGGGCACAGTGGACTGGGGGAAGCTGGCACAGGCGGGCAGGGACCCTCCTGTGTGCTCACAGGGCATGTGGGCCCATCAGTCACATCTTTGGGGCTGCCAGGGTTTGTAAGTAAGCCCTGCTTCCCCTCCTGCCACTGCCCAGGACATCGGTGGAGCCGTGTGCTGGAGCGGAGGATGCGTAATTGAGCACGGCTGTATCGCAGTGTATTCGGGGTGCAAAACATCCCTGTGTACGAACAGCGCTTGTGTGTTAATGTGCTTTTCCTTCATGCAGGCCTGGTTCCATTAGGAAGGGAGGCATTGTGTAATATAATAGACATGATTAACTTTAATTGCACTTCTTTGTTGGGAAAATAGACATGTAATTAAAAACCTGACATGCATTGTACTTTTTTTCTCCAACAATTTACTTGCTGGCATGTCTTCAAGCGGATATTCTGCAAGGCCCTCGCTACTTACTCATGCACGTCTCCCCAAGTCCAGCTCCTAGTTTTCTGAAACCCCGGTGTCTGATGCCCAGACTGAACTGGCTAGTTAGCATATCCTAGCTAGCTGGTCATTCCCTTCTTTCCCAAGAGAAAAAGAGCTGCAGGTCTTAACATGCTGCTCATTTTGTGGGATAATTTGGGGTATTGATTTACTGGAAAATGAGATGCTCTTTACCTTCTCACTACTGAGGAACATTGCCAGTTCTTGCTCAGAGTTTCGAGTCCACAGAGGGTGAGGCGTGACTCAGGCCAGGCTTCAGTTTTACTTGTTAAATCATAATTCTGATTTGTCTGGACTCCAGACCCCTTTTCCAGAGTCACTTCTGTGTATGCTGCAAAAATATTTTGGGGTTTCTTAGCACCATTCTTATTTCCCAGGAAAAAAAAGGGGAAGTTCAGATAGCCCCAGCCAGGCAGTGTTACCCATGGCTGATTTTAGTCCTCTGGCAGAGTCCTTTCCCTTTGGGAATTCCTGGCTGTTTTCCTGCTGAGGTCTCCAAGACAGAGCTGAGTTACTGAACTGAACTGTTGTACCCTGGCTCCGTGCCGTGGAGCGATATGGGTCCCTTTGCCTGGCAGCACAAGGACATAGGTGAAAACCTGAGATGGTCTCACCTACCAAACAGCTCTGGGTGGTACAGAGCACTACTCAGCCTTATAGGAGCAGATGAACAGACACCTAGCACCAGAGCTGTACACTTTGGCTGTGCTCCAGGGTTGTAGGTATCTGCCAGGGACACTGCTCACACAGGGCAAACTCCAGCAGAGGTCCTCCCACGAGAGCTTGGAAAATGTATGGGCCTTCTGTGTTACTTAAGCTGGGCTGCACTGTGTTCTCGACAAAATTCCTGCTGTCCTGGAAGACACTGTTGCTGTGCTGATGATTTGTGCTCAGCTGTTCCCGGCCTCTGGGAAGGTGGGGTTTTGTGGACCCCTCATTCCATTTGTTCTGTTTATCTCTGCCACATTTTATTTTGTCCATCTTTCTATGGTCTGTGTTGTTTTCTGGTTCCTTTATTGTCATTATTCAAAACATGAATAGAAGTGAATATCCTCTAAGTTATGAATGTAATCAATTTTGAGTCTTTAATTGTAATTTTTTTTCCATAAAATTCTTTTAATTTAGTCTAATATAATGGCACATCAAGCAGTAATGGGTACATTAAATTGAATCATGATGTTCATATACACATTTTATGACACAATCAAATATCCCAATGCATTAATTCATGTCAATCAGTTAATAAAATCAAATAGGAAACATTTCTCTAATGCTGTTAACTGTGCTTCTCCCATTTGGAGGGTGACAAGATGGTGAGGGCCTCTATATCTTGCCTAGTTGGAGTTTTCTTGGCTGTGTTGGTGTCAATATATTACTTACTTGATGAGTACAAATCATGTCAGTTCCCGTGGCCCCCCACCAAAATCCAGTAACGGGGAGCATAAGGCTCCACCTTTACCTTGTCCTACCCCAGTTCTGTTGGTACAGTCCTGCCCCCAGAGACTCCCCTAAATAAGAAAGGAATATCAGCTGTGAACTTGGGGGATAACTTCTCTTTAAAGATGTCTTCCCTTCTGATGTTGGCATTCAAGGACAAAGAGCTGCAGCGAGTTTACTGCACACTCTTGTGAGGAAGGAGAAAAGGAAATTTCCTTCCTTAGCGGTTGGCATTGGAGCCAGCAGTTTTTTGGGCTTCTCATCTGCTGCATTTCCAGAGTGGGTGCCAGCTGGACTGCAGAGGGTGCTGAACCTGCAGTAGGTCTCTTTCCTTCCTTCACTTGTAAGCACAAGTTTGCTTTCTACTAACCCTGTTCCTTTGCCTTGCTAATAGCCTTCTGACAGGTGTTTAACCTTTGGTGTACAGTGCTGGATGGAGAATGGACCTTTTGTTCAGCAGTTACTCAGCGTGCATTAAAAGTGGACTGTAACAAAAACAGTCAGATACAAGCCTTATGGGCTCTCCACATCCTGGGCTAGGGCAACAGAGTGTAGGTGGTAGCAGCTCTTCCTTCTTGTGTAAAGAAAGGACTCATGTCAATAAGCAGCTGAGTAGCTGAATGCGTTGTGTCTGGATAACCCAGCAAATGTTCCTGAACTGACATTCCCAGCCCACATGCTGGGAATGTTTGCTGGAGCTGTTTCCTCTATGATGCTTTAAAAGTTTATTTCTTTGGGTTTTATTTTCCTTTGTTTTATGCAGGCCTATGTGCAGGCCTCCTAAATATCATGTCTGATCTCAGAGTGAGAGCCATCATATGGCAACCAAAAGGGGGGATTTCTGGCTCTAGGGAAAGGGTCTGGATGTGATTTTATGATTTTATCAGAAATTCAGTCTCTTCATTACAGAACTTTGAGCAAAGGCTGGAGATGTGCATGGCAATTAACATGAACACTGACAGCTGGGTGTTCACCAGGGCAGCTGAGTCTCAGAAGTCAGGGGTCGGGTTGTAGGGATGTGTTTAACTCGGTGATATTGGCTGGAGAGAACTCTCCATCGGTTGACCAATCATTGCTCTCCAGCTCTTTGTTCCCTCATAATCCTGTATGTCACAGACACCATTTGTGTTGGGAAGGAAATGGGGGAAGAAAGCACTGGTGTCTGCACCCTGTCTGTCTATGGTGGTAAACAGCAGAGTGTCAGGGCATCTCTCAAATGTGCCAGGCACAAGCTGTGCCAGAGGGCTGGAACAGCTGCCTTGGGGCACAGTCCTTGTAACCCCAAGCATTGTGCCCAGTGCCTGTACCCTCTGTGGAATTAGAACCTGGCCAGGCTCACTGGAAAGTGTATGTGAAGAGGATGTCTCTTGCTGGCTGCTTATTTCTGCCTGACTTGTCACTGGTGTCTGACTCAAGGTGTGCTGAACTTGGGCTCCTGCTCTTCAGTACCTCTGATGTTGCTAGTAAGGAGTAGCCACTGTGGAAATGCAAATGAGAGTGGAACTGGGAGATGAAAATAAGCAAAGCCCAAGACTTACCAAGGACAGGAAATGTTGAAGGCAGCTGTGATAGTCCAAGGTGTGAAATATGTGTAAGGACACAGTGTTTGGACACCCGTTTTTCTGCTGAGTGGGTTGAAATCCTCCAAGCCCTTGTGTTCTGATATCATCTGATATTATGGTTGGTTTGAGAACAATTAGGAATGACAGCATCATGCATCTGGATCCATGTGAGTGTGTGTGAGCAGGGAAGGGAAGGGCTGGGCTGCGCTGGTGGGCTGGCAGAAGTGAGGGGGCTCTCTGCTGATGGCACCACGTGTCCAGCAGTCCCCAGTGAGTATTTGCTTTTTTCCCCCTTCCCTCCCCATCACATTATATGAGAGAAGGATTTTTAAGACTGTTGATCTACAGCCTAGGTGGAAGCAGTAGATTAAGTTTAAGCTCAAATACTGACCCATGATGGTCACCCTGCTCTGTGCTGTGCCTGTTGGGGTGAAGGTGCTTTCAGAGCAGGATAAAATTCCTTCTAAATAAATAGTTTTGACATTTCCTTTTCTGTATAGTGCCTGTGAGGAATGGTACCAGTGGCATCTTGGTAGGGACAGCTCTGTTAGGCCATTTCATGGCCCTGTGGTATCCCTGGAGTCATGTCAGCTGTGGGAAGGAGTCAGATCTCTGGTTTGTCATCTCAGAAGTGTCTGTAGGCTGATAGCTCAGCGCATTTCCCAGGTCTGCTCTGCCTGATGCAGGAGAAGATGTTTAGTCAGCAGAAACAGAGAACAGTTCATTGGCTGTTGGCATTTTATTCCACACACCGCAGTATATGTTTGCAGGATTGTCACAAACCCAACAAATCTGTTGGAGGTGCCCACTGTCAGAGGGTGTTTCAGAACTGTTTCTGTACAGCTGGGATTGTGCTCCATGCTCCACTCTACCTCTGTGCTGGAGGGTGTGGGGGAACCTTTGAGAAGAGCTGAGATACCCTTCACTAGAGAGCCAAACTGGTTTCCCTGTCAGGAGGGAGACTTAAAGCTGGAAGGAAGAGTGGCAGGTGGAAGGAGCTGAGGGACAGGCCTGGCCTGTGCAGTGCTGGGGCTGGGTGGGATTTTGGAGGAGAACACAGGCAAGAGCAGGCAGTGAAAGCCCTCTAAGCTGAAGCTACTGGGAGAAATTTGGTTTAGGGAAGGAGGTTCCTTGTTTTATTTGTCTGGGTAACACTTCAGGTCTATAAGTAAGAGATGGTCCAAGGCATTGGGTAAACCCTGAGACAGAGCAAAGTCAGGCTGTTCTGAAAGCAGGTGCTGCTGTTGCCTTGGTTGAAAACTCATGAGGAGGGACCAGGGCTGGGGAGAGGGAACAGAATTTGTTCATAAAAGGTCTCTGTTTCTCCATCCCCGTTGCAATGTCCCTGCCTGTGCAGGATGGATCCCAGGAGAGCTGGAGGGAGGGATGCAGAAAGGGAACAAGTGTCTGAGTGGGACAGGAGGGCTGGGAGGTCCCTGCTCTCAGAAGTCTCTTTCCAGAGCACAGACAGATGCCGCTGGGCTTGTGCTGCATGCGTTTTAGAGTCCAATTCCCAGCTAAGGCTCCCCTTGGCAATGGAGTGGAGGGTTGTGGAGGCAGGAATAGCAGTCCTCCCACATCTATGGAGCAGATAAACAGCTGCCATGGGGGCTGGGCAGAGCTTTTTGCCTCAGGCTCGGACCCGTCAGGCATTTTGTGGGAGCATGCCAGCATCCGCATTTGACAAGGCAGTGGGTTGAGGTGCTTTCCCTTCCTGGCTGTCCCTCCCCACTGCCCCTGGACTTAAAATATTTAAGGAGCGTATTACCCTCCCTGGGCAGCATGAAAAGGCAGAGATGGTTTTGTTGGCAGTGGCAGTACCAGGAACCAGATGTGGCTCTGCAGGCTCATCCCCTCAGGTTCCAGCAGATCCATTTGGGCCTCTGGGTCTGACCACTGCCCCACGGCAGCTGGAGTGGCTGGGAGCAGAGCACAGCATTGCACCTCTGGCTCTGACAGCCCTGTCAGCCCTTCTCTGGGTGTGCAAGGGAGCCTGGCTGTGACAGGTCTGTCAGTCCATCTCCAGGTGTGCAAGGCGAGCCTTTTTAAAGGAAAACCTTGCCCGAGATGCAAAGTGCATATCCATTTCTGTCTGTAACCCAAATTAACAGCCTGCGGGGTGCTCCAGCAGGAGAATGGGCCCATCTTCTCTCTCCTGCTATGGTCTCCAATAGCAGCATTTCCTTCCTTCTGCTTTCACCTCTGGCAGTGGGGACTCTGAGTAGGCACTACTTAGAGCTGTGGTGGCTCGGGCTTTGGGAACGAAGGACTGAAACACTCCTCTTGCTGTCTGCCTCCGAGCATTGCAGAGGCTTTGAGCTGATGGAAAAAGAATATTGTGATTAACAGGTGCTTACTTTGTGCCATCTTTTCTACCTTCCAGCTCACCTGAGATCGTGAAGATCAAACTGAAAAGGTTTCAGAGACAATCCCTTCTTTCTTTCTGTCTTTCTTTCTTTCTTTCTTTCTTGGCATGGCATGGCATTATGGCTGTCATTCGTGCAGTGGTAGATAAACTTAGTATCAAGGCTGTAAGATCAGTGAGGCACAACCTCCAGGGCCGTCATTCCTCTGTAGAATGAAGCTAAGGTTCTCCTTGTCTCAGCTCAAACCTCAACTTTTTGGCATGATTAGTACATGTTCCTTGTTGTTAAAATCTGTGGGTTACCAGCAAAGAAGCCAGCCCAAGGCACTTTGGATCCACACCTTCTGTGATTGTATTGAAATGCCTTTAGGACAAAACTAGTTATTTTCTAAGAAGCATCTCTTAAAATAGTAGTTGAGGAAAAAATTGAAATGATGTGCCCTTGAATGGAAGAGATGAGGTGAGGAGTTCCTGCCTAGATGCAGGGTCTTTCTGTAGGGTCATGCCATTCTGTCTCTGGCTTCCCATGAAGAGCAGGATCCCTTGGCACCAAAGTTAGGGAGTGTTTCCTTTACAGTATCCATCATGGTGTGTGTGTGTGGAATACTGAGGAAGGAGGGGCATCTCCAAAGACATCACTAATGAAAATATTCGTTCTAAGTGAGAGAAAGGGTTCTAATCAGTCTGCCTCATTTTAGGTTATTAATGTAATTGAAAACACAGTCTACCTAAATCATGCAAATTATATGCAGGGTGAGGATTTTTTTCTGCTATCATAATGATAATCTAAATAAAATGTGGGTTGTAAGTGGAGTTGTGAAAGACTGGATCTGAGATTAATATGAAATGCAAAGATTAAAAAAAGATGTGCGTAGTGCAGAGCTGCAACTCTGCTTTTATGACATTTGAAACCCTGATTTATGACCATTGTAACCAGGTTTTTAACTGTATGGAAAATGGAATGAGGTTAAACTTCTTCCTATTAGCATTAGAGTTACAATCACAACACATTACAATGGACTAATAAATGTGACTTTTTGAGTAATGAAATTGCCATCAAGGCCCCGTTAAGTGAAATGAGGTTGTAATTGGAGTTGGGCTGTATAGGGATGGGCAGAGGCTACCAGAGCACCCACAGCATGCCAGACACCACAGGCAGTCCTGGCTCCAGTCTCTACCTATGGAGTGCTTCCTTAATACCTGAGAACACCTAGATCTGCCAATGACTCCCATGGAGCCAGAGCCTGGAATCATTGTTCCAAGTTGCCTAAGATCTTCTGGGAAGTGGATATAGATTGTGTGTTAAGAGGCCCAGGACAGAGCCTAGCAATATCTCTGTGCCATTGGCAGATTTCGGGTTCTCACCACATTGGATTGGGTTTCAGATTTTATTCCTGCAGGGAAAGGGGCTGAATTGTCAGAGTGGGGATCAGGTGTCCTGCAGCAACTGGAAGTCCCTGAAAATACCTATGGCTTAAACAGAAATAACTCCCGGTCCATTCTTGAGCAGCTCCAGCACAAGGCATCATGGAGTACCATGGTAAGCTCCCTGCGTTTCCCTACTGTGTCCTGTGGTTGGAGCTTTGAGGGACACAGGAGGTGTCCAGGACCTCAGGGATGGAGTGTTGCAGGTGCCCACAGCACCTCTAATTCCATCACAGCCTCTGTAAGGAAGTGTTCACAAATATCCATGTAAGAGGATCCATTCTGTGGCTGTTCAGGGACACAGGTATCAATTCCCATGCATGTCTGTGTATGGGAAGCGATCTGAAATGCTGGAGAGTGCAAAGGGACATTTGTCCTGGGAACAGCAGAGACCTGGCACCATCTGACAACAGGGTCCTACTTGGTGAAGGTCTGTAGGCACACAGGTTGTGGAATTGGGAGTGGGGCTGCTGCTGAGCCTCATCCCCAATGGGCTCCAGCTGTGAGCAGCAGGTGAACCTTGTTGAAGGTAACAAGCCATGGAGTGCCCAGGGGCACTGACCAATCACCCCAGGGAACAGAGGGTGCACAGATGCAGTGCATGAACGTGAGGGTATAAAAAGTGGGGCTAAAGAACAAGGAGGACAGATGCCTGCAGCCTTCTGAAGTGACATGATGTTATTCTGTATGGGTTGAATCTTTCTGAGATCCTATGGTGACTGTTTATGATGGCCATCCCGACTGCGGCATATGCTGTGACAAAGGTCTTGGTTCCTGTTCCTTCCCTTATTGTGACCATAGCTCTGGCCTGCTCTGTGCTGGGTTGCCCAGGTGAGAAGGGAATGAGGGAAGGCTGGTTGTGTTCTAAGTCATCCCTGGATTTTTTCCCAATTTTCCATGGCTGGATGTAGTGGAATCAGACCATTAGATGGTGGTGGCCTGTTGTGTTCAGCCAGCACTTGAGCAGATAAAAAATTAATTAGATGTCAGTTACAATTTTCACAGGTAATTACATTAATTCTGATACATTTTCTCAGTCTTTGTCCCAGGATGTCTCACAGTGGGTGCATAGCTTGGTACCAGGCAGGGATGACTTAGCTTGGAAAAGGGCTCTGCCAAGCTCTGTCCAGCAGAACCCGGGTCCCCTGGGGGTGTGAGAGGCAGAGGGTGAAGTCTTGTCATCATAAACCATAGAGTCACTGCTCTCATGCCTGGACTGTCACCGTGGCCTTTTCCATGGGCCCTGCTTGCTAACCCCTGGTGTTCTGACAGTACTTTGCATCCAGGCAAGCACAAACCACCCCCAGCTCCGACACAAGCCTGGCACTGCCATGGTAACGCAGCAAGCCCCAGCTCCTTGGGAAGATGCAGACTGTTATCGCTTGTGCTTGAATGGGACTGAGCTCAAAGCAGAGCACTGACAAACTTCATGGGAAGCATCAGATGGAATTTAGTAGTCCAGGCAGCTAAGATTTCAGCATGTGAAATAGAGATTTAATGAGAATAAGGTACTTAGCTGGACAAAAAAGGAAATACTCTGGCAAATAAGGGGTTTAAGGCCATGAAGACTTGTCTGCCCTTGCTGGCGGCTGTGCTGGTATGGTGGAGGATCCTGTCTGGTTTTTCTCAGAGACTCACTCTATCCGCAACTGTAGTTTAGGACGTGACCAAGGGTATTCCAAATTAATTTCTTCAGGAGCATTTCTTTGTGTGCACCAGATATTGCTCTTTGGACTAATATCATGGCTTCTGTTGTGGAGGGAGGCTGCTTCCACATGGCTTCTCTCCTTTTAAAAATGTCTTCACTACAAGGTGTTTGAAGGTTATGAATAAAATGCAACCCAAATTGTTATCATATACAGATTTGCCTGGCTGCATTGATGTCAGTGCTGCTGGTCCAGCCTGCTGGGCACTGCATCCCTCACAGTGGAGCCACAACTTAGCTCCCAGAAAAGATTTGCCTCCAGGATTTCACTGTATTCCTAATTCTTTCCCCCAGGAGCCCTGTGGTGAGGAGTGGTGTCACACTGCACTGGATGGCCGGCCAGGCCTGGGAAAAGGCTACGGGAGCATGTGGAGAATGAAGAGTAGCATCTAACATCCCCAGCTCCTTAGAGGTCTTTCCAGGAAAATAAATATCTAACCCTGAGTTACAGGGAGGAGCAGCACATTGCTGTCCCTGTCTTACATGTGCCAGTAGTTTCACTGTCCCCCAATTAACAGCAAAGACACTACATTTCCTCCCAGCTTGGCTCTCTTTAATTCCCACACTGGCTCCCATTATGTTAGGTAGAGCTGAATTGAATTCTAGTGCAAGGAATTATTCCTGCCATGGAAGGTGGACTTCATTCTGCAGTTTGTCCTTGCTGCATGGCACTGTGTCACCCTCAGCTGTAATGAGCTTCTAGGATTCATGGATGCATCTGAGGGCCACAGACCTGGGGGACTCTGGCTCCATCAGAGGCGGAGGATGTTGGGTTTGTGTCTCTTCTGATTTTTTTTTTTCCTAGATGTTGGGGTTCCTGAGGGTTGTGTAACACTCATCGGGACTGAACTTCTGACTTACTAGAATCAAAGGAAGTGGTTTGATCCACTGCTGCTGTTTGGTGCTCATCTCTGTGTCCCTTCCCTGGGTTTTTCTGAATAAATGTCTTTTACAGGCATGTCAGAAATGAGCATTTTATGGGTAATCATTTTGATATCTCCATCAGACTATTGGTACCCTGTTTCCATCCCTATGGACAACCCCTAAATGGTGGTTTGTTTGGTTTTTTCAGAAATGCTATTAATTTACTTTGCAGTTGCCCTTCTAGATCAGCATCAGGATGCTAAATTAGATCTGACCATACAGAGATTTTGTTTAACCCTTTTGCTCTCTGTTTTCTCCACGAACACAAGCCAGTGCAGTTGGTGCCCTGTGTTCACATGGGGCTGGCTGTTTTATGGGGAGCAAGGCAGGTATCTTACATAAACCAGAACCTCCTCTCCCTGCCTTTGCGTGTTACAGAGCAAATGGCCCACGCACCTGACAAAATTGTGCTGTTTATTTGCAAACACAGTCACTTCCTCTCCAGAACCTGGTGGTACCGAGGGTCAAAGGGAGATGGTTCTCTGTAGCTGTATTTCCCCTGGACAGATGCAGAAGTGAACTTCTGAAGCAGGATGGCACTTGGTGCCCCTTCCCCCTGTGGCCCAGACTGGCCAAGACAGCATGGCACTCACTGCACACAGGCAGGAGGAGCAGGCTTTGTGTGCTCCTGGGCTTCTCCTGGCACCCCCTGTGGCACCCTTGCTGCCTCCCCAACTTGGCTGCTGCCGCTGCTCCTGCTGGAGGTCACTGCTGGATGCTGAGCCTGGCTCTTTGTCACTTCCACTCTCCAGGCAGAGCCTGATGCACTGCTCACAAGGAGCAGCCTCTCCTGACAGCCAAGCTCGCTGTGCTGCTCCCTCTGGACAGGTGATTGATTCCTCTGTAATAGTCTTAAATGGGAGCTGTATTGGGATCCGGGGCCGTCTCCAGATCAGAGAGACAAGGTCTTTAGCAGTAATTGGGCCACCCTGTGTCAGGTGAACTGCCCTGCTTATGGGCCAAATGCAGATGTCACTTGGTGTCACTGTTGGTGGGGACGAGCGTGGCCGTGAGAGCGTCGCCGGTTTGTGGCACAGGTTCCAACCCCACGCCTGGGAGAGCAGATCGTGCCAGCAGTGCTGAAATCATCTCTTGTGACACCACTGGTCACAGATTATCAGAGCTCATAGGCAGCAATGTGGGCATTTTTTTGTCGTATGTTAATATCCAGCTGTGCTCTGAAAGGTGTGGGGCCTCCTGGATTCCTTGTTCTGGTGGCTCTGCCTGTGGAGGAGCCTGACAGGTGCTCTGGTGACAGCCCCGGCCTGGGTCTCACACAGCCACGCTGCAGTTGAATGTACAGCAGCTTTTTAATGGTATTTATCCTTTAAATAAGTGTTCCGCTAATTGATAAGTGACAACAAGAGGACACTGTGAGGTGGAAGCAGTGCTGACACTGGGAGAGGTGCTGGTTTTCAGGAATAGTGGCTTTGCAGGGTTTTGGGGTTGGGTCTGCACCAAGGACATTTCCCTGTAGCCCTTTGCTGCAGCCCTGTGGGATGTGCTGCTGTAGAAACCTTCCCAGATGTCTTTGTCCAAGACACCTGAGCTGGCTGTCACCCTGGCTGGCTGAATTTGGGTCGATCTGTGTGTACAGGAGTGTAGTTAGTTCTGCATGTATGTAGAGTGACATAAATTCATCATGTTACCTCATATACCAGTCTGAGGAATAAAGTTTTCTGGCTTCTCTGGTGGGTGCTGATGGTCACTGTAGAATCTTACTACAGTCAGTCTAGGCTGAAATCCTGGGACTGATGAACTTTCTTCCCTTTGATCCCAGGATAGTCCTAAAATCCTGCTTTGTTTTTCTTATCTAAAAGTCTTCTGACCCAGAAGTAAAACAAACACCTGACTCATGGAAATAGAGAGCTCTGGGCTTCGGTGTGATGATGTACCCCAAGCAGATCTGTGGGGTTTAAGTGGTTTGTTATGGCATGATGATAACTATTTATACAGAGGTTTATAAAGGTATTTTAGTAGTTAGGTCCCAGGAGCTGCCCTCCCCTGGTTCATCCATTCAAAAAATAAATCCTCTTGGTTTCAGCTTTCCAGGAAAGTGCTCAGTGATCCTTACCTGCTCCTGCCCTACCCCTTTTCCTTGTTGTTTGCCCACTGCATCACCCCCTTATCCTTTGTTATCCACACTGCTCTCTCTTCTCTGGATCCAGCCACCAAGGTCTCGCTGGGCTTGCCTGCTGCACATGCTGCACACACTCAGATGGATGTAGGAGCTATTTACTCCCATTATTCCTTTGCCAGTTGTGGTGATTTTTTCAGCTCCTCTCATGGCTGACAGGCCGAGCCTCTGTCAGTTCAGGAGTGTGACATAGATAGTGCAAATGGCACTAACGAGGGGAAGTCCTCATCAGCCGGAGCTCTGATTCTCTCTGGTCACTTGTTCTTGTTCCTTGGGCTGTAGGCAAGGCCAGTAAGTAAAATATACCTTGGAGACAGGTTTTGCTGTGCCATGGCTGGCATTCCAAGTGCTTCCCTCTGAGGCCTGGGAGCACTCTCCTAGCTGCAGCACCAGGTGGGCAGCAGGCTCCCAGTGAGCACACGTGCTGCTCTGGGCATTCTTGGCACCCTCCCCAGGCCCTGTCTGCCCTTCCCAGTGGCAGCAGGCTCTGGGGCACCCAAGTAATCCTCTTGAGCAGACAGACACCTGATCAGCGGGTCCAGGGGGTTTTTATGCAGGCTTATATCCCATGAAATCTCCCAGTTTTACTTTAATTGCTGTTGGCAACATGTGGTCTCTGATAAAAAACATATTTTCTGTCGAGATTGCATTCATCAGTTGGGCTAATTTTTCCTGGCCCTCCACCCATCAGAGCTTCTTTGGAAAGGGAAACAGCAGCTTGTGGGTTAGCGGATGCCAGGCAACTGAACAAAAAGAGAGTGAGAGGGGGAAAAGCAGCTCTGTGCCTGCTGCAGAGCGTTTGCACAGAAAGCCCTGGAAGGGTTCCTCTTGCCCGGAGCCCTGCCGATCCAGTGCATGCTCGGGTGGCGGGATAGGGAGCATGTGGTCCGTGGGCTCCGTGGCCAGTGTGGACCTGCACTCGGAGCCCGGGAGGCCCGTCGGGAGCCGCTGCGCAGACAGCTTGCACGCCTGACACGCTGCCAGCACCAGAAGCTCGCCGGGTATTTCTGTCTTGGCAGATGCACGTTCTGTTGTAAAGGTCTGTTCAGCTCGTGCCTGCCTCATTCCCAGGTAATGCTCAGCACAGCCTTGCAGCAGGATTTTGCAGCAGGGGCTTTTCCTTGACACTGGGAAAAAAGAGGGGACCTGGTGTGTGATACAGCTCTGGGTGGATTGCTGTCAGGATGTGGTTTCCCAGATGTGCAGCTCCCAGCTCTCCATGCCAGCAGCTCCCAGGCTCTTGTGGGAATGCTGTGGGTGACCCTGTGTCTGCACGTGTTTTAAAAAGAAGACAAGAGGAAGAATATTTGGTGGGTAGGCACACTGCCACTTGCTGAGAATTGCTGTGTTGGCTTAAGCTACCCCCTGGATTCTTGAGAACTCGCTCCAGAGGTAGCAGAAGTGGGGGGAAGAAAAGCAGTTAAAAAAAATGGATTAGCATTAGTTTTGAAGCAAAGCTGAAATGTTTGCAGGGTTTGCATGCTGGTCTCCATATGTCTCTTTTCAATTGCATGTGCTGGAAGAAAAAATGGCAACGTGTAAAGGGATCTGTTAAAATGGAGAGAGGGAAGCGCCATGTGCTCAGAGGCTGCGGGAAAGAGCAGGGACCACCCAGCCCTTCCCTTCGAGGAAAATGGATGTTGTTCTGAAGTCCCTAACTTGGGAGTAATGGCTATTGGTTTCATGTGAAGCAGCATTCCTGTGCTTTCCCATGTCTGAGGAATGGAGGAGCAGAGTATTGTAGCCGTCTGCTCCCTAGCCCTGTGCACCATCCAGACCGTTCAGTGAGGAGCTGGGAGACAAATAGCAGCCTCCTCCCTTCAGAGGATGGCTCCCACAGCCCTGCCTGCCTGTTTTTCCAGTGTTTTTCATTCCTAGATGCAGACTGACTCAGCCCTGTGCTAATAAAGGCCCCTTTCTGCCCAAATGCAGGCTTCCGTCGTGTGCAGGGGATGGCAGCGCTCCTGCTGACTCTGGGGAGGGCAGGCCTGGGCCATCTGTCCCTGCCGCTCCCAGAGCCACGCACACACCACATCCCGCATATCCCTCCCACAAACCGGTGCCGCTCCTTACAGCAGTGTCTGTGGTTCCTGAATGGATTTATAATCCATCCAATACGGTACATTTGGAATGTGTTACAAAAAGGACAGATTTACAGGAGACAATCTGCCTTCATGATGATTGCATATTGTGGCATTTCTAGTCCATATGGATCAGTAAGACTTGGATAGCAGGCATTTGACCTTCAAAATCATGCAAATGTGAAACCAGACTTCCATTTTTTACAGCTGGGAAAGTCACAGTGTAGCTTCTTCATCTGATTTGGGAGGCATTGATTAAAACACAGTTTGACTTCAGAAATTACTGAGATTTTCATACTGCCTTTTTGCAAAGCCGTGGCTCTAGATCTTTCTCCCTCCTTCCTCACCCCTCCTGGCTAAGCCTGACTCATTAACGCCTGTGACTCAATTGATCATTTCAGAGAGAAGTTGCTAATTTGGAGCCACAGGCTAACTCTAAACAAGACTTTAAACCTTTTTGCTCCCGCCATAGTTAATCTGTGATAATAACTCCTGAGAGCCTCTGAAAAGGTCTGAGTGTGGCTTTCTGTCAACAGCATTAGGGAGCTGTACATTTTCTCACTGAGAAACCTTGGCCATGCCAGATCCAATCAGGATGTTGGGGGCAGCATTAGCCTCCTGGTTTGCAGAAGAGCTCCCTGGGTTGCAGAGAGGTTCTGCTGGGGCTTTAGGATGGTTTCATCTGGGCTCACAGTTCTTGTGTTGCCGTCGTGGTTTGCTGAGCTGGGCTGGGAAGGAAGGGCTCTTGGCTCTGCCCAGTTTAAGCCCCAGGTACTCAGCCTGGCCAGGGCTGCTGTGTTTGCCTGCTTTCACCACCCCTGCACCTGCAAGCTTTGTCTTGCTGGTGGTGTATCCTCACAAGAAATCCTACCCAAACTCCTTCATTTAAATCATTAGGTTTGCCCAGTTCCTCCTTTGTCAAGTTAAAAAAACCCAAACCCAAGACAGCTTATCTTTCACAGTATTTTGGCTAGAGCCTGAAGATGCAATTTACTTGTTACCACATGGTTCCACAGAGCTGTCTCATGCACTCCAGAAGGAACGTGTTCGGGCTGACATGAGAAGAATCTATCCTGGCACAGGGCAAAGGGAGACCCGGAGATGCCCAAAGCATGTGTGGCTTTAGTTTGTCTGATTTTCCAGTGACTCTGTGGGTTTGGATTGGTAATTCTGTGAGTTTCCTTTTTTGATGTTTTCCCCTTTTTTCGCAGTTCCTCCCTAGTCCTGATGCATCTACAGAACTTTATGCCAACTATATATGCTTCACACCCTTGTGCAGGGACAGCCATGGCAGGGCTGGTTCTGCAACTCAGGAGAGAGTGTATCCAAGGCTGGGGAAAGAGGGAAGGGTTTTATGTGGTCTAGTGAAGTGTTTAAAAAAAAAAAAATTATGTTTCTTCAGTTTTAAAATTAACTCATGGACAGAAGTTTCTGAAGTTTCAGTAATTTAGTGGCCATATGCCACAGAACTGTTTCCTGCTGTGAAATCTGTCATGGACAAAGAATTGAAAACAGAAGGAAAACCTACACTAATATCACCAGCTCTGTGGAGAAGAAAGAATGAGTCCTAGGCTCTGGACACTGGCAGTCCAAAGCAGTAATTAAAGGTCAATGTCTGCCTTTATCAGTAAAGGAGCACTTGAAGGAAATGTCTTTCCCCAGCAGAAGCAGGGGGCCCAGATATTGCTGTCAGCTGGTTGTTCCCCACAAACAGAAGCATGTAGTTCAGGGTACACTCTGCAGCAATACCTAAGGCACGTGTACTTCACTGGCCTAAGCAGGCCTGGGGATCTCGGCTGCTCCTTGAGCTTCCCTGACACAGTCTTGGCAAATTAAAAGGAAGAGATTCCCCCAAGACTGTGCAGACTTTATCCCAGCACTCATTTACCTGGATTTACCTTGCTTTATGTTCTTAACAACAGACTTTTCCTCTGGGTCTAAATAATTCTGACAATGAGTTGGAGAAGGTTTGGGTTGATGGGTTTTCTTTTTTTTTTTTTCTTTCTGTGAAGTCTTTTTAGAAGAATCGACCAGGGTATGACTGGACAAAAAATAGGAAATTATAAGATTATTTTCTTCTGCATTTTCTTATTTATGTCACATTTTGAATGGCACAATCTATTTTTTGTTGTGGATTGAAGCAAGCAGTTGTTTTTTTTCCTTAGTTCTGCCTGTGAGCTGGCAAGTGCCACTATGTCGTGCTCTCTGTTCCTGCCTTCAGGGCTCCGGTCTGGCGCTGCCAGGAGGGACCGGTTTGCATGGCACCAGGCCTGGGAAGCCTTTGCCCAGCTCATCAGCACCAGCCCTGGACAGAACAGGGAGCTGGCAGCTCCTGCTCCTCTGCACTGAGCTTCAAATGGGGGGTAAAACCAGGGGTGGGGAGCTGGCCTAGTCCCCCTGTGCCCCCACAGAGGGGCATTTGGGCAGGCAGTGTCTGCTTTCCCATTCCTGTGGCACCGACACATGGGTTGGGCATTCAGCTCATCATTGTGAGAGAGCAAGTAAATCAGGGCTTTTACAGGGAATATTCTGTCCTCAGCCACTCACTCTCATCGTGTCTGTTGTTATCAGCTACCACTGACTGGTAAAGCAACAGACCTTAAAGATAATGATATTTGCTGGAACGTGTTTGTCAGGCAGCCAGCTTTCCTCTTACAGCAGCTTTTATTCTCCCTAAAGCACTACTTGTGCTTAACTCCTGCTGCTCCTGCTCTCCCAGAGCTGTTCCCATTCCCACAGCCCCTGCATCAGTGTCAGCACAGCAGACCTGGCAAAGCTGGGCAGGGCTGGAGGAGTCTTGCAAACAGCCTTTCCAAAAGCTGAGGCCAAGTGGACACGCCAAGTGCTGTGTCTCATAGTCATAGGAGTTGCTGGTTGCAGTGTTTATTCAATGCACAGGTATCAGCTTTTACGGGAAGAAGTGTTTGGATACCTGATGAAATTTACTGAAACCCTGTAAACAGAAACTTAATTTTTTTCTCCCTCTCTGTCTGGGAGAATCAAATCTTTGACTTTTGTCTGCCTCTTATACACACACAGAGATCCATCTATTTTGGGGCTCTCAGCAGGCTGTGGCTCAGTCACTACTATTTTGTGTAAGGACATGGGTCAGTCACCGCCATTTTGGGGCAGGCTGTGGCTCAGTCACTACTATTTTGTGTAAGGACATGGGTCAGTCACCGCCATTTTGGGGCAGGCTGTGAGTCAGTCACTGCTATTTTGTGGCCCTCAGCCATCTGTGGGTCAGTGGCCGCCGTTTTGAGGCCCTTAGCAGAGTGGGTCAGTCACTGCCAATTTGTGGCCCTCAGCAGTCTGTGGGTCAGTCATAGCCATTTTGTGGCCCTCAGCCATCTGTGGGTCAGTGGCCGCCATTTTGGGGCCCTTAGCAGAGTGGGTCAGTCACCGCCATTTTGTGGCCCTCAGCAGTCTGTGGGTCAGCAGCTGCCATTTTGTGGCCCTCAGCAGTCTGTGGGTCAGTTGCCGCCATTTTGTGGCCCTCGGCAGTCTGTGGGTCAGTCACCACCATTTTGTGGCCCTCAGCAGGCTGTGGGTCAGTCACCACCATTTTGGGGCAGGCTGTGGGTTGGCCACTGAAGCAGGAGAGATGTGGAAAAGAGGATGTGAAGATGTCAGCAGTGGAACAGGGTGGGGCGTGGTGTCAGTCTCAAGCTGCAAACAGTGACAGGTACTTCAAACTGAGCACCTCCAAAATATTGTGCAGATTCAGGTAGGTTTCTCATTTCTTAGCACATCAGGCTGTCTGCCTGTCCCCTTTTCCGGGGCACACATGTCACACTTTTTAAGCTGTCCTGTATATATGTTGTCAAGAGAGTTACTCTGCTAGGGCAGCAGTGAAATCTGATCTAGCTCTTCAGTTGCAATTTTGGCTTTTGTTTCCTCTGAAAACCTGCTCTATCTCTCTCAAAGCTCTCCTCAGGCATCTAAACATTCTTCTAAGTACAGTGGAAAAGGGATTCTTTGAGAAGAGTTCCCTGGGCTGTGATTCTCTGGAGGAGTGTTGCTGGCACTGTTTTCCACACTGGTACCAGCACACGTCCAGTTGGCATCCCTCACAGTGCTGGGGAACATTGAGAGCCAGGATCGGTCTCAGGGAGAGAAACCGAGCTGCTGGTGTGGATAGAGATTAACCTTTGGGTTAGTGTAGTGTCTGGGCCATGCTAGGGAGGGAAAAAACAGTAATTTTTTTCAGTGCTTAACTCCCTTCTGCTGGGCAAAATCTACCTTGGCAAATTCTGACTACTTCTGGCTTCACAAGTGTGTGTACATTTTGGGTGGCTGAGTTTCCATGGAAATTCAGTGCACCCATCAGGTTCTGAAATGGCTCCACGTGCAGT
The DNA here is from genome assembly GCF_037042795.1 of Molothrus aeneus. NCBI lineage: Eukaryota > Metazoa > Chordata > Aves > Passeriformes > Icteridae > Molothrus > Molothrus aeneus. The sequence continues at coordinate 242,530 of NC_089649.1, read as the reverse complement.
CTGGATTTGAGAGCAATTGTTAGCTTGTCTTTTTTTTAATGCCACCTTTTGATAGAATTGGCCCATTCTCCTTGTAAGTTATGGAGGAGCAGTTTGCTAAATAAGCAGACTCCAGAAGTATCTGCCCTCCACACAGGTACATTTACAGGCGTTGTAGAAGTCACTGTGGGAGAAGCTGCAGGACTTCAGGGTTGGTAATGGGGACACTTCCAAGTGTTCATGTCTGTTTCTGAATAGCTTCAGAGGAGCTGTTTGGTTCCAGTGGGTGAATCATCTCCATTTTTAGAAGAACCTTAGTATATATTTATGTAATCTGCCTTTTAACAAATCCTTAATTTTGTATTTATGTGACAGATCATAACAGCACCAAAGGAGCCATTTTTTTATTGTCTGCTTTGTCACTCCTAGTAGACTTCCATGAGGGATATTTTCCTGCTTCAGGTTGGTGTTTGTGCCTCTGAAAGTCAAGGGACCAGCAGTGAGGCTCTCAGTACAGTCAAGACCACTACACCAAAGCTGGGCAGGGAAGGGCTCCTCCTCCTCCTCTCCCTGGCTGTGCGAAGCTGCTGTGCAGGCAGATGGGGTGTCTTGAACCAGCCCTTGCTGCTGGGTTGGGTTTGAGATGTCTGAGCTGTTCTGCTGGAGCCTGGGCGGGGCTGGGGCTGTGTCACTGTGGGTTAAAGCCCATCCTGTGAAGACCCCCCTTCCCAGGCCTCATTCCCTGTTCTCCTGCCTATTACCTCCTAAGCATTGTAATAACTCGGGTAAACTGCTGGGACAACAACGCCGTCTGGAGATCCTGCATCTGCCTGCCTTAATCAGCTTCCTCCCTTGAACAAGAATTTAAATAATGAGTCAATTAATGTTCTCAAATGCCAATGAGATGCAGAAGAGATGGGTGGAGGTGGGAGCAGTGTGAGCTGTTCCAGCACTGGATTTTATGGGAGTCACACACTAGAGCAGCCAGTTGATCATGTGTCCCACACAGATGTGCCCACCTGGCACTGCTCCTGCTCCCCATGCCTGGCTCAACAGAAAAGGCCCCTTTTCCACAGGACTATGCACCTTTCTGCACAGGGCAGATTTATCAAACACCCACAGGCAGCCAGATGGTCTTTCCATAGGGCCTAGTAGCTTTGTTTACTAATGGGGGCCTTAAAAACGCAAAAGAAAGCCCAACCTCAATCTCCTTCCTTCATACTGAGGATCATTTAATTCATCCCTGCAACCTGCGCAGATTATTTTGGCAAGCACCTAATCTCTTGATTGTTGCTTTGACTTCACCTGTGCTCAGGCAGCACTTGAACTCTTCTTACCACATTTTGCTTATTCTGAACAGTAGCAATAATTAATAATAACTAAATTAGCACCATAACTTGTGAGATTTCCTTTTGTTTCACAAACTAAATGCAGGCTGGTAGGGCTGAGAAGGGATCTGATCTATAAAAATGGCTGGAAGGAAAACAATGGTTCCTAAATTTTAGGTATTAACATTTCAGTTCCTCCTCTGCCTCTCTTCTCCACAAAAATAATTTTGGTTGCTTTTTGTCCTGCAGATGACTTACGTAATTTGTAATCCTGTCTTGAGCAGAACCAGACAGGTAGTGTGGAGCACATGTTGCCTGTGCTCCTCTGACTCACTGTTTTGTTATTGCTGTAGCAGTGCCTGGTGGGGCCAAGTAATGTCCTTAATGTCGTGAATGCTGGAGCTGTACCAGCTGTAAACACTGCTGGAGCGCCCCGTGGCTGGGGAGATTTGCCATCCCTAAAGAAGAGAGGATGGCTGTTCCCTTGCCTTTGGTGGCAGCCTCCCGTGCTGGATGAGCCTGACATCATCCTTGCTTGTGACAGGAGCAGGAGCTGCATGAGCACGTGGTGCACAGGGGTGAGCCACGTTTTTGTCAGTAGTTCCTGTTGACCCCCAAAAGGAGTCTGCTGGTGGGGTGCTGTTAAATCTGAAACCTCCTTCACCCTTCTGTCTGTGCATAGACACTGGCTAAAGGCTGTTTTAGGAAGCATGGAGGTAAAGGCCAGGGGATGGAGCTGTGCATCGTGACTGCTTCATCAGGTCCCAGCAAACCTCCCCTTCAATTATTCCTCTGCTGGTGAGTTAGAGAAGCCCAGTGCAGAGTTATTCCACCTGACAGCAGCAGCAGAGCATCCAGGTAAATAAAGATCACAGCCTGGTTGAGAAATGAAGTTGGACCTCAGTCAGATCTAATCAGGGTTAGCTCACCTAGAAACTTACCTGTCAGCGTGTGCCGGACTTGGATACTTTCCCTCCTCCTGGTGAGTTGTGAACAAGGATGTGAGGCTTTGGTGGGGGCTAGGATGAGGATTTGCTGCCGTGCAGAGTTGCAATGGGGCCAGTCCCTTCAGAGGAGTCCCTCCCTGGGTCTGTGGGAGAAACAGGGACACACCAGGGCCTCCAGCATTTGAGTTTTTTGGTATCCAATGGCTTGTGAAAGCACAGACCTTGCCAGCTTCCTCTCTAGTAAGTAACAACCTGTATGTGGAACACATTATCCCTGTCTGTCAGGAGCCCTGCCTAATTGCAATGGGAAATGTAATGTTATCCTTTAACTTCGCATTTATGAAGCAATTTGCACTGGAAATGGGGACTGTGTGATGGCCTTTCAGAAAGGAGCTGCAGAGCTGGAAAACACACACAATTTAATAAATGACACATCCAATTGTGAGGCAGAGGAGGAGCACTGGTTAAATATTCCCTCGTTTGCTTGCCCTGCGTGTGGAATATGCTGCTGTGGAATAGGCATCAGTTGTTACTGCAGCCTTTGAACTCATAGGGCAGGTGAAGCCTGGGTGCTACAGCAGCTCTGCCAGGGAGCCTGATTACAGCAAAGAGAGGCAAATTGCTCTGGCTTGGATATTTGTGTTTGGTCTGAAACATGTTCAAAGCATGCAGGGCTTGCTTCTAGAGTAGATTAGAATGTAATGAACTCCTGATGAGGGTTAGAGGAGCCAAGCATGCCCACAGGTTGGTCAGGCTGCCCCAAGGCCATGAGCTGGGCTCTGTGCTCTGCAGTGGGTGCATGGAGCTCGTCTAGGATTTCCAGTACCACTTCCTGAGCAGAAAGTGCCAGATGGATTTCCTGCAGTTAGGTAAAGCAGGTGTTTACTCAGGTTCTGGTCAGCAGAGACAGGGGCTGGACAGGCTGGGAGTCCAGAGAGCATCTGCAGGGTTGATGACCTGTTAACATTTGTGCCCTCGCGCTTTGTCCATGTTTTCCATCGTGCTCAGCATTTCCCATTAAAGGGGAGTTGGACATCGCTGTGAAACTGCCAGTGACTGAATATAGATATGTGGTGCTTTTCTCTCACCTGTCTGTTTCACCCTCACAGTGGCTCAGCTTTCGCTGCCTCCCCTGCTTATCTCAATAATTTGTGAATTATTTGAGGCTTTCAGAAATGCACTTTGCATAGCCAGTAGCCAGAGGTGTTATTTCTACCAGGACAGATTTTCTGTCTCTTTTTCCCCTTTGTCTCCATGTGTCATTCCAAGGCAGAGTGAGTGATACACTGTGCCACAGCTCGGTGGATTAGTCACTGACCTTTTGCTGGGGGATTCTCTTTGATGTAACCTCAGTTCACAATGGAAGTGCAGCCGCTTCTGTGCCCGCCAGTGACTGTGGGAGCTGGCAGGCTCCTGATGAGTTTCTATGTACCCTTCTGGGAATCTCTGCTCTTTATCTATGGCCTTGGGTCCACATTTTTACTAAGTGTTGGGGTTGCTGAGGCAGGGCGAGTGCAGGAGGCTGCTGCTGGGAATGTTGAGAGGGGAGGGACTGGTTCAGTTAGGACTTACCGAGCCCTGCTGCTCTGCTTTGGTCACTGGCACTGCACTGCCAGTGGCAGCCCAGAGCACTGGGCTGCACATGACAAGGTGTTTCTCTGCAGCTACAAGTCCTGCTGGCCAGGGGATCTGAGTGTCTTTTGAGGAGTAAGAGAACAACTCAGATACAATCAGAATAACCTGCCTTATCATGCAGCTTTTCTTTCCTTCATTCAGAGGCTTAAGATAAACCCTTGGAAGAAGTAAACATGAAAGCCATGTTCTTGAATGCAGGCTTAGGGGCTGTTGCTGTGCTTGTGTGGCATTTCCATTGTTTTGTCACTGCAAAGGAATGTGTGGAAAAATCCACCTGTTTACTTGAAGCCAAGTGAAAAAGTTGGCACAAGTTCCCTGTGGGATTTGAGGAGAAGAAAGGAGAGCTATAGTGGAGAACTTGTTGCCAGAAGGTGGGCCTCCATCACTAAACCAAAGTCTTGTGCTCCAGAGTGTCCCTGTTGCAGTGCAGGACAGGCCAGTGCTGGGCTGCACTCCCACAGCCTTAGGGCAGGAGGCATGGAATTCATGTGAGCTTGATGGGGAAGGCAGACATGGAGAGTGGCATGGGGCTGCTTGGACTGCTGCCTTTGTGCAGTGTCACTGGGGTCCTGGAAACCGGAAACAAGCCCAGCAGCATCTGCAGGAGTCTTTAAGGAGCAGCTTTCTGTTTCCTGTTGAAGTACAGCAGAAATTGGATGCAAGCTTCCTGGCCTTTTCTTCAGAATGGTTTGTGAATGATGTGTTCCTGTGGCTGTCCAATACATTGTTAATTAGCCATATTTATCCATAGTGACATGTGCAAAAGCTTTTTGTGAATTGTAAATACACCTCTCACTGGCTGCCTAAGTCACACAGGCATTTTGCAAATATCTCCCAAAATAATTTCTGAGCATCTCTTCCAAAGGGACGTTGAGCATGGGATTTGCTCCCTTTGAGGAGGAGCTGTTGGAACTGTGATTTATGGACTGTGCCTGCTGAAGTCCAGGGATCAGGAACACACTTGAGAGGTGGAAGGACAGGAGCAGAGGGCTGGCCTGACCATCAGGTACATTAATGGAGGGCAGTCTGTCATGTCACTAATGATGGCAGTGGCACTTCATTATACTGCTGTAGTACCTGTAGCTGGTGCTGAGGGAGGAGATGCTCTTTGATGTGTCAGTGTAACCTCTGTGCCACAATG